>NW_027468587.1:30760750-30970750 GCF_046254945.1 Alosa pseudoharengus
ACCAGAGTTTCCTCCCCTGTGTTTTTTGCCCCCATTATACACCTCCACCCTCCCCACTCCCTCTTCCCTCCCCTCGGTGTGTACCTCCTCCTCTCCTCCCTCCTCCTCTCCTCCTCCCCTGGCATGGCTGTGGTTGCACTGAGCATGCCTGTGCATTTCTGCTCTCTTTCATTCCTCCATCTGTCTCCCTCTGCTCTCAGGCCTCTCTGCTCCTCTCTCCTCCTCAGTCCCTCCCTCCATCCCTTCCTCTCTCCCTCCTCTCTCCTCCTCAGTCCCTCCCTCCATCCCTTCCTCTCTCCCTCTCCAACCCTTTGGCTCTCTCCTGCCTCCCCCTCATTCTCTCACTCTGTTACTTCATATCCTTCCTGCCCCCCCCCTCTCTCTCTTTCACACTATCTTTTCTATCTGACACCTACCAGGTCTCCATCCATCCCTCTCTTTCTGATGTCCTCTCTATCTATCTATCTCTTTCTCTCCCTCTCTCTCTCTCTCTCTGTCTCTCTCTCCCACATCCTCTCCTCCTCTCTTTTGCCCTTTCTCTCCTTCTCTCTCTCTCTCTCTGTCTCTCTCTCCCACATCCTCTCCTCCTCTCTCTTTTGCCCTTTCTCTCCTTCTCTCTCTCTCTCTGTCTCTCTCTCGCTCTCTCTTAACCTGGTCTCCTCTCGTGCAGCATAAGCAGCAGCAGTTGCAGCAGCAGCAGCAGCAATGGAACCCTCCTGCCTGCCCCGCTTATCTGTGTCCCAGCGGTGCGGCGGGGGTCTGTGATACTCCTGCTCTCTCTCTCCCCTCCCCCCCCCCCCCCCTCTCTCTCTCTCTCTCTCTCTCTCTCTCTCCCTCTCTCACCCCCCTCTTTTTTCCTCTCCGCTCTCTCCCCCCCCCCTTCACTGTCTCCTCTGACAGACCACACAGGGCTTGTTCTGAGGCCCATTCGCGCTAATCTGATCAGGCAGGCAAATACGCCGGGAAAAGCGGCTTTAATGATCCCCCTAATTACCTCAAGTCAATACCAACTGTATTATTAGACTCCGGGAAAATATTCCATTAGGGTGCCCCCCGTGGGACCCCCCCTGCACGTAGCGGTGTCACGCGCCGCGCGCCCCCACGCTTGTAATTAATTTTATTTACACACGCAGGAATGCACAAGGTCGCACCTGCAGCCCGGAGCCGCCTCGCCTCGCCTGGCCCGGCCCCCGGCTCGCCCGCCTAATCAGATCTGTCATAATTACCATTCTGCATGCTTCTGACACACGCCGAGAAATATTTCAATTTAACTGCAGCCTCTCCCTTGCTCTCTCGCTCTCAGTCTCTCTCTCTCTCTCTCTCTCTCTCTCCCTTGCTGCTCTCTGTCTCTCGCTCTGTCTTTTTGCCCTCTCTCTCTCTCTCTCCATGGCTCCCTCTGGTTTGTACACAGGGGCCCATAAGACTCAGCCGTGTGCATCCAGATGCACGCAGCTGTGGTGCTGTGGACTCTGCAGTCTTTGGGTTGGGGATGGCTGCTGTTTGCTCTTCCAGTGGCAACGCTTAAAAATCTGTAGTGCACCTCTTTTTGTCTTTTGCCACTATCGTGCATAACGGGCCATTCACATCAGGAACGATAACTACAAACATAACTGTAACTATAAGGATATGAGCGTCCATACTGACCGACGATAAGGAAAGTGTCTCCTTGTGTTGATCAATGTGAAGATGTATATTTGATGGATTCGCATTTTGGCCGTCAGCCTTTTATCTTCCTGAAAATCACTCTGAAAGTGATCCCAGACGATACCGTTCTTCATGTCATATCGTAGGTTATGTGTGGACGTTGTCATTGATATAAGCTAGAGTGATCCCAGACGATACCGTTCTTCATGTCATATCGTAGGTTATCACCGCCTTTCTTCCTATCTTCTTTCCTTCAGTGTCTATCTCACTCTCTCTCTCCCCATCTCTCTCCAAGTCCCTCTCTACATGTCTTTATAAATTCAGCTGGACTCTGATGGTCAGCTCTGCACATCAGCAGGTTCAAGCTGGGCTTCACCGGCGACGCTTTACACCTGTCCTGAGGGCCTCGCAGGGCCTCTCAAACTGCCCACTCACCTCAGCATTCTCTGCTTCCTTGGATTTACTTTGCTTTTGGTACGGATTCAAACAAAAAAAAAAAAGTTATTATGCGCTCCTGTAATGATGCCCCTGTGTTGAACCAAACTCGAGGTTTATTAATTTCCCAATATAATTTTATATTCCTCAGGTCCACACAGTACTACTTTTGTTGTGTGTTTGTTGAGAAGACTGCACAGGAAGGCCTCGCCCGAGCTGTTGCTCTCAGTGCATTTCATGGTGTTTAGGTCCTTCTGAAAGCAAACCTGTAGGCCAATTTAGAGTGCTGATTTAGCTGACATACACAATTTGCAGATTTTATGCAGTTTTATTCCATAATTCAATAAGATCAGCCATGATTTATCAGCTTAATTACTCTCTGATATTAGCAATTAAACTCCAGCTTTGAATTAAATCTCAATCAAGTGCTTGTAATTGATGGACTCTTATTTCTTGTAGGGACGTGATGGGTTTCTCTCTCTCCCCCTCTCTCTCTGTATCTCTCTCTTTCTCTCTGTTACCCTCTCTTGACTGTGGTTTACTGTACTCCACCGCATGTCAAGCTTCCTCCTATCTGTTCCTGGCTCACACCCTCCCACATCGGACCCTTGCTTGTTGAGTGTAGTTTCGCTCTCGCCTCCACCCAAAGCTGTGGAGGGGACAGGGAGGTGCTGGGATGGTCTCGCTGACAGTTATGCAGGGTGGTGTTGCCTGCGAACAGGGACACACACTGATTAGTGGCTGTCAAGGAATTAGCGAGAAAGGTTTACTTCCATCTGCAGATTTTTTTAGTAAATTATTATAAATGAGTGTAAGGCTTGTCACTGGAATGAGTATGTATTTCTCACAACATGTGTCCGTTTATTGGTTGTGATGAGGGAAAAATGATAATAAGTTACAGTAATTGAGTGAGGCTCAGGCTAGAAATAGACCACATGAATGATTCAAAGAAAATTCTGGAATGTAAAGGCCTGCTCTTAAGGTACGCCGCACAGTTCAAACAATCCCACGACTCTGCCTCCGCTCCATTTCAAACAGGCAGCAGCACGTCATCGGCTGCGACAGCGAGGCAAACATCTGTTGCTCTAGTTCACCCCCGCTATCGACATCGTTCCATCGCCTCGACGCCACTATCGTATCTAATGATGTCATCTGCGCAGGCCCCGTTCGTCTCTCGCTCGTGTGCTTTGTGGTGTGTCAGAGACCAGGATGTTGGCTTGTCGCACGCAGGTTTCACGACGGTGACGCACCTCGTGCGCCTGCCAAAGTAAAAACAACAGCAGCCCCACAACATCGGCAGCAGCAACAACGGGGTGTTGTTATTTTCAATCTGGGTGACAACGTTTGTGGCTGAATGCTTCCGTGGGGTTGATGTGGAGTTCAATGGGGGCATTGGCCCCATTCTCGCTCACTCGTTCACTCCTCGCCAAGAAAATTTGAATAAACGCTCAGAGCGCTTACTATTTTGCATAGCGAGAGATCCTCAAAATGGGTACGTTTTTCCTCTCTCTCTCTCTCTCTCTCTGACTCTGTCTCTCACTCTCTCTTTCCCTTTTTTGTCCACATGCCTATTTTTGGGAGCCAGTGTTTTGCTTATTGTTGCAGGAGATTCACATATGCCACGGGAACGCATTAATATTTCTTTGTCAGCAGATGGACATGCCGACCGTGAGAGTAGGCCCAGCTCGCTCGCTCTCGCTCGCTCGCCTTGCTTACAAACCCAACACACGTAACTTTGCAGAGCTCGCTCTCCCTCACTCTCTCTCTCCCTGTCTGAAAATAACAGGTTTGAACATACTGTATTATCTTTTGAGTTTATCTGCATAACATTGTCTGCCAACACTGGGCCTGTGCCAGGATCAAGGAGGGGGGTAGGAAGGGGGGGGTAGAAACAATAATGCTTTGTCTGCTGCACTGTTACTTCTCTCTCCGACATGAAGATGTTTGTCTTTGCCAGGTTTTTTTTTCTTTTCGTACAGCTCCATTTATTTTTTTTGTGTGTGTTGTTGTTCCTCACAGCCTCCTTGTGCTATCGAACACAGCCTCAACAATGGATCGCAATCTTTCGAGAAATTTCCAAAATTCCTTCTCCTCTCGCGCCCATACATCCCCGCCCTTCCATCCAACCCACTCATCTTGCACGTCCCCCTTTTTTTTTTTTTTTTTTTGAATGGACAATCTGGCCACATCTGCTCCCAAGACCTCCCCATACCTCCTTTGTGTTTGTCTGCCAGAAACGGCCCTTTGCACTCCAGCATCAGATCAGGCGATTTTTTTCAAACGGCACGGCTGATAATCTCATCACGGTTAGCATGCTATTCTGAAAGGGTGGAGAGAGGCAGGTCAGCTGGCCAGTGCATGGTGGCATTGTGGGCAATTACGGATGATAACAAGCAAATGTGATTATGAGGAAGGTGTTGCCGGGACCGTGTGACTGCACCGGGGAGTGTCGCTGGACTGCGTTCTCTTTTTCGCCTGCGCAGCGCAGCGTTGCGGCCCTGCAAGCATACTGCCTCGTTTATTAATGCGGCCATTTTTTAATTTTTTTTTATTCCCCACCGAAGGGATGTGAATGCTGTGCTGTTCTCTCACAGAGCTGGCCTGTGCACTCATTGGCAGCTTGTGACTACTTACTCTCTCTCTCTCTCTCCCATTCTGTCTCTTCCTCTCTCTGTCTCTTCCTCTCTCTATCTCTATCACTCACTCTGTCTTTTTCACCCCCTCCTTCTCTCTCTCTCTCTCTCTCTCTCTCTGTCTCTCCCTCTCTCGCTCTCAGTTCACATACACATGCACACTCGATGTGCTGCACAGCATAGCTGGGTGAATCTCGCGCATGAATTCCGCCATTGTGTTCCAAGAGAAATATTTTTATCAAAACGCCACTCGGCTATTTATACCGGCCGCACAATGGAGGCCCTGGCTGGCTGTGGGGGCCGGGCCAGCCAAGCCATTTATTCCCCCAGTGAATGTGCACCTCTTGACCTCTGCCCATGAACGGTAGAGACCTGGGAGGGGGCAGCAGCCGTCATGACGGTCAGGTCAGATCAGATCTGCTGCTGATAAACCAGAAACCCACCAATCATCCCACCCCTCTCTCTCTTTCTTTGTGTCACTTTTCTTCTGACTGACTCCACTTTCTCTCTCTCTCTCTCCCACTCTCTTCTTTTGACACGACTCACCCTGAGAACTGAGGCCTCATGAGAAAAAATGGTAAAAAGGAAATTGGTCGCACTGCTGTTTCAGTATTAGCACGTTTGGAGGTGTGGGTGTCGTGGTTTCTCGGTCTTATCTCGCAGGGATTTCTTTGCACTGTAAATTACATTCAAAATGAGACAAGTGAGTGTAAGATTGTGTGAGAGTGTTAAGTTTTTCAAAAAGCCTCATTGTACAACCAGCAAACCGAGACATTATTTAGGATTACTTTAGATAGATTTGATCGATGGCAGAGAGGTGTCAGTATTTCTGACATGACTGCAGGCTTATCAGCGCTCGGGCGGGTTGCTTTTGGCTCTTCATGGAGTTGGAGGGGAAATGGCCAAAAAGCCAATTAGCCACACCCACCCAGAGTCCCCTCACCCTGCTCCTGTTCTGCGGCCCCGCGGCTGCACTGTGTGTGGCAAGGCTGTGGAAGAAATGCAATTGGACACACACAAACGCATCGTCAGTGCTGGTGATGAGGGGAGAGCCGGGCTCCCGGGTCCTCTGCGTGTGACGAGTCACACACGTGATGTTTTTCGTTTGGGCCGCGCGCGCAGTGCTCACTTGGCAAAGCTGTGATCATTCGAGTAATTCATGTTGCTTGAGGGCCGTTGTTAGTGACCTCCATTAGATAGAATTTTTTGAAAGAATTTGCATTTTGAAAGTTCTAGTTTTATGGCATGTCTGTTTTATCATCAGTTGCTTTGCTCATCAACAGAAATTGGATCTTTTTTTTGATTGTTTCCTGTCTCGACAGTTTTGAATGTCTGTTTTGGTGTGTGTGTGTGTGTGTGTTTTGGTGTGTGTGTGTGTGCGTGTGCTAGTAGTGTACAGTCTGGTGTGACAGTGTGTGTGTGTGTTTGGGTGTGTTTGTATTGGAGGAAGGGGATGTTCCTCAATTCTGCAACCACAGACATCAGAGTAGGAACAGGGCCCAAATCCCTCCGCATGCAAATTAAAGAGACAACAATAACGGTGGCAGAGGAACAAGGTGGGCCTGCCTGTTCTCTCTCTCTCTCTCTGTCTCTGTCTCTCTCTCTCTCTCTCTCTCTCTCTCTCTCTCTCTCTCTCTCTCTCTGTGTCCAAAAACCCTCCTGGGTTTGATGTGGCTTTTGGGAGGAGTTGGAACAGGGGAATGCTGAGTTATCTCCACCATGCAGTGTGGCCGTGGCCTGTACTTGTGTGTGTGTGTGTGTGTGTGTGTGTGTGTGTGTGTGCGCGTGTGTGTGTGTGCGCACGTGTGGCTCTCTCTAAAAGGCAGGGCCGGGTGCTGGGTAATCCTGTGGAAATGAAAGGTGCTGCCGCACACTGGCCTGGAGATTACGACAGGGCTCTTGTCACGGCGCCAACACAGGGCTGCTGCTGGCTCACGCCCTCTCAGTCCTCTTCATCTCTCTCTCTCCCTCCCTCCCTCCCTCTCTCTCTCCCTCTCTCCCTCCCTCCTGTTTATTCACTTTCTCCCTCTTGCCTTCCTCTGTCTTGTACCCCTTTCCTCGCTCAGCCATTTCATTCCTCTCGTAGAACTGGCCACTTTTCCAACCTCTCCGCCTGATTCAGTTTTACCTCCAGCGTCTCTCAACGACTCCATCATTCTCATTCTCTCTCTCTCTCTCTCTCTCTCTCTTGTTATCCACAAGTCTGTCCATCTTTGTATTTCCCCACTCTTCCCTCGTACTCATTCTGTCACTCTCTCCACCCAGTTTCATGTTCTGAAATGTGACTTGGGGGATACATGGTCTACACAAGGAATAACCAGCCCTGGACTAACTATCTGTTTTGCTGCTGAAATGAGCATGTTTTGAAGAAATACCTCCAAGGGATGTGCCAACACACTCTTCTTGCTTTTACTTTGAAAAGGCCCCCTTCTGAAAGAAACTCAAGGTCCTAAAGTAAAAGAATAGAATAACATATTTGCTATGTATTTTCTGTATATGTAGTTCACCCAAGACGTCATGTACATTTAGAACCGTTTAGTGAATCATGATCTTACCTTTCTGGAAGATGTGTGAACAAGCATTTGTGAAATAATTATCTTTTCATACACACATACACACACATACATACACACACACACGCGCACACACACACATACGGATCACAGTCACTCTGCAAAAAGCCATTTTATAATACGTTGTCAGATTTACATTAACATCAATATCACAGGAATAGATTAAAAACAAATAGTGTCCAGAACTCTCTGTTTCTCTAATCAGCAAATAAATATCAGCTCAGTATGGCTGTATTAACCTACTTAATAACTTTTAAAGACATACCTTAACCTTATTTTGATGTGTGTGACCGTGGAGAGCTTTAGATTAAATTTGTGTGATTGTGATAGCTGACTGTTTCTATGCCTGTTTGTGGGTGTGCAGGGCTGGCTGTGTGAGCTGCTTCGCTGGAAGGAGGACCCGTCTCCGGAGAACCGCACGCTGTGGGAGAACCTGTCCATGATCCGTCGGTTCCTAAGCCTGCCGCAGGCGGAACGCGACGCCATCTACGAGCAGGAGAGCAACGGGGGGCAGCAGCACCACGGCGAGCGGCCCTCACACCTGCTGCACATGCCCGCCGACCCTCAGCAGGTCAGACACAGCACGCACGCACACACACACGCACGCACGCACACACATGCACACATTCTCTCACAAACATGCAGTGTTGTATAGAAATAAGCTGAAACACGAGACCTTAGATGGACAGAGACAGAGATACAAACGTTTGGGGCTCAGCCAGTGTTCCCAGTTTTTTCATCTGTACAAACGTACATACAAACGTATATGCATACTTATATACATACAAACATGTATGCATACTTATATACATACAAACATGTATGCATACTTATATACATACAAACATGTATGCACACTTATATACATACAAACATGTATGCACACTTATATACATACAAACATGTATGCATACTTATATACATACAAACGTATATGCACACTTATATACATACAAACATGTATGCATACTTATATACATACAAACATGTATGCATACTTATATACATACAAACGTATATGCACACTTATATACATACAAACATGTATGCATACTTATATACATACAAACATGTATGCATACTTATATACATACAAACGTATATGCACACTTATATACATACAAACATGTATGCATACTTATATACATACAAACATGTATGCATACTTATATACATACAAACGTATATGCACACTTATATACATACAAACATGTATGCATACTTATATACATACAAACGTGTATGCATACTTATATACATACAAACGTATATGCACACTTATATACATACAAACGTGTATGCATACTTATATACATACAAACGTATATGCACACTTATATACATACAAACATGTATGCATACTTATATACATACAAACATGTATGCATACTTATATACATACAAACGCATATGCACACTTATATACATACAAACGTATATGCACACATACATACATCAGGGTTACCAGTTACATACAAACGTATACAGTACATACATCAGGGTTCCCACAGGTCATGGAATTTGTCATGGAATTTTAATAAAGTCTGTCTGTTCCAGACATGGAAAGTCAGGGAGTTTTGTATAATTTTTAGGGCAAAGTCAGGAAATATCAGGTAATTTTACTGTAAAATCTACTTCCCAAAATACAATAGAAATATATTTCCAGGCAGCATTGGTGTTTATTGGAGTAATTTGTTTTTTCCATTACTTTGGTCAATGAAGTAATTTCAGTGTACCATTCATTATACAGTAGGTCATGGAAATTCAAGTTTTTTGTCAGCGAAAGTCATAAATTTTACATTTGACTTAGTGGAAACCTTGATACATACAGTACAGGCCAAAAGTTTGGACACACCTCATTCAATGCATTTCCTTTATTTTCATGACTATTTACATTGTAGATTCATCAAAACTATTAATGAACACATTTGGAATTATGTACTTTAAAAAAGGTGTGAAATAACTTAAAACATGTCTTATATTCTAGTTTCTTCAAAGTTGCTATTTATTTTAAATTTAATACCATATTCAGCAAGCCATAACTTGACAAATATTCATCTGTGGGCCAAATAACTTTGCATTCATTCATAGTTTTGATGCCTTCAGTGAGAATCTACAATGTAAATAGTCATGAAAATAAAGAAAACGCATTGAAATAAGAAGGTGTGTCCAAACTTTTGGCCTGTACTGTACATACACGCAGATAGAAAAACTCAGACACATACAGTACATACACACAAGTCAAAACATGAATGCACATTAAAGTCAAAAACAAAAACATTTGCAATCACACACACACATACATATACACCTACACACATTAACAACAGGCATGTATACAGGTCCAGCTGCTAAGGGTCTGGGTAAATTATCTATGGAGTAGTTCTGAACACATGGGTACACACATGCTTGTGCACATTATCGAACCAATACGCACACACTCATGAACACACTTTCACTCGCATTCACATACGATGACAGCAAATGCACACACACACACACGCACACACGAACACACACACACACACACAATCATGTACACACATACACACATACACACACACAAACACACCTGCAGCATGTCTGTGGGGATCCCTGCAGGTCACTTCTGTGCGCTCTCTCTCTCCCCCTCTCTCTCTCTCTCTTTCTCTCTCACTCACACATACACACACACACCTACACACCTGCTTCTTTTTCTGACAGTTTCCCCACATGCCATCCTTGCTGGCAGTCTCACTCTTGCTGCCACACACACACACAGTGACACACCCACACTCATCCACCCCCACACACACCTGCTGTACATCCTGATAGACCCCCTACGTGTCAGCTGTGGATTCCAACTTAGCTGCACACATACACACACACACACACACACACGCACACACACACACACACACACACACACACTCACACACACACACAGATAGAGAGAGAGCCACACCTGCAGGACATCCCCACAAACCTCACTGCAGGGTGTTGGCTCTCTCTCTCTCTCTCTCTCTCTCTCTCTCTCTCCCTCACACACACACACACACACACACACACACACACACACACGCACACATCTATCCTCATATTAAACAAACCTTCATATAATCATATCATCAATTTAAATCACTGAATGTTGGAGCTACACACGGAACGATTTACTTGCAGATGTGAGCTTGATCAGTTATTGTTTGTTTAGTGAAAAACATATGGTTAGTCAGAGAAAATGCCTGATGTTCTAATTTCAAAATATTTAAAAATTGGTTATATACTGGAGTTAATTGAAGCGCGTTCTAATTTTCTAACATCAAAATATTACCAGAATAATAAGAAGTTTTGTGGAAATTTCCTTGAGGGATTTCTTCCACATATACTTGGATGGGCTTTTGAATGCATTGATTGCTTTAGTTTGTTTGTTTGATAACTCTGATTTTCTTTTTTTCTTTTTATGTACAAAAAAAAAATCACAAACAATAACGATGAGATGAATATCTAGTCCCCTTCTTTATAAGCTTTCCATCAGCAATGGTAGCTTGAGACCTTCCTGGATATGCTATCTGCAACACTTTTCTCAGAGCTACTCAAAGCATCACAGTACTGGCAAGGGTGGCCCAGAAATAAACAGTTCTGACTGTTCAATGGGCGCTAATCTTTGCAAGCCCAATAGACCAAACATGAAAACAATGTCATGTTAGCATGCAAATGCACTGTGTTTACACTAACGTCTTCTTGGCTTAAACATGGACATCGATAGCATTCACACACACTATCTCTCGACCCCAGTCCTGCCATGAATTGGCCCTTTGATTTAGACTTGGCAGTGGCATTTGAATGGAGGCTGATAAAAAGTCAACTGACTGTAATTTTTTCCTTAAAAGTTTGTTATGCTGGGAAATTTTTTAACCATGTTGAAACAAATTTGACAAGCAGTCAAAATAACAATTCAATCTACATACCTAAGTCTACCCTATCCAACCCCTCCTTTTTTTATTTGAGGGTAGATATTTCTTACAAATAGTGCTATAGACACTAACAGGACACTGGACTTTTTCGTCTTTTGCGCCTTTTCGTCTTTTTCTGATTTTTGGAAAATCTTCGGAAACGATGACCAGTGTGTACGCTCTTCTCCCTTTGCACTACTGCCTTAACTAGTGTGTCAGTGGTTAACACCATCTCTTGCACCATCTCTTGCTTTTTTTCTCCACCCCCCCCCCCCCCCTCCACCCTTATCCCAGCAGCCTCCATCCCAGATGCAGCATCCTATGCCCCAGTCTCACCACACTCCTCCACACCAGCCCCATCAGCAGCCCCAGCACCATCAGCAGCACCACCATCAGCACCAACAGCAACAGCAGCAGCAGCAGCAGACAGGGCCCAGGCTGCCCCCACGCCAACCCTCCACCGCCTCCCCGGCCGAGAGCGAGGACGACAGCGGGCGCAAGTCGCGGCCGCCCAGCCGCATCTCCCTGGAGGCGCTGGGCATCCTGCAGAGCTTCATCCAGGACGTGGGGCTCTACCCGGACGAGGAGGCCATCCACACGCTCTCGGCCCAGCTGGACCTGCCCAAGCAGACCATCATCAAGTTCTTCCAGAACCAGCGCTTCTACGTCAACCACCCCGGCAAGAGCAAGGAGTCGGCCGGCTTCTCTCCGGTGACCCCAGCAGTGGTTGCCGCGGCGGCAGCGGCAGCCGCCGCCACCACCACCACCACCACCGGCATGGCCGAGCAGGAGCTGACAGACTTCAAGGAGGGCGGCGAGCTCCTGGACGGGCTGGACGAGGGCACCCAGACCAACAGCACCATCTTCTCCATCAAGCTGGAGGAGCACCTGGCGGCCGAGAGCCAGGCACAGGCTGAGCAGGAGGCCAAGGAGTAGCCAGTAGCTCTCCTCTCACCTTCTCTCTCTAGGTCTGTGGTCTGAACGAGTGTCTCTCGTCCTTTTAGTCTTTCTCTCTCTCTCTTATTGCTCATTTTCTCTCTTTCTCCTTTTTCTCTCACTCTTTCTCTCGACTTATCGTATGGCCAACACCGATGGACTCTGTTGCAGACAGACTCAGTTGATGCTGCGGTGTTCTGCCTTGCCCATTTTGTAAATCCTGTATTATTCACTGTAAAGACTGACGCATCATTTAATAACCCGCACAAAAAAAAGATAAAAGATGAAAACGGAAAAAAATCTAAGTCTGTTGCTGTGGATAATTGCTGACTGCACTTGATGTCTGTTGTTTTTACACTGATTTTGAGCTACTGATTTACCATTTAAAAAATGAATTCAATGGAGTTTGATAGACTTTGATAGATGTTTACGTATGTGGTGTTAACTGGATTTTTAAACGCATATGAAACTGAAGCAAAGAGGAGGACCAGGCCTTAATGTTGAGGTACGGAGTCTAGAACCTGCTGACTGATTTGTTATTCTCTTAAAAAAATAAATGAATAAACGTACAAATAAATAAAAACAACTCAGTGTGACAAATCACTCAAACTCTGGACCCTCTGATCTTTGGGCTCATTGGGGAGTTTAGCTCAATCTTATCATTTGTTTGGAAGAAAAGATAAATATATTATATAGACATATATTAATTGTAAAAAATATACAGTCTTAAAGAAAACTATGCCAACAAATGCCTTGTACTATATGGCACTGCCGATGTTAAGATTATTTTGCAAACCTTTGTCACTGTAATTTTCGGGATCTCCAAGCAGTTAGAAAGAAATGTGAATCACAACCTATGTTTGTTTGTTTATTTCCATGATTTTTGTTGTCCTACGTTATTTATTTGCAGTTCATGCAGTATTCTGATGTAATTATGATTTTGGAAAGTTTCTGTTACATAGCGCTTTTTATTTTACTGAACTTTTTCTATTTATAAATGTCATTTTGATGGGCAGTAAAATCAAAAGTGTCTTAACATTTTAAATGGAAAATGTGCTTTAATGGTTGCCTATGAAAAAGTGCTGTATGTCGAGCAACTCATGCTATAAGCTTCACAATTAATGTTGTATGCAATTTTTACTATCATGCAAATAAGCTTAGGTCAATTACTAACCTATAGGACACCTTAGAGAGAAAAACATATGCAATTTGTGTGAAAATAGATGTTTGCCATGTGTCTTCCTTTGGTTAACAATCCAATTCAAAGCTATTCCTGTATAAATACTCTGTATAAAAAAGTGTTTCTTTTTTTATGAGTTTAATGCAATGAGAACACCAGTTATTTTGTTACAACTGACTGTTTTATAAGTGTTTCTTTGTTTCTTTATGCAGAAATGTTCTAACTAGGAGTGGTTATTGATTGTTAATGACACAATTAAACTGTTTGTATTGTACTCCAGAATCTTTGTATTCATGTGACCAGAAGAAGGCCCGGTTGAAAGAATGATATGGAGATGTGAGTCGATATACCATGAAATGGTAGTGTAATAACCAGTAGTTAACAACAATGTCTTTTCACACTCTCAACCCAAAACAATGATGAATACTCAGACTTTCACTGTATATCAGGAAGCAACAGGAATGCTGACTTTTTTTTTCCGGCATCAAGAGAGACTTTGGCATCCAGTGTTGATGTTGGTTTATAGAGCACCGGTTCATTTTTTTCTTCCTTGTGTTTTTTTGTTCTTGTTTGCAGCATGTCTGAACTACACTGATAATTAAGGGTAAATAAATCAGTGGTGTTAACGCCTTTGTTAATTAACCCATCCAAAGGGAGAGTGCAGTGTAGGAGCTGTGGAGATGCAGTGGTCTCTCGCTGATCTCCAGGTAAGCCTTGGCATGGTGAATTCATTTGAGCTGTTCACACCTACCAGAGATGTGCCACCCGTTCTGGGCTTTCTTCCACATACAGCTTGCTCTTTTTAAAGAATGAATGTGTGTGAGTGTGCATATCCGTGCCAGTATGTGTGGTGTGTGTAAGTGCCTCCAGTTTGCTGTTCAAACACACCAGTGTCTACACACACACACTCACACCACACCACAGATGGGTCCTCCTTTTTAAAGTTTGATGTAGACCCTGCTGCAGCAGAATGGCAATGTTTTATCATGCTTTAATAATTACAATTTGGTTCCATTTCAGTTCTGTGCAAATGCACAGCCGCACAACAGCAACCAATTCATGTTATACTCATTGGAGGGTCCAGTGAATGTCTAATAATTTGATTCCTCCATCATCCCTCAAGAGTTATGAACTATTTTCCAGTCACAGCATCCGCAGGATCTGAGATGTCAACACAACAATACGTTTGTGATTGGACCCCTCTGTACTCTGCACTACACTACATGTGGAGAATAGGATATTCTGTTAATTGCTTCCAATTCCCCATCCTTGATTGCACCTCTACATCTGTCATTAACATCTATATAAAATCATCAGTGACACTAGGAACACCCAGCTTCCAAGGAGCTTCAATAAGTAAACAGAATTTCCGCTCACGTGGAGCGTAAACAGTATCACCACTGATGGGCGACACCTGGGTTTAGGAGCACCCCCCCCTCCCCCCCACTGCACAGGATGTGGGGTTAGGAGGCGGCTGAGACTGTTCCGTACGTGCGTTTGGCTGATGATGGCTCTTGAGGCTACTGTTCCATCTGCAGCGTCAATGCTAATAACTTTTCCAGTTGAAGTGCTAGCCACAGTGCACATGTGCGCAGTACCAGGAAGAACAACTTCTGCTGTAAAAAGAAAGAGTGAAAGCTAATGGACAATAAATGGATATGTGTCCATGCCAAACATACTGGGCAGGTGTTAAACAGGTGAATGGATCTGTTGTGATTGTCAAGACAAGCTCAGGTCCTGTTTTTGGTGGGGATTTGGGCAGGTAGTGAAAAAGAAGAGAAGGATTTCAGCTAAAAAAAATCCCTGTCCTCAGCATGAGCGGACTACTCCACAGCACAGCTTTGAGGCTGGAAGCTGACGAATTCCTCCCCCTTTCTTCTATTGACAGGGAGCCCTCCATGTTTGTTTTCACTTTCAAAGTCTGTTTGTTTTCTATTCCAATGTTACTTCATGCAAATTCTGTAATATTTTACTTTGGCTGACAGTGGGAGGTCTGGAAGGAGTGCTCTGGCAAAATGGAGAAATGGAGGGCTGTTGGCTTCCTTGCCAGCGACAGGCTTTCAATGCTTTTCAAGGGACTGAATAG
Source organism: Alosa pseudoharengus (assembly GCF_046254945.1). Lineage (NCBI taxonomy): Eukaryota > Metazoa > Chordata > Actinopteri > Clupeiformes > Clupeidae > Alosa > Alosa pseudoharengus. The sequence goes on from NW_027468587.1 coordinate 30,776,170, forward strand.
TGCATCATGGGGTATGTTTGCACATTGCTCTGTACACATATTAAATTTCAAAATAGCCCAGAATGATTATGTCTTGCCTGAGACGTGAAGATTCACTTTAATGTGTGTGGTGCTCACGCCGTATCGCTGAACACTGAACGCTCTGAGATAAGCCACTGAGCACAGTAGAGACCAATGCAATTGGCTCTCAAACTTCCTTCCTACATTCACAGTAAGATGGTTCTTTGTTTGGTTAAAAGACACCAAGATGGCATTGATCTACACACAAGGGCACCAAAATGGTCACCTTCCTTCAAATATACAGCAAATCAATTTTCCAAAATCCATTTCACCAGGGTCCAGTTAGAAAGGCTGGGCCCAATACAGCTCCCTGTATTTTAAACCGGAATATTGAATGCTATTCCAAGTAGTCAATTTTGCATGGTCTTTAAATCAGTGTATTAAACAGGGGTCAACAAAAGGTCAAATACTAGAGCTATTTACCGTGTATTCATAGATAGGAACTTTTAATTTTGAAGTACAACATCCTCCAAGGACATCTCTTTAAGTCTGTCCTCAATAAAGACTCATTCATTTTCTTATTTAATCACTTGTCTAACTGCCTGATGGACAACAGGCCTTAAAAATAAGCACATTTATTACCACGATCCGAATATACTACACTGTACCATGGCATTGTTTAGATGTATAAGTGGTTGCTGAGGAAAAAGCTTAAGTGTCGGCTCATCAGACTTCAACCTCCGATTATAAGAGCATCATGCTCAGGTTGCAGCACAACAATAGCAGGTCTGCCTCATGCTGGGAGTCCTCTGCTGCCTACCCAGTAGCCCTTGGGACTGCGCAGTAAATCAAACAGGAAATGCAGCAGAAACGCTAATAAAGTTATTATAATGATAGCGATCTCCGCGGAATCGCTTGGCGTAAATCAGGAAGTTCTCCATCTCCTGCTGCTCTGTTTGGCAACTCGAACGTTTAAACTGTTTTCCTTTTTTGTCCTTTTTTCTCCCCCCCCCTGCCTCCTCCTCTCTGTGATGTAGAGGAGAGGAAACAGAAGGTTGGGTGTGGGAATTAATAGCATTAATCGCTGTGGTGCGTTCCTCTCCAGCTCTCTCCTCTGCCCTTTACCTCCTGCTCTAGAAGCAGAAACAGATTAAACAGAGGGGGCAGCCCTAGGGGAGGCAGGCATCTTCCTGAACATATTAATTTTAGCACACACACACACACAGTCTTTCTCTTTCTTTCTCTCTTTCTCTCTCACTCACTCTCCTGCACGTGCACAAATATCACACACACACACTCAAACACACAGAGAAAGGGAGGGATAGACACACACAAACACACACACACACTCACACACCATCAAACACACAAAGAGAGGGAGGGGTAGACACACACACACACAAACACATGAATATGCATATTCATTTACAGGAAAGCACCAGGCCTCAGCATTGTAATTTACTTTATTATATTTTAATTTTAATGTTGATCAAAGCAGCCTATGCAGCACTCACAGATATTTCTACCGCAACTTTTCAATGCATACAGTATGTTCCTGAGAGCTGGTTAATGTATAAAAATACATGACAGGACAGTGGGCCTGTCATATAGGATACACATCAAATGGCATGCACTCTAACCTGATGGAAGGAAGCATACTTACTGGCACTGAGAGAAAACTGCTTCGGCTCTCGTAATGATGGCCATTATTTAAAAGTAAAGCCATCTATATCCAGAGATGGGTCATTGAAAGGCCATCTAGTCAATAAATCAGTCAAATGAATCAGTTGTGGCTCCTCTGCTTAAACTTTTGGGTAATCCGTTTTTCCCTCCCCGGATGGAAGCTAATAGTTTGCTTTCCATCCCCTTCCCCTCTTTATGCAGACCAGATACTGTAGCATCACTCCTGAAGGAATGTCAAACGGAGAGCAGAATCATGGGCAGTTCGGTGAACATTGCTGTGGCCATATCTGTATTTCCAGTTAAATTATTTTTGTGCTGTAATTGCATTTAAAGCAGGAGGCTTCCCCTAGAACAACGTCTGACTCTGCACTGGGCCAGCTCCAGAATGCGACCAATCTATCTGGGTCATTGGGCATCACAGAGCATCATTGCTGCTTTAGAGACCTCACTCTGTTATAAAATATCACAGACTATCAGAATATCAAAGAAAGTAAATGCTGTGTACGATGAAAAACAACAAAGCTTTTCCTCAAGTCTCAGTCTCAATGCTTGGGACATTGTTAAAGGAGAATCTTAAAAGGATCTGTTGTTCCTTAGTGTTAGTTAGTATCATTCTGATGTCTCAGTTTCCTTTCAGTTGGCACAGGTAATGGTAAACTTCCTGTTTTTGATGATGTGATAAAACTCCATTGATCCTGGAGGAGATAAACACAGATCTCTGGCAGTCAAAATACTATTTTTTACCAGAAATGGAGTCAAAACACACATCTGATGATGATTCACGGTACTGTTATCAAACTGGAAAAAAAAACATTGCGGTCTGTTTCATACATGCATTTTGACAAAAAGTAGAGATTAGAACTCTAGCATTCAAGGCCTGGTGATCTGGTGTGGGCCTTTGATGATCTCAGCGATTTCTTCCTGGCTTCTGTGGACCTCTTCGGATCCTGCAAGACCCCCAGACAAAAGGTTCAAGAACCCCTAATGTTATGTTTTGATGCACAGAGGGGAAATGGGAGTGTACTCTCTCCCTTTATTGTGCTTCAGTCCGTATTAATAGAAACTCTTGTGTTGTGATGTGCCAACGCATGCTAGATTTCCACTAAAGACAAAATGTGCCAGGGCTTACTGAGGTTTCACAGCTATTTGTTTCAGTATGATTAGGTTCTGACAGAGAGAGAGATAGAGAGAGAGAGAGAGAAAGAAAGAGAGAGAAGCTCACCACAGAAAGGTGATACTGTGTCAAGCACCTCTGTTGATAGCATGATGTATTCTGCAAATGAGTGCCTTTCTCAGTCCACACATAAGATGAACCAGAGTAATACCTTTTTAGGTCACACCAACACAGTTATGGCATAACGCTGTCAGAACGCTACCCTAACAAGTGGAGAGTTGATCGGGGAAAATGGACTCAGCAAAAAATTCATGAACTATCAGTGACAAGAATACTAATTGGTGATCTCAAGGGGAAAAAATTTAGAATATTATTTTTAGGCTTGAACATTATAACTTTCCACCAATCCTACCAACATAATTAAATCAATTGTCACTCACTCATTTGGTTTGCCTTGGAGAGACTGATCTGAAAGCTCTACACATACTGTATGTAGTCATAACAAATACTTTAAAAACATGCAGAAATGTTTAATCAATGTTTCGATTAACTTCTGCATTTGACAGAAGAACTAGTTGTTTTAATAAATGCATTCTTTTGTGGCCTTCCCCTTTATCTTATGGGTCAAGTCCGACGGTGTATATGCCTGGGTTGATGCGAGCGGTGATGCATGGTGAATGGTGGCATGTCACAGACCCTCGCGTGGTGCAGTGTGAGTGCAGTGATTCGGAGCACAGCTGGATGGCAAGATAAACCACACACAACCACACACAAGCCAGCCAGCCATCTAGCTAGCCATCCATCAATTGAGAGGCAGCCCAACACCAGCAGCACCCAACAGCAATGACAATGACAGCAACAGCAGCAGCAGCAGCATTGCAGGAGGAGGAGGAAGGAGTCCAAACGCACAACAAAAGTCTGTCCAGGACCCGTGAGTGGCGCAGTGATGAGGTTAAGGCCCAAATCAACACGCAGAAACATGTGTGTGACAACGAACTCCAGCCAATCCAAGCGGTTCCAGCAGCCAGCTGCCCCCAGCCTCGAGTCAGCGCCCACCTGCCAGGAAGCAGACACTCGATCGCCACATGAGGGAAGCAGGGCAGAGATGGGCCAATCAGACGCTGTCTTGGCAGCCTTCCTGGGAGAGCAAGAAGGCTGGCTCAAGTGGGCACTGCCAGACTAGCACACACTGAATCGCCTCTCTTAAGCTCAATTATAAACAATATTTATTTTACATTACAGAATATTAGCGTCACAAAGGTATATATACTATGCCGTCACATGTGACGTCTCAATTCTAATTCTGTTTGTAGGCTACAGCCCTCTACCAGCTGTGTGACATCTTACAAAATATTCATTAATCAAAATCTGACACAAATCCCAGTTAACACCACTGACACATGACCTGCAGGATGATTCTAATGCTCTCTGCGTGTAGTATAGGCCTTCTGTACTTTACCATAACTGATTGCTAACAAAACACCTCTCAGGGGCTCAACTGAGATGTTGCCAGGCAACCACACAGTAGTGGTATCTAAGCAAAGGTGTCGTGCTGTGTATGCATATCCATATGTGTTGTTTGCAACATATGATTGCATCAGTCTGTCCAACTTTACAGCAAAGGAAAGTAGGGACTGAATTGTCAACACCAAGGTAGGCAAGGGCCGACAATGCACTGTGCATGGTTAATTAAAGATGTTCTTGACTCTCAAACATTCAAAGTATGTCAGCATACATGTCACTAGTCTGACATACCCTGGATAGTGTGTTTGATGAAGATGTCTTGCAAATTGTACACAGCATATGGAAATTACATCTCTTTACAATAATGTAGCACCTTTTCAGGTTGTTCCTTACGAGTGCACCTAACAGCTGTGAATCAGGCTACATTGTGAAGCAAGTTTAACAAAATTCCAGTTCAGATGGTTGCAGTGTGTGATACTGTGGATGAGAGAGGCAGAAATGACTTTGCACAAAATATCGCTGCACCTCACACACAGCCGTCTTGGCTTTTTCAGCTGCATGATTATAGAGGTCACTTTCTTGTCCAGTCACACCGTCGCGTTGGACCCTTCCCAGCACAGTGGACAGGGAACAGCCCACCTCTTCCAAGAACCAGGGGATGGGAAAATCAGTCAACATGCCCTAACCGAAAGCGACATACAGTGTGGAGGGACACTTCATCAGTGCGTGTGCTCTGTGGGAATTGAGCCTCTCTGACACTGATGCTATTGACATGTGCAACAATTAGAGCCACACACGAGAACACGGCACCACGTCCCGCTCTCTCCGTCCTCTCGTCGTGACCTTAACCACACAGCATTCGGAGGCAGCCAAACAATTTGCTACACAACACAGTCATCGCCATTTGCTTGGTGTGCACCCCCCCCCCCCCCTTGTTAATTTTCTGGGATTTCGCTTGAAGTGGCCACTTATTATCTCGAGCACTAATTGAACCCATTTCCCTTTTCTAAACCTGTCTCCCTGCATTCATTGTAAAGCAATAACTCATCGATGAGAGTCAGCGGCACTCGGCAGCAAACCACTCGTTCTGGCTTCACCACTCAGGCACTGACCAAAACAGACACATCACACATACACACACACACACACACACACACATACACACACACACACACACACACACACCCACACGCACACGCACACACACGCACACGCACACGCACACACACACATTCACACACACGCACACACACACACACACACAGAAAGAAAGGGACATAAACACATACACACACACACACACACACGCACACAGAGGAAGAAGAGGAATTTTACATACACACACAGACACCAGTCTCTTATCTATTCATATCCATTGGCTCAATATCGAGCTTGAAGGGCATCTGTTGTATGCCACTTTGCAAATGAATTGAAACAGCACCTCTAGACTATATTATGTAAACTGTGTTGTTGCATAAAACACATCTGTGGAAATAGGTGTGAAGAGATCTGTTGGACTCCCTGTCTGGCCATAGTGGCTTTCAAGTACCTACTTCACTAAAAGGCAACTTATGTGTGACTGTCCATCATTATAAGAGCAAATAAAACATATTTGTATTTATTTTCAGTTAATTAAATTAGATAAACACCTCCATTCTCCGGTTTTGTTTGTCCTTATCTTTACATTATTTAACTGGATACTTTTGCTCAACCAGAGGGAGACAAAAGTCAGCACAGTGCATGGTTAACCAGTAAGTTGTGAAACTGACAGAGAAACGTCATAGCATGCAACATATGTTGAAAGTTTCTAACTAACAGTGAAATACAGCATTTGCCTTCAGAGACACTGTTTTCCCCACAACCTGCAAGTTGAACCCTTGTAAGTTGAACAGTAAGATACACACACCAACCATATGTTTTTTCCAACTCATTAAAACATCATCATTAACTAACAAAACAAAATGTTCAGCATTTCAGAACCCGAACAAGTGATGGGTCTTAAGAGTAAAAGTTCCACCAAGCTAGCCACAGCCAACAACTAACAGACAGACAGACACAGAGAAGGGGGGAGAAGGAGAAAAAAGGTTGCAGTATTTAAATGGATGTAACAGCTGTGCAGGAATGAATAACTCGTTAGCTCTGTGCATTTTAAGTCATTAAATAGCACACCTCCTCACCTACCCCTTCATTTGCAAAGGGGACTGGATTGTGGTGCTAATTAACGTGATAAAGAGTTGAGCAAATCTGATGGAGGCGCTGGATTTGGGAGGGAAAAAATAATCTGTTACATCTGCATTCTCAAACACTCAGTAAGGTGTTACTTTCATGTTTAATTAATTAAGCCTTCTCTGTAACTGTATCCTGACAAATACAAACCAATTAGAAATAGAAGAGAAATGTTTACATGTAATTAATGGGTGATTTCAAGGGAGACCAGTGAAGGCGCACTCTCAACTTTTAACACACAGGTCTCTCGGTGGTGTTTCTTCAGACACTTTAAATCACAAGAAATATAAACCATGCAGGCCTACCTAGTGTACACAAAACAGGTGGTGTTTTATGTTTGCAGGTGATCAGAAAATTGCAAAGCTAATGATATTGTGGAGTTAGTGTTGGTTGTATGTGTTAGAATATCATTACAAGGTCAGATTTCTCAAATGTTCACACACTTCACAGTTCACTATTGAAAACTGGTGAAATATGGAACATAATTACATAATTCATTGCATGGAAGTTTTTTTTTTTTTTTTTTTAAAGCGTAGTTGTTCAGAAACCGACAGTATTCAGCTCAACTAACCTCCCTTATCTCCAGGGTACAGCGCCTAGTGTATATCTAACAAATTGCAACAAAGGACAAGGCCACAGCTTTGTTGAGGTTCCCAAGTGAAAGGGTCGCAAACCAGGAAAATCTGTTGAATCAAATGTATCTTATTGCACATTGTGTTGAATTCAGCATGCAGAGAAATGCAAAAGAGTGTGTGTATACAATTTGACATGCTGCCTCACAGTGATCAGTGTCAGTTTATGAAAACCAACCATGCAGCTCTTTATGCCAAATAACTGTCATAAATTATTTGTAAAAATGTCCCACTACCCTGTTACTGTATTTTGAGCTTGTTTTATTTTAATGCATTTCCCTGCTCAGGAAGGACGCTTCCTGTTAGCCGAGATAACTTCCTGTGGAGAGATTTATTTGCCTTGTCTGTAAAGGGAAAGGGTTCCTGTTTTTCTGTATTATTTGGTTTCCTAGTTGTAATATGGCTTCCCAAGGGATTCTTCCTGTAATGCTACACTGTTCTTAAGGAGTAAGTCAATGCAACGATAAAAGCCATTAAATGCGACTAACTTGCGCATCATTCTCCTCCGTCACTATGATGTTAAATGAAGCAGTATAACATCTCATTTCCATCAACAAGACAGAGCCATGATTCATTCTGAGTCTGAATGAACATTTTTTAAAACATCTTATCGACAGCGCCACTCTCAGCGACGCCACTTCCTTGCAATTCACACTTCCCAAAATGAGATCCAAATAAAAATCTGACCCCACGCCAAAACTATCGGCCCTCATCAGACGCCGGATGGAGCCCAATAATGAACAGCCCCCCTGACCTGTTCACATCATTGAGTGCTCAGCGAGATTTCAGTGTGCCCTCAAAATGCCCCTTTGTGCTGCAGAGTTTCCTACCATTGAACCTCGGCAAAATGATCATTCTCTCAGGAACCCGAGCAGCCAAGCTCTTTCAATTACTCTCCACGATCACGAGCGAATTCCAAAAATAATAAGTATTACATACTTCTTTCTTTTCGCCTTTCAATATTCTTTCAGAATGGCACAATGGTAGGCTAGCGTTTTTCCCCTTATCATGTGTGAAATAAAAAAGGCACACTTTCTTCACGTTCCTGTGCTCTGTAATTTTTACATCAGTTGTCTGTGAGTCGTCGCGCTGGCGAGCACACTAGCCACTCTTGCTGTAATGAGTGTACAACTGTAGAGCAGGCCCCCATTTGGTCAAGCAGATTAGTGAAAATCATTCAGATTTTAAAACCTATATGTGTTTAATTTATGGGTTCCTTGCTCTTAATTGTGTCTCAGAAAGTCTCTCTCACTTTAACACACTTTGTCTTGAGCACAACCACACATACACAACCACACACACACACACACACACACACACACGCACACACACACTCATACAGAGGAACACACATACTCAAAGACAGATACTAAATATATTCTGCATTTAATCAGAAATGTACAACTTCTCCATCTTAGCGCCATCTACAGAGGCTTGGCAAGCAGCAGACTGCCAGAGAGGACATGGCTGTGTGAATTTTAATTGTGCTCACAGACAGTCGCATAGCCACAGCTACAGTGACACACTGGCGTTCCCTGAGGTATAAAAATTTAAAACGAACTAAGTAAAAAACGAAGTCCCCCCTCCTCCCCTCCCGTAAATGGAGGAACATGGAAGTGGCGTCCCAAATGAGGGGGGGGGGGGGGTTGTGGAGAAGAGAGTGTGTGTGTGGTGGGGGTGGGGGGTTACTGCTGCATCAATTCCCCATAGATGGTTTATTATTCCATGCTAAAATGAAGTGGGAGCAAGGAGTGGTAGTCAGCGATGCGTCAGAGTTGCTCTTTGAAGACATTAAAAAGCTGAACGCACAACAAAGACCAGATGTTCCGGCATGCTTTATTTATGCTCCCCCATCAGCCATCTTCCGATGTCCACGAAAAAACACACAGACTCATTCTGCCACCCAACTCCAGGCCTCTTCAGAAGTGAGGGAAGCATACGTACACAGTGCTGCTCACAGTGCTGTTGGTACAGCACATATTTGGTTACATTTATCCAGTCTTCGACTTTGGGTAGCTTATGACTCAGGTATTGTACTGTACTTTGCTTTGTTGCATTGGATGTTTGTGTGTGTTTGTGTATATTATCACATAGTGTGTGTGTGTATGTGTGTGTGTCATATGCTATGCATTTGTGTGTGTGTGTGTGTGTGCGTGTGTGCGTGTGAGTGTGCTTTCAAGAGGGATGCATAACTGTCACCCCATCACAGATTAGACAAGTAATTTACAAAGGTAGCATTTTTAGTGTTAAGCCAGATGTTTCAACCGCTTATGTTCACGAAGAACAATGCACTTGAACCAATCTCTCTGCTATAGATTCTGAGAAAAGGAAGACATTACTGTCAAAGGCAGGGAGATAGTCAGCTGTGTAATTGGCCTTGAATCCTTTTATCACTTCTGCCACACACACACACACACACACACACCACAAGACAAACTTCCACCTCCCCCAACATATTGCAGCCCACCAGTCTTTTGACCTAAATAACCATACATTTAAATTTGTAGATATTTTTGCTTCTGATTACATATGTTAGAGAGAGTTGTTTATTTAGATTATACTAGTTAAAGTGCCACATAATTGAAATGACCTGCTACAGCCTGGTATATACTTGCTTTTTGACCAAGCTTTCGCTTATGTTCACATACACAACTGCAGCCGGCTGTGTTGTGAACAAAGTCATGCTTCAGTACTACACGGGCCCAATGCATGTCACAGGAGGTCTTCACTTGTGGTCAGACCACAGAATTTATACCGAATTACCTTCAATCTTGCATGCTAATGTTGTAAATAAAGCCAGTTTTGCATCCTCATTTATGGTCACGTACTGTGCATATACTATCGCCCCTAACGCTCATGTGAATATCGAGTCACGTCTACTACATGCGCTAAGTTTAGAGGGTGTGCACGGCCACCGAACGGAAGCAGGAGATACACGTGGCAGCCATGATGCATAAGTGTATGCATTGTTATCCCAGGCCTTAGTCCTAATCTTTCAAAACATGTAAGCATTGGTTTTGTTCTCTTGTGGTCAAGCTGTTCTCATTTGTGTCCTGCATTTCTGTTGTTTGTGTGCAAAACAGTAAAGACAAGTAGGAAAAAGATCTTCAAACAAAAGCTGCTCGGCTCAATTAAAGCAGGAAATATCTCTCCCTGAATGAGGGATCCGCTGAAACAAAGAGTGTTAAATTGATGGTGCCACAATAAAACTATTAGCAGGGGAACCGACAGATGCTGATGTGCCGGTCCCCTTTCCAGGGATTATTATTTATTTACACTTCTCAATCACAGCCTCCCAGATGCCACACGGACTCCACTGTGGAGTGTGCGCTGGGGGAGGGGTGTGTGTGTGTGTGTGTGTGTGTGTGTGTGGTGGAAGGGGTTGGGCGCCAGAGCAACATAGGATGTGTTGTCCAAATCTGGCAGACAATCGGGGCACCACCCAAACAAAAAAATGGCTCGTTGGGCAATAGCACCCGCAGAGCCCCCCTGTGCTGCTGTGGCACAGCGAGATGGCAGCCATACCTGTTTGCCTCCAACAGTTTTTTAATAGGCTGCCGTCTAATAGGCCTACTGTACGTGAGCACATCTGTTGCTTAGAAACAAATTGCATTGTTTAGAAAAAAAGAGAAATCTTGCTGATGGAATTTATCCAATTTTAGACTCTCAATTAAATGAGTCAGACTTCACATAGTTCATGCAGCCTCTCCTCAGCTTGTGTCTTCATGCTAGATATTACAAATAGTACTTCTCACTGGCCAGGGCCTGGTCCAGCAACATCTATGCATGACTGACCACTGCTGCTCTTCTTATACATCCTTTATGAGTTCTGCAGGTCTTCCTCAGAGGAGTCCCTCTGTAGGGGTATAGGGGGCAGATGTTTGTTTTTCTTTTATTCTTACCTGTGCATAGTGTGATCTGAATCACCCACCCCCACCCCCAAGTCTTTCCACCCCTCCATCCCTCCTCGTGTCACTCAGTATGCACTGAACCCCAGTCTGAAAAACATCTTTATTCAGCTTCTCCGCTAATGTCTGAGGCACAGGCATCAACATGCTTTGTGCGAAATGAATTACTGCTAATTAAAAATCAACAGAAATGAGCATGCAACACTCTGTGCCCCATTAATATTTTAACCAGCAGCAGCAGTAATTAAAGCACTGCTAATTTCTCCCTCTCTCGCTCAGCATCCACAACCAGTCAATAAATTACATCAAAAAGTACAGGTGTGTTTCCCTGTCAGTGCCGTAATATCATGATAAATCGGCATCATTCCTCATAGTTAACGGTCTCCACACACCCCTCCATCCATCGCACATACACACATACACAGAGAGACACACACACACACACACCCACACCCACAAACACACACACACACTCCAATTTGGTGACGACTCACTACTTGTAGTTATCTTTTGCAATTGCGACCTGGGAAGGGAGGGGGTGACGAGAGCTCTTGTTTCACTAACACACAGGTGTTGCCATGCAGGCGAATCCTCAGGTAGCAAATGGATGCTAAGAGCACAATTAATGGAGATGGAGCGATTTGGGTGCTCCTCCGTGTTTGTCAAAGGAATCTCAAAAAGAGATGTGATCGTTCCTTAACAACCCCACCACCACCTCGCCCTCCATCCCCCAATCTCTCCCTTCCAGGCACTGAGCCTCTATAGCATGCAGGGGCTTTTAGAGCCTTTCGTCCTTAAATAAGAATGTGCACTGATTATTTCACCTGTTAACTTGTTTTTTCCCCCCCTCAAGAAATTACCTGGAGCCTTTCAAAAGCTACCTGCCGCTTCAGATTTTTGCACATATGGGTTGATGTTGCATGCTTAATGCTGATCATGTTCTATCTCTCCTATTACAGTATGCTGAATCTTTATTTCTACTAATACATGATAGTGTGGCTATTAATGTGCAGTGCTTTCTGAAAAGATCCATGACACCACTGTGATGTTAAAATTTCCTTATCATTAGGAAAGATCTAGAAAAGACTCCTTGCATTTTTTAAAATTTGCTTTTACCTGTCACTGTCTGCCTAGCGACGACACCCCTGAGTGGACTCACAGGGTATGGAACTTTTGAATCTTTTGAGTGTGTGTGGAGATGAAGACAGAAGCAGACTGGAAAATAAATGGATGTGTGTGTGTGTGTGTGTGTGTTGTATATATGTGTGTGTGTGTGTGTGTTGTGTTGTATATATGTGTGTGTGTGTGTGTGTTGTGTTGTATATATGTGTGTGTGTGTGTGTGAGAGAGAGAGAGAGAGAGAGAGAGAGAGAGAGAGAGAGAGAGAGAGAGAGAGAGAGAGAGAGAGAGAGAGAGAGAGAGCGCTTACAGCAGTCTGTTTGCTATGTGCTTTACAGTCACATGGGCGGTTCATGTGGTGCTGGGATTGTAATGGCTACACATCCAAATGATACTGTCTCCAAATCTCCAAATATTGCGTTAGCTGCATAGAGTACAAATATACATATCTGTAACAATTCTAAAGGTAATTGTGAGTACTGTATATGACTGCACGGTGCTGGGTGTGCATTTCTGATCACAACTGATAATGACCGAGGTAATTACAGCATGTCTCTCTATCTACAGCTATATTAAATATGACTGTCATGGTGTTATTTCATAATTAAGTACATGGTACTCAGTAGAGTATATATGTCCATCAAGCTCACTGGACCTGTAACATATCCTCAGCCAAGGAGGGAAATTGCAGTGTTCCGGCAGTGATTCAAACATACAGTACTATCACAAGCCTCAAATATACATAAAAATGTCCATGTCCATTTCATTGTACACTTGTTTATTTGTTTTTAGAAGAATTAGTAAAGCAAAACTGGACTGACTTTTTTATGGAACTTCTTGGAAAGGAGTTGCATGGTAGAATGCACTAGAGGTGGAGGAGAATGCTCTACAGGTAGGCCTACGTCTGGCGACCTTCCCATTCAAGCTGATATCCCAGGAACCAATCACAACTGCTTGTCCAGCATGGGGCAGGCTTGACATAATGACAGACAGAAGAGTACAGTTAACAGCGTGTTGAACGCTACCGATGGCTGGCCTGATGACGTCAGTGTTAAAGGTGCAATCAGGAATTTTACGCGATTTCAAGCCCATAACATTTTTTGTCACATTCATCAATCACCTCCTCACGACCGCTAGCTTCCCATTCTGTGATTACACTGTAAAAAACCCGGCCTCTGTAGGCAGCCCAGGCTGCCAAACAAAAACGAAACCCTGCGCGGAATTTCTCTGGGAACACTGCTACCTCTCTGGTGTTCTTAGTTAAAATAGAATGTACATTTTTTTGCACAAAAGTGTCTGCTAATAAATTTAAATATAAACATATACACAAACAAACACGAATTCACCTTTACAGTTTTTCTCAGTCGCTTTGGTGCTTTTTGCAGATCAGAATGAAAATTCTCATAACTATTAGTTCAACCTCCACAACATTTAGTCATTTGTGCACATCATAGTAGCAAATGCTCCTTCCTCTGAACAAATTGAAAATGCTTTTGGACATGTATCAGTTGCTTTCATACAATTCTCTGCTGTTTTTTAACATTATCATTTGCTTATGTCATAATGAAAACATGACAAAGCCATTTGACTATCTTGTTCATAAACGATGGTGTCAAGACTTCTCATTTTGATGACACTGACAGTTTCATTGACATGAATACGTGCTTTTGAGGAATGGACTATCCATTTTGAGCAAGTGACGTGCTTTTGCAGGTCATCCACTAGGTTTTGCAGTTTGCACTAATTGTTTTGAGAAATGCACTAACTGCTGTGCAAATGTTAATAGTGATGTGAGAATAGCACCAAAGCGACTGAGAAAAACTGTAAATGACATGGACATGTATTTTCTGGAATTGGAATTTGCATTTCATTGCATTTAAAACCTTAATTTACAAGAAAGATGTGTTTGCTGTACTTCCAAAAAGCTTCAGTGAGAGTTTAATGTACCAATTTAAGTTTTATTTCACTGCTGGCTGTGGCCCCTGTAACTCGATAGTGACTATAGTATAGTATACAGTATATACTCTTTTGATCCCGTGAGGGAAATTTGGCCTCTGCATTTATCCCAATCCATGAAATAGTGAAACACACTCAGCACACAGTGAACACACAGTGAGGTGAAGCACACACTAATCCTGGCGCAGTGAGCTGCCTGCAACAACAGCGGCGCTCGGGGAGCAGTGAGGGGTTAGGTGCCTTGCTCAAGGGCACTTCAGCCGTGCCTACTGGTCGGGGTTCAAACCGGCAATCCTCCGGTTAGAAGTCTGAAGCCCTAACCAGGCCCCAGTAGGCCAGGGCTGGCCCGCAAACTGACTAAAACATCACTAGACCCATTCTCGATCTGAACTGAGATTTGAGAATCGGTTTGGGGTCTGCGAGGCTAGTAGCATTGGCCAAGGAAAAGCCCATTACATTTTGGAGATCAAAACTAAATTGTGGAGGTGTGTTATGAACACTTTAACTTGTAATGTTTGCAAAAGTAAATTGAAATTCATGCATGCACCCTGTGAATGCCATGTCGCAATGGCACCCAGTGAGTGGGATCTGCTTCAGAACTTCAATTGATTCTTCCTTGGTCCATACTACACCTTCCCTCCTTTCATGAAAGTCAGGCCAATAGTTTTTTTTTATGTTCAATCCTGCTAAGAAAACAAACAAATGTACACAGATTATCCACAATGTCACTCATAACATTTGTGTATTTTTCATTTTCCACACTTGGAGTAAACACTTTTATTTATAGGAGAGAGAAAGTAACATTATTATAATTGACAGTGCACCATCTTGGTTACCACACGCCTTGTTGGATAGCTAGGATGTTAATAATGTATGGGCGTCCAACAGCATGGGTGTAGGTACTGTGTGTTTAAGCAATAAGCCTTGAGAGGCCGTAGGTTACACTGATTTTAGAACAGTTAGGCAGGACGCGCTAGTGGAGTGCCTTAAACCCCCTTTTATACCCCAGTGATATAAAACGAAACGCGGTCAAGATGTATGTTTTTTGCTGGATTTTACAAAGGCATCGAACGCGACTCAGCCAATCATAATCAAGGACTGGAACTATCTGTTTTAGAATTGTGTGTTTGTTATCATCTTCATTGTGTTCTAATTCAAGAGCATTTAATTTATGTCAGCCTTTTCAAGCAATTAACAAGAAAGACAAGACTATGGTATACAGAAAGACAAGACTTGTCAAAGACTTGAGTAAACAACCTTCATTTAGCACAGGCAGAGATCATGCCCAACAATAGACTATCTATGCTTAGAGGCCTAACATCATCACAACAATATGAACTTTCCACTCAGACATGTTTATGAAACTCTGAAAATTAAAAAAAAAAAAATATTTGAGGGTATGATTTATTACTTTTAAAACTTTACAAAACTTTATCCCATTCCCATATGCAATACATGCTGTTTGGGAATGAACATGCATTTGAAATTAAAATGAAGGACACAAATGTTGTAACGAGGCTACCACACAAAAAAATGGAACATACGAAACAGCATATTATGTCCAAATGAGTGTAATGAAGTCATTACATACCAAATTGAGGATGGAAAGAAGGCATTTGTTTGGTTCACAGACAGAGAGAGAGAAAGGGAGCAATACAGAGCAATTATAACCAAGACAACAGTTGAAATCAAAATGCATTGTATACTATAATAAACTCTAGTTTGTGCCTTGACCTTAAAATCATTACACTGGCGGGCTACATTGCCATTCTGTCATGTGTGAGAGGCAATAGAACAGCGGTTGATTTGTTGAGTTCTTCTTTGAATTTTTCTTTGATAACTACGTTCTTCGAAAACCAGCAGCTGATAATAATTGCATATATATTGTATAGATTTTTTAAAACTCAGAGCAAGGTGGGTTATGTGATTATATGTGTGTGCGGGTAAGAGTGATTGAGCATGTGTTAAAAAAAAGCACTGAAGAGTTTACATGAGCAATAGCGGCATCGTTTACCCTCCCCCCCCCCCCCCACACACACACACACGCACACACACAATTAATGTTTAAAAAAAAGACACAACACAAAAAGAAATGATACGATTAGACAGGATGCAGTCTGACCACAGAATTACTGTTACTCAATTGACTCAAAGTCCTACCCTGGACAAGATCTCTCACAAAACTCACAGAACATCCTAATATCAAGTTTCAAGTTACAGTAGTGCTCACCACCTAATTGCACAATGGACAGTGTTAACATCTCGTCCTGTGTTTGTGAATACCTATTGAAGGCAGGATGTTGAGGGAATTAAATAGGTCATTCTATCAGAAACATTTGAGTCTGTGGCCTAGGCCTATTATCAACTACTCTGTTACTCTGACGGTGCAGATAGCCTAGTGCTCTCCCCTTCTATGTGTGTGTGTGTGTGTGTGTGTATAAGATTTGTATGTAAACAAACATAAAGAAATTAAGAAACACACGTGTATGTAAGCTACATACATTTTAAATGTAATATATGAAAATGATATGATAGGCCTATTATATTTTATCAGGATATAGGCTACTGTTTGTTGCAACCTGGTTCCCAAGAGTCAAAGCTTTCAAATGGTGTATAACATTACTATGCTACATAGCAATATGGTGCATACAATGGATTTAGAATGTTGGGGGGAGGTGGGAAGGGGGGTAGATGACCCGGTACTGGAACATGTGCTGCATAACAGGTTTTTTAATACTGTCCTGTGAGAATGAACATCAGCTATTAGGCACTCAAGGTCATAGGGTCAAAGGTCATGGTCATATGGGGTCATATATGTCCTAATGTTCTCCCTCAGTATCTTATCTGTATTCACCTTATTCCGCGCGCAAACATGGGAGGTGCTAGCTTTGCCCACATTGTCTCCGAACTTCCGATTGAGCAGTACATCCATTGCGATTACATTGAGATAACAGAGCTCTATCGAGATGACTGGCATCATTTCACAGGCTACTGTTTGTTGCAATCTGGTGGATTATGCTGTTTTTCTACCGCTCTGAGTATGCCTACGCTCAGATTCACCGCCACATCCAAGCTGCTGAGAGGCCAGCTCAGCAATCCAATCGGGCGGGAGGACACTCGCTGGAGTTCTACACCACGGAACAGGACCTGCAGATCTTCACAAAAAACAGATCGTGCGCATGGGACCAGTCCTTCACATGGTTAGCAAATAGTGCAATTAACATAGCTGCTAAGTTATTTTAGACCAAGATAGTGTGTTAATGTTGTGACTTCAGGCTAACTAGCTAGTAGCTTTGTGTGACATGGCAGTAATGATTCAGTCCAGCTAGATTTGTATCTGGTTAACGTTAGCCTAACCTGGCTAAATGTCTTTTGGGCAGAAAGTTCTACCATAAATAATTGGTCACATAGTTCAACAATATACAAAAATATGGAACCTCAGACAGGCAGCTAACAGCTAACTTTAGACTTCATGCAATCTTTCGTCAGAAGTAGCCTGCACTTCACGGTTAGTTAAGTGTTATCCTCAGCATTTGCACATGGTTTTCTGAAAACGGTAGCTCGATAGATAGATATACTGTATTAATCCCTAGGGGAAATTCAAGAAGCATGTAAATACATGGTATAGGCCTACTTACTAACATAAAAGCTCTCGGCATGTCCATTTTGTCAAAGTAGCTCTAGGAGGAAAAAAGGCTCTCGGCGATGTCCATTTTGTCAAAGTAGCTCTCGGAGAAGGTTGGAGACCCCTGGTTTAGACGATTTTTTTTTCAAACTAACGTGTATGTACCTACTCTTGTTCACCCAATGACAGACTCAGAATGAAAGAAAGGTAGCCCAGTGAGGAGGTTGCCTCGGTAGGGGTAAAACATGAAAATGTAGGAATAGGAATCAATTTTCAGCATTCAGGGTAACATTTAGCGCTAAGGGGATGCTCATTTGGTCTAAATCCAAGGATGCTCCCAGCCGCTTGACAGTGCAACACCAGGCATTGCGTTAACAACAATTGAACGAGCAACAAGCAGGAAATGCAACGGTGGAATCAACTGTAACAAAGCAAAAGTGTTTTTTATGCATACGCCCCATTTTGAGTATTTTGCCCGACATTGTACATCATCTACTTAGGAGATCATTGCTCCTACAAACGTTGGCCTATAATCAAATGCCTGGCCTCTTTGGAAAGCTTAGACGCCGTAGGTTCTTGGACAACAATCAGAAAAACTGTGTGATGTACTGACACAGAGTTACAGAGGCTAGAATATTATTTCCTCATTCTGCCGGATAACAAGCATCTCTGAATTGACCACATTTCAGCCCTCTATGACAGCTCACTTGAGATGACTTAGAAACACAACTGAGCCATAGCTGCAGGTCTTGTAAAGCTGGGTGCAAAAGTAGATCAATATAGAATGATGAACATGAACCCCTTTGTGTAGAAGCATAATTTTGGTCTCAAATGAAAGGTAACACTTCAGGTGTTCTGATATAGAGTGACTACACAAAATATGGAATAATTACAAAAAGGTCTCTATTTTTGCATTTACTTTGTTGGTTCAATGAGTGTGTATAAGATAGACTATACATCTGTACAACTAATATTGGATAATACAACATGAAGATTCAATTTCTATGGATTCTTGTGAATATTTCAGTACCCAATATGTTGCATCTACTTATTGTGCTGCAGCTACACTGCAGCCACAGGTCAGGATAGCACCAAAAGTGGAGGAGGAGGAGGGCATTTTGGATCAAATTTAATTGAGACATAATAAGATTAATCTGAGAATATAAAGCACTATACAGATTGTACATGGAAAAAGTTGTCATTTTTGGATTCCCAAGAGTCAAAGCTTTCAAATGGTGTATAACATTACTATGCTACATAGCAATATGGTGCATACAATGGATTTAGAATGTTGGGGGGAGGTGGGAAGGGGGGTAGATGACCCGGTACTGGAACATGTGCTGCATAACAGGTTTTTTAATACTGTCCTGTGAGAATGAACATCAGCTATTAGGCACTCAAGGTCATAGGGTCAAAGGTCATGGTCATATGGGGTCATATATGTCCTAATGTTCTCCCTCAGTATCTTATCTGTATTCACCTTATTCCGCGCGCAAACATGGGAGGTGCTAGCTTTGCCCACATTGTCTCCGAACTTCCGATTGAGCAGTACATCCATTGCGATTACATTGAGATAACAGAGCTCTATCGAGATGACTGGCATCATTTCACAGGCTACTGTTTGTTGCAATCTGGTGGATTATGCTGTTTTTCTACCGCTCTGAGTATGCCTACGCTCAGATTCACCGCCACATCCAAGCTGCTGAGAGGCCAGCTCAGCAATCCAATCGGGCGGGAGGACACTCGCTGGAGTTCTACACCACGGAACAGGACCTGCAGATCTTCACAAAAAACAGATCGTGCGCATGGGACCAGTCCTTCACATGGTTAGCAAATAGTGCAATTAACATAGCTGCTAAGTTATTTTAGACCAAGATAGTGTGTTAATGTTGTGACTTCAGGCTAACTAGCTAGTAGCTTTGTGTGACATGGCAGTAATGATTCAGTCCAGCTAGATTTGTATCTGGTTAACGTTAGCCTAACCTGGCTAAATGTCTTTTGGGCAGAAAGTTCTACCATAAATAATTGGTCACATAGTTCAACAATATACAAAAATATGGAACCTCAGACAGGCAGCTAACAGCTAACTTTAGACTTCATGCAATCTTTCGTCAGAAGTAGCCTGCACTTCACGGTTAGTTAAGTGTTATCCTCAGCATTTGCACATGGTTTTCTGAAAACGGTAGCTCGATAGATAGATATACTGTATTAATCCCTAGGGGAAATTCAAGAAGCATGTAAATACATGGTATAGGCCTACTTACTAACATAAAAGCTCTCGGCATGTCCATTTTGTCAAAGTAGCTCTAGGAGGAAAAAAGGCTCTCGGCGATGTCCATTTTGTCAAAGTAGCTCTCGGAGAAGGTTGGAGACCCCTGGTTTAGACGATTTTTTTTTCAAACTAACGTGTATGTACCTACTCTTGTTCACCCAATGACAGACTCAGAATGAAAGAAAGGTAGCCCAGTGAGGAGGTTGCCTCGGTAGGGGTAAAACATGAAAATGTAGGAATAGGAATCAATTTTCAGCATTCAGGGTAACATTTAGCGCTAAGGGGATGCTCATTTGGTCTAAATCCAAGGATGCTCCCAGCCGCTTGACAGTGCAACACCAGGCATTGCGTTAACAACAATTGAACGAGCAACAAGCAGGAAATGCAACGGTGGAATCAACTGTAACAAAGCAAAAGTGTTTTTTATGCATACGCCCCATTTTGAGTATTTTGCCCGACATTGTACATCATCTACTTAGGAGATCATTGCTCCTACAAACGTTGGCCTATAATCAAATGCCTGGCCTCTTTGGAAAGCTTAGACGCCGTAGGTTCTTGGACAACAATCAGAAAAACTGTGTGATGTACTGACACAGAGTTACAGAGGCTAGAATATTATTTCCTCATTCTGCCGGATAACAAGCATCTCTGAATTGACCACATTTCAGCCCTCTATGACAGCTCACTTGAGATGACTTAGAAACACAACTGAGCCATAGCTGCAGGTCTTGTAAAGCTGGGTGCAAAAGTAGATCAATATAGAATGATGAACATGAACCCCTTTGTGTAGAAGCATAATTTTGGTCTCAAATGAAAGGTAACACTTCAGGTGTTCTGATATAGAGTGACTACACAAAATATGGAATAATTACAAAAAGGTCTCTATTTTTGCATTTACTTTGTTGGTTCAATGAGTGTGTATAAGATAGACTATACATCTGTACAACTAATATTGGATAATACAACATGAAGATTCAATTTCTATGGATTCTTGTGAATATTTCAGTACCCAATATGTTGCATCTACTTATTGTGCTGCAGCTACACTGCAGCCACAGGTCAGGATAGCACCAAAAGTGGAGGAGGAGGAGGGCATTTTGGATCAAATTTAATTGAGACATAATAAGATTAATCTGAGAATATAAAGCACTATACAGATTGTACATGGAAAAAGTTGTCATTTTTGGATTCCCAAGAGTCAAAGCTTTCAAATGGTGTATAACATTACTATGCTACATAGCAATATGGTGCATACAATGGATTTAGAATGTTGGGGGGAGGTGGGAAGGGGGGTAGATGACCCGGTACTGGAACATGTGCTGCATAACAGGTTTTTTAATACTGTCCTGTGAGAATGAACATCAGCTATTAGGCACTCAAGGTCATAGGGTCAAAGGTCATGGTCATATGGGGTCATATATGTCCTAATGTTCTCCCTCAGTATCTTATCTGTATTCACCTTATTCCGCGCGCAAACATGGGAGGTGCTAGCTTTGCCCACATTGTCTCCGAACTTCCGATTGAGCAGTACATCCATTGCGATTACATTGAGATAACAGAGCTCTATCGAGATGACTGGCATCATTTCACAGGCTACTGTTTGTTGCAATCTGGTGGATTATGCTGTTTTTCTACCGCTCTGAGTATGCCTACGCTCAGATTCACCGCCACATCCAAGCTGCTGAGAGGCCAGCTCAGCAATCCAATCGGGCGGGAGGACACTCGCTGGAGTTCTACACCACGGAACAGGACCTGCAGATCTTCACAAAAAACAGATCGTGCGCATGGGACCAGTCCTTCACATGGTTAGCAAATAGTGCAATTAACATAGCTGCTAAGTTATTTTAGACCAAGATAGTGTGTTAATGTTGTGACTTCAGGCTAACTAGCTAGTAGCTTTGTGTGACATGGCAGTAATGATTCAGTCCAGCTAGATTTGTATCTGGTTAACGTTAGCCTAACCTGGCTAAATGTCTTTTGGGCAGAAAGTTCTACCATAAATAATTGGTCACATAGTTCAACAATATACAAAAATATGGAACCTCAGACAGGCAGCTAACAGCTAACTTTAGACTTCATGCAATCTTTCGTCAGAAGTAGCCTGCACTTCACGGTTAGTTAAGTGTTATCCTTAGCATTTGCACATGGTTTTCTGAAAACGGTAGCTCGATAGATAGATATACTGTATTAATCCCTAGGGGAAATTCAAGAAGCATGTAAATACATGGTATAGGCCTACTTACTAACATAAAAGCTCTCGGCATGTCCATTTTGTCAAAGTAGCTCTAGGAGGAAAAAAGGCTCTCGGCGATGTCCATTTTGTCAAAGTAGCTCTCGGAGAAGGTTGGAGACCCCTGGTTTAGACGATTTTTTTTTCAAACTAACGTGTATGTACCTACTCTTGTTCACCCAATGACAGACTCAGAATGAAAGAAAGGTAGCCCAGTGAGGAGGTTGCCTCGGTAGGGGTAAAACATGAAAATGTAGGAATAGGAATCAATTTTCAGCATTCAGGGTAACATTTAGCGCTAAGGGGATGCTCATTTGGTCTAAATCCAAGGATGCTCCCAGCCGCTTGACAGTGCAACACCAGGCATTGCGTTAACAACAATTGAACGAGCAACAAGCAGGAAATGCAACGGTGGAATCAACTGTAACAAAGCAAAAGTGTTTTTTATGCATACGCCCCATTTTGAGTATTTTGCCCGACATTGTACATCATCTACTTAGGAGATCATTGCTCCTACAAACGTTGGCCTATAATCAAATGCCTGGCCTCTTTGGAAAGCTTAGACGCCGTAGGTTCTTGGACAACAATCAGAAAAACTGTGTGATGTATTGACACAGAGTTACAGAGGCTAGAATATTATTTCCTCATTCTGCCGGATAACAAGCATCTCTGAATTGACCACATTTCAGCCCTCTATGACAGCTCACTTGAGATGACTTAGAAACACAACTGAGCCATAGCTGCAGGTCTTGTAAAGCTGGGTGCAAAAGTAGATCAATATAGAATGATGAACATGAACCCCTTTGTGTAGAAGCATAATTTTGGTCTCAAATGAAAGGTAACACTTCAGGTGTTCTGATATAGAGTGACTACACAAAATATGGAATAATTACAAAAAGGTCTCTATTTTTGCATTTACTTTGTTGGTTCAATGAGTGTGTATAAGATAGACTATACATCTGTACAACTAATATTGGATAATACAACATGAAGATTCAATTTCTATGGATTCTTGTGAATATTTCAGTACCCAATATGTTGCATCTACTTATTGTGCTGCAGCTACACTGCAGCCACAGGTCAGGATAGCACCAAAAGTGGAGGAGGAGGAGGGCATTTTGGATCAAATTTAATTGAGACATAATAAGATTAATCTGAGAATATAAAGCACTATACAGATTGTACATGGAAAAAGTTGTCATTTTTGGATTCCCAAGAGTCAAAGCTTTCAAATGGTGTATAACATTACTATGCTACATAGCAATATGGTGCATACAATGGATTTAGAATGTTGGGGGGAGGTGGGAAGGGGGGTAGATGACCCGGTACTGGAACATGTGCTGCATAACAGGTTTTTTAATACTGTCCTGTGAGAATGAACATCAGCTATTAGGCACTCAAGGTCATAGGGTCAAAGGTCATGGTCATATGGGGTCATATATGTCCTAATGTTCTCCCTCAGTATCTTATCTGTATTCACCTTATTCCGCGTGCAAACATGGGAGGTGCTAGCTTTGCCCACATTGTCTCCGAACTTCCGATTGAGCAGTACATCCATTGCGATTACATTGAGATAACAGAGCTCTATCGAGATGACTGGCATCATATGTTATGGGTCATCCTAAAGTTAGGAACGTTTATTTAGGATTTTGGTACAGCAGCCACAGCCACATCGTCTACCCACTCCGTAGGGCTGAATAGCCTTGGGTAGCGAAGTACAATATTGCAGTCTGACCTCCTGATGGCATTTGTCGTTTTCCTCCCAAGTTAGCCTCTCTATCCTCTTCTGCCGTATCATCCCAATGAAGCTAACTAGACGTAGGCTACTGTAGCTAGCCGACCGGAAGTTTAAAGACAACGTGGAATTTAAAAAAATGGGCAGGGCTGAATAAGGTGAATAGTTTTCAGTTGTTAGTCCTGTAGCACTTGACTCACCTGACCTGACTTACTTGACTTATGCGGAGCATAGGCTGCAGACAATTTGCTTCCATCTGGGTCATTTGTAATTGTCTGCGTTTCTGTAATCCATATTATCCGCCTGGTGGGGGATTGGCCTTCCAGGCTTCACCAGGCCCAGGGGCGCCTTCAGGAATTAATGCTATGGTCTGCACATTGCACATGTGCATTTGCTTTGCTGCACTAAAAACGATGCATATTCTGAAGTGCCATTAAAGTCCAGTGACACTGCACTTCAATGGGTTAACCATGTATGGTAAACTTTTGCATATTTATGTTGCAGAGAAAAATCATCAAGTTCTTCACAACAGAACACAACAGTGAAAATGACAGAACCAGGAGTAGAAGGTAAAGTGTTTTGAGAAATCCCTACAGTACTGCTGAAGTATAGGTCCTGAAGGTCAGGGAGCTCACACAATGGAAAATACAAAAGACAGGTGCCATATTAGCACAGTCAGTTTCTTAAATGTTTGCAGTGACAGTGATATCTTAATAAGATATTTTTGTGGCCGAAACCCTACAACAACACCTAAAATCACCTAAAATAGATTATTGCTATTCTTTCTCATACAAATGCCCTGAAGGCATTTCTGGTTATACTAAACCCAACCAGTGTTACTAACTCAACCAACTTAGTTAATTCTCTAGTTACATCTTAAATCATGAAACATATGCAGTTGATAATCTGCAACTCTATAAAGACAGCCAATGAAATTGTTTTCTTTGTAAAGAAAACTTTATAAATGAAAAACATTGAAATGACATCCTCTGTGAAGCCCCCACACGTCTTATATATATATAATGTATCTAATGTATCAAAGTCTTACACAGGCTATGTTTAGCTATCATCAACTATCATTAGCTGAATACCTCAACTGGCATTTTTCCCATTCTCCTTTTGCCCATTACCTTCAATTAGTGATAAGATTTTCTGGTAGTTACAAGTATCAGATGACATCAAATAATCTATTAATCCAGCAAAATGGAAAATATACACTATTATAGCAGAAGAGAGAATATTACAATACCAAGAATAACAGCAGGACAGAGAATAATGCAATAGCAAGAAACATCAATAAAAAAGCAAGATATGATAATGCAGTAAGTAGAAAGACAACAACATATTTAAAATAAGTCAATAAAAAAATAAGCAGTTCATACTATCTGACACTGAAAAGTGGTGTAAGGTTTGACGGCAGGCAGAAAGGACCTGCATATATACTGTACAGTACACACGCTTTTCAAACAACATGTAATTATATATCAGTAACAGACTATTTGTAATCAGAAAATTCTGTCTTGTCATTGTGAACACTGGACATCTGTCCTTATAATCTGAATGTACTGTTTGATCATGTTGTGATATATTTATGAGTTTGTACAACAATGAAAGGTTGGTATGCAAAATAGGCTGATTTGGCCTAACATATATTTTAGTTTGAAGACCATGTCCCTGGTCTACATTTGGGAAAAATAATCACAACTGTATTGCTTCACAACAGAAGGTTCATTTGAAAACCTTTACATTTCAAGTCATTAAACTATTTCTGAATGAATCAGCTTCAGATGTTTACTCTTGAAACAGAGAAGCACGGTCCTCAGAACATAGACATTTCGTCATGGCCCTCACAACTACATACATTTGTGTGTACAGTGTGTGTGTGTGTGTGTGTGTGTGTGTGTGTGTGTGTGTGTGTGCTTGCCTCTGCCCTGGTTGACCTTGCACCTCACACAGCACAATGAGATTACATGTTTGTGATGTTCATCTCGCAGAGACATATTCAAGGCCCATTTATTTGGAATTGCTTTTAGTGTAATTCAATAAAAGGCTTTTTTTCATTTATTTCCATGGTGAAATTTCTGCTGAGACCATTCAGTGCAGCGCTTCCTTCATTAGTGGTAATAATAACAACAATAATAGCAATAACAATTTGAAATTCACTTATTACAATGATTCGCCTCCTCCTCATCATCATCAACATCAATAACATCAAGGTTTATATCTGACAAGGATGGGCATTAGTCCTTTATAGAAATGATTGAATCACCCCCATGTTAGAGAGCCCCAAAGAAATGCATCAGCACAAAGGGGAATATGGAGTCGAGACACAAGACATTATTACATTCACTGTGATCTTATTTCAGAAGTAGATTAAGCTCTCACCCCACGCATAGCGTCTGCGCCTCATGCACTTGTACTGCAGCCTGAAACCTTTAGTAGCTTAGTTTTCAGGAAATATAACTGTCTGACCCTGGTTCTAAGATCTACACCTATAAAAAGCTGAGTAAGAGAGGGAAAGGAAATGAAAATGACAGAGGAGCCATTTTAACTGGAATATGGAGGAAACATCAGGACCCTTTGATCATATTTTTTTACCACCCAGAGACAACTGGCCATCAAGATGGAGCCTCTGGCGCTCATCATGGCCACAGCTTTTCCGTGATCTCAGCAAGCGAAGCAGCCTCCAGAACACACACACACACACACACACAGACACACACACACCAACACCACCACCATAGACGGGAGTAGGAAAGAACGCAAAAAAAGTGAGATAAATATTTGAATATTCTCAGACACTCCCTAAACCAGCTTAAATTGGATCATTTCATTGAGCCTGCTCTGCCCTGCCAAAATGCCAAGAGAGTGTGGGTCTTGGCGGGGGGAAGCTCCCCTGATTAGCCCCCTGGCCCTGCCCACCCTCCTGCGCTATCTGCTGACACAGAGTCTAGCCCCGGGCCCCAGTGCCATCCCCGGCCAGCCTCCTGCTGGGAGCGCTGGAGAGGGCCCAGCACTAACACTGGCCACTGAGCTCGGGCTTGGGCATGGGCTTTCTGTTACAGGACCTACCAGCCACCATTCACCCCATCTGTGCCCTACATCCCAGACAAGTGGGGTCTTGACACAATGACGCTTGTTGTTAATGTGTCGTGGACAGTATTTCAAGGGTCTCTTTAGTGTAGCAAACTTGACTAACTTTGCTGTGGTACCTAAAATATTCCTGGAGTGGAGTGGGGGTGGAGTTGGAAACAAAGACTCACAAATACTATTGTGATATTAGTATTGTGATATTTATTAGATATGATGACCGTTTTGATATGATGGGCTTAATGTAATTCTTGGAACTTGGATGGCATGTTGTGACCTACCTCTTTGTGATACCTGGGGGGGGGTAGTGGTGTTGAGGGAAGGGTTGCTTGCTGATAGAGAATGATGAGGAGAGGAGCTACAAGGCAGGACTGACTCACACACACTCCCTGTCACTCACACACACACACACATATAAACACACACGCCCACACACACATGCTGCGTGCACACACACACACGCATGCATGCACATACGCATGCACACACATCCACACACACAGACACACTTATGCACGCATACATACACACATGCAAACACATCCACACACACACACACTTATGCACACACACACACACAGACACACACACTAGATCCCGACTGATTTATCGGCAGGCCGATATTAGGCATTTTCCAAACTATCGGTATCGGCATTTATAACTTTATTTCATTTACTTCATTTATAACAAATATTTTGAAATTCAGTAAAGGAAAACCGCATTTTGATCCTTCATTTAGGCTGCATTTCCAGTAGGCCTATTGGCAGATTGTGCAGCGTTTTTGTTCCACTTCAGTTCCTACAACGAACGACAATGTTAGCTTATGGTTTCACAGCTTTATGGCTTGTGTGTATTCATGGTAGGATTTTCACGTGAAATGTAATTCCCATTTCTTCTTGAAGCCAAAATAAACCGGAGAATGTTTATTGGACATGCTTGTTTTTTACTGCAGTGACGTTAATCTTAGAGCAATTGGTCACCAGCTTAATGTTATGTCCAAAGGTAAAATAACATCAATGTAAGCATTGGTTGAGCTAGTTATTATCAGTTTTCTGCCAACTCTTGGTTCCCTGATTTAATAATGACAAAAATCTTAGGGAGTAACCTAATATAATATAAAACTGCTGCTTGAAACAAAAAGATGGTTTCTGTAGTAATACATTTTTATGGTGTGTGGAGGTGCACAGAGTTGTTTTGTCAACAGACGTGGAGCAACCACAAAACTATGTTCTCCTCTAATCATATCTTACACAGTTGATTCTGCCAAGAAGTTGCCAAGTAGAAACTGTTGTATTTCCTTGGACCTGGCTACATTAAAGGACAATATTGTGTAAAATTTTGGAATTTAAGAGTAGACTAAAGGATTATCTTTTAAACCATATACATAATTTAGACCATATTTATGCCTTCATGCAGCTGGGATAAGCACATCTGGATCATGAGTATAGTAAATTTACAATCACCTTTTCAATGATATTTAGAAACACAGATTTAGTGTGGGAGTGTCTTTGCTGTGCAAACAACCACCATGTATTAATC
This sequence comes from Alosa pseudoharengus, assembly GCF_046254945.1. NCBI lineage: Eukaryota > Metazoa > Chordata > Actinopteri > Clupeiformes > Clupeidae > Alosa > Alosa pseudoharengus. The sequence goes on from NW_027468587.1 coordinate 30,804,763, forward strand.
TCCTCTTTTCCAGCTGTGATGTTTAAACAAAATTAAGTCAAATACGAAGTTTGGCAATGGTGCTTGTCAGCAGCAATATTAAGTACACAGTGTCCTCTTAATTTTCTCTCTTGTTTTGGTTAACTTTGTGAGGCACATTTGACATTGACCAACTCCTAGACAGGGTTGAATGAAGGAGTGTTGAATTAGTATTTGAAAAGAGAATGCATCATAAGTATAAATATAAGTATATATACTCTTTTGATCCCGTGAGGGAAATTTGGTCTCTGCATTTATCCCAATCCGTGAATTAGTGAAACACACTCAGCACACAGTGAACACACAGTGAGGTGAAGCACACACTCATCCTAGCGCAGTGAGCTGCCTACTACAATAGCGGCGCTCGGAGAGCAATGAGGGGTTAGGTGCCTTGCTCAAGTTCACATTCATATGTACACATTAACTTGCTTATTATCTGAAAAAAAAAAGAAATATGTAATTTATTGATAGCTAGAAAACGCTTTAATCCTTTAAGTTATCATCCAATCGTATTAGAATTTAATGCTATCCGCAAATGCTGCAAAAGCTGTACAAAAACTTGAGACTGGAACAGGACTTTACTGTGTGCAGCCTGTGTAGTATCCTTGGGTGTTAATTGACCTTGTTTGAGTGTATCTGAGCCTGGCCTTGAGAGCTTCCTGCTCGAGTATGGGCCACAAGGGTCACATGACTCGTCACTCTCAGGTCCTCGTTAAAGGGCTTTAACAGGAAGAGGAGAGGTTTGGATGCTGTGCTTGACCTGTGGCAGCTTGGCTTAGAGGTTAAGAGTGGGTGACACTTTTTCTCTGAAGGAGTTTTGTTTATGCGTATGTGTGTGTGTATATGTCTTGTCTCATTTTCCATGGTGCGGTCTTATTTTATAACTACCAAGGCTTAGGTAGACATTTGAACTTCAAATAACATTCAGAAACGGATGGTCAGAGGCGCAAAGTTTATAGACATTAAAGGCAGGCCAGTCCATATTCACATATTCACAATGGCATGATTTTGTGATCAATCAAACACTGAGCGCTGGGCGCAAAAGGGTTGTTCTTATGTTTCTTAAAGGTGCTCTAAGCCCGGGGTTCCCAAACTTTTCCACAACAAGGCCCCCCAAATACCACTAAGTTTTGGCCAAGGACCCCCTTGATGTGTTATTAATCCCATCAACAATACTACGGCAAATGTAAAAATACATTAAGCTAATCCTTATAGTTATTTTAGCCACAAGCACTTCACGATGGACCATACAGTGTGTCAAAATTGCATTTGGGGCTTTCTGCTATATGAGAGCTATCACTACTATTATTCCCAGTCATTATCATGGAAAATATAATGTTCAGATATGCGACAAATTATTATAATTGTATAACAACCCTCATAGTAATAGGTATATTTTACATTTTTCAAATGTATTTATTTGTTGCTTTTATTTTTCCTTCCAACTTGCTGAGGCCCCCCTGGCACCCCCTCGCGGCCCCCCAGGGGGCCCCAGCCCCCACTTTGAAAACCACTGCTCTAAGCAATGCTGGGTGACGTCACTTCTGTTGACTTTCAAACAAAACAGAGAGCTAGCTCGCTACTTCCTCCCCCTCCCTCCCATGCTCCCGTGCAATTGAAACTCTCCTAAACGCGCATCTCGTCTGTGATTTGCTGGAACAGTTTGTTATGTTTTTGCCCAGGTTGTTTTTGTTGCCGTTTTTGGAGCCTGGGCTGTCCACAGAGATCACGTTTTTTTACAGTGTTCAGGACACAGACAGCTAGCGGTTGATAAAGTGATGTTTGCAGTAAGTGACATAAAATGTTTTAGCCTAAAAAATGCGTGGCATCGCTTAGAGCACCTTTAATCTGTCATGGGTGTGTTTTGAGCATAACATCCTTTAAACCAATGAGAATGACACCTGTCATTCCCCTTAACAGCAAGCTGCGCAACTTCAAACAGCGCATCGGTATTTTGATAGTCAGTGGTGCATTTGAAGGAATCTGCTTGCATGCGAGACCGTATGGAACAGGTATTCCACTAAACCTTGCTTTGCTAAAACCTGTTTGAGACTAGCAGCCTGAAAAAAGCTAATCTTACCCCGATAGGGCCCCATTATGACAGTCTAAAGTGTATGGTCACTGGCGAATAGTTTAAACAAATCTCGGGGTTTGCCCAGTCCATATTGGGTCCGTCCGGCGCACGGCGCAAGATGGTGGGCCTTATGTGTCAGTCATGGTTGTGTTTTGGGCCTAACATCAAACCAATGAGAATGACATCTGTCATTCCCTTTACCAGTACGGAACGCAACTTCAAACTGTGCATTGGTATTTTGACAGTCAGTGGTGCATTTGAAGGAATCTGCTTGCCCACGAGACGGTTTAGCCTTCACACATTTGCACTCACATAGTATAGTATACTATAGCCTTCATGCATTTGCACTCGTCTATTATTTGAACTCATTGGAAAAGTGAAACTAACCCAGTCAACAACAAATAAGTTCTTTACAGTTACTTTCACTATTGACTAGGGGTGTAACGGTACACAGAAGTCACGGTTCGGTTCATACCTCGGTTCGGACATCACGGTTCGGTACGAGTTCGGTACAATGGAGGGAAAAGCAAAACAAAAATGCAGAAAGCATGTTCATGTCTCTATACCACCTAGTGTCCTACAGTCTCTTCCCTGAGCTATCTGCAACAGCCTGAAGTGTGTAAGATGTAGGCTAAACAGTACAATAAGTACACAGACTCCATCTGTAACTTGTAAACAAAATAAGACAATCAGCTATAAAACTGAAAATAGGCCTACAGCATCTCTTATTTCTGAAAGTGCAAATTACGTAGAATAATGATTTTTAAAAATCCACTTAAGCAAGACCTTCAACATCTGTGTTTAGTTGTATATGGAAGGGTCTACAATTTGCCTCAATATTGTTCAGTGTGTGTACATTAATAATCTAGCCTACTAACTGTGAAAATATCACACTATTTTGCCTTCTTTAAAAAAACGAAATTGCTCCTTTCATTTCATAAACAGACTACAACTAAGTCACATGACTTTGCCCTTCGACGTTAACTCACCGTAGCATGGTTTATTTATTAGCCTGGTTAGCGTTGTCACTTTCTTTTACTGTCTATGCACTTAACACTACCAGCTCCTCATGTGAGAAGTTACAAGTTACCCCAACATAAAGGTAATTACCACGCGATTTACATAGCTTTCTGTCATTACGCAACTAATTTAAGCCATAGGTTTTGGCCCTATTTGTATGTGTATCTAAAGGCTGCTGAAGCAAAGGGGAAGTTTTTCCCCCCTCGTTTCAGTGATTGGTAGCCTACATCATCTGGGTGATGGCTTCGAAAATGTGTAGCATATATTTCCACTCACATACCCAACAACTGCTGAACAACGCCGACACACAGTTTCATCTTATCCACCACTCTCTCACCTGTACTACTGTAACTGATGTTCTCAAACTTGCGATCTTAAAGAGACCAGCGGATCCTCTAACTCAGGGGTCTCAAACTCAAATGAGCCGGGGGCCACTTCTGCCAATGTCATCTCGTTGGAGGGCCACGTCAGTGTTAAAGAATAATACAAAAAAAGAACGGCTATTTCCTAAAATGCAAGACTATTTATCTATTTTTAGACACCTGTGCTAGCATCCTTAGCTTACAAATAAAATAATGATTAAATAAATATGAATACAAATTATAAAAAAAAACAAAAAAGCATAAAAACAGGTAGGCCTATGTGTGTGTTTCACACCAAATAAAAATATTTTCTTCTCGTAACTGTTTTAAACCTGGCAAACTAGGCGTCAGGGTTAAGAAAGCAACCATTGGATTTTTATATCAAAATGTCAAAAGGCCATGGGTTGAAAGTGGCCAGAGATAAAGTATACTGTAAATGTGAAACAAAAGTTTATGAAGGGCGTACATTTACCCATCTAATTTACCACTGGATGGATATGCACCCTTTAGTAAATACTGGATGAACATATTTGAGCAGATTTAGACTACTTTCTTTTTTGTCATATTACCCACATAACAAATTAACAGGAAAACACCTAAGATGTATACCAACAATAGTAAACTATTACTAGCCTATAACCACAAGGCCTACAATAAAGTATCCTGGTCAAATCAGTTCCTATATCGCGGGTGACTTTGTAGTTCTTCAGAGCCCTATTTCTACAACCCCTGCTGTCTGTACCACGTCCATTACGGACACTATCATCATGATTACCACTGCAACCTCCAAGCTATGTTGGGCAGAGGGTCGAAATAAGCATGGTATGCTTAGTGGACACCGTGGTATACACGAAAAGACGCACCTCCATTCACACCGTGACCATCACTGTCAATAGACGATCGATCATAATCTCCAACAGGATATTCTCCTTCAAAATCAGAATAGGTGAATAACATAGACTACCCAAGACTTCATCACACGTGAACGTTTTTCACCATTTGGTGTAGGCCTGCTATGTCTGCTTCAATTTGTGCAAAACTATTGCATCGATTCCGTGTCATTACAAATGCACGTCTTCGTGTTTCTCGTGTGTAATACAAGTATTTCCTGAAAATTTTGTGCAGCGATTTTTGTTTTAATCAAGCACTGTATGTCTAGCAAATAGTGGAGGAGAGTACAAATGAGATTTGTCACCGTATTTGGATCTATCTTGTATTTTAATCAGTATCGTTGTTTGTCGCAATTAAAAATACCCTCAAGGGCCGGATTACATTATTATTTTGACATAGGTCAAAGGCCGGACGCGGGCCGGATTTGGGCCGTGGGCCGGGAGTTTGAGACCCCTGCTCTAACTCTTGTGGGTCGACTCGACCGACGACCTGACAAAAAAAAACATAGGCGCCAATCAGAGCTTCAGAGCTATGGCGAGGCTACAGATTAGCGTTAGGTGTCGCTAAAGAACTCCCGTAACTCTCGCTACTTAACAGTAATTGCGCATGACATTAATTAATCCGCACACGAGTTTTATGTATTTTTATACCGTGTATTCTCCGTGTAAATTCATGCACCGAACCGTGACGCCCGTACCGTTTCGGTTCAATAGGAATACATGAACCGTTACACCCCTACAATTGACTGACAATCGGTTACCATCGAAAACATAGGCTGGAAAAAGCAACACTTACCCTAATAATGTTCGAATGACTGAATAAAACAGCGTTTATCCTGCAGAGATAAAAGAACGTTTATCCTGCAGAGGAGTTGCTTATATCTCGTGATCAGCTATGCTCATGTCTCTCGCCTAATCACTTTACCAATTTGCAAATGATGGTGAATAACCACTCATTGTGAGATGTATTTCGTAATATCTTTATTCTAATTATGTTTCCCATTGTAATTGTGTAATTTGTAATGTATTGCATGGATGTGCGCTGGTGCCCCTTCATAGATGATAGAAGGATGGTGCGTTGTGCACCCGCCCATATCACTGTTGATAATGCACTCTGAAAATAACATATGAACAACTCGCCATGGACAGGTTTCTCTTGGTCAGTGGCGTAATGCGTTTTAGGTATAGATAGTGATTTATAGACAATGCGCCAGACCACTGCGACCTCCTGGCGCAATGTTTAAAAATGAGACGTGCAAAATACGAAAATAAACTTATGCGCCAGGGTGGAAAATAGGGGCCATAATTTTCGAATGACTGAATAAAAATCCTAGTTGCTGCTTACATCTCGTGACAGTGCGTCTTCAGCTGTGATTTATATGCGCCTTTCGCTATAGACCAGTTTTTCTTGGTCAGTGGCGTAATGATTTTTAGAGGGTGTAAGATATAGATTTTTGGATCATGCACCAGACCACACCTTATATCATTAATTGCCACACCCCTGGGCGCAATGTTTAATAAAAGTGGAGCGCATGGCGAAAAATTCTTCACTTTATTGAGTGTAAGATAAGAATAAGCCTTGTGTCACGCTTTGTGCTACCTTGCGCCGGGTGCATGATAGGGCCCAAAATGTCAATGAATGGTCATACATCGTCGCCAACCTGAAAAATCTCTCTTTTTCACAGCCTAATGTAGGCAGGTATGACTGATTGATACAGAACTTTCAATCAAATACTACATCTTTTCTTTTCATGACCATCGTTCACCTATCAATTAGTTGCATGTAATTGCCTCATTACATTTCTCTCAGTGACAGGTATTAATGCTCCCACTCTCTTGTCATGAAAGTCTTGAGGTGGTGTTGATTCTGTTCTAAATACATTTTTGAATTCAGGTATTTCCTAAGTATTATAAATAATTAAGTAATTTCATATGTATATATTTTTTGTTTTAACAAAAGTTTGCCTGCCACTGACAATGATTGATTTTTGTATATGTTTTGATCCTGTTGTGATCTTTTGTGTGACTTGTGCCTGAGTAGGTCATTAGATGGTATGTCTTTAACTCTAAACAACAGTTAACTATTCAGTAAGGTACAGATAATATAGTATGCTGTACAATAAAGAATGGAGTACTGATATTTAGCCTCAGTTAATGACTTCATGCTATAATGGGCATGTTGTATGGTAGTGGTGTAAGCAATGAATTAGATCAATTTGAACAAGTTAGTAAAAGTGAAAAAGCTTTGAGAATTAGAGCTGTTGTATTTCTTTTAAAAATACAGAAACGAAACATGAAAAAATATACTGATTGTGACTTTTATGTCAGTAAAGCTTACATTGTCTTTGAGTGTACAGTAGATAATTTACAAAGATCCTGTGCTTTTAATACTTGTGTTTGCCAGTAGTCTTGTTTATTTAGAATATCTTTATTGGTTAAGCTAAATGTTTAACTGCACAACAAATAGAACGTGACCCACAGAGATACGTTTTTAGAATAAAAAATCTTACCGCAAATCTTTACAGCAAAAAGATAGGTTACACAAATGTTTTTTTTGTCTGAGAGCTTTTAAGTATTCTAATTGTGTTATGCCTTCGGTTTGAGATCCAAATCATCTGTGCACAGGTTGTGCTTAACTAACCAAGGTTTTTCTCACTGCTACAGACATGCATCACAGACTGTGATTCAGGCCCCTTGAACGTTGGTGTTGCCTGAAGAAAATCAATCAGTCATGCATTTCTCAATTAACTTCCACTTAAGCTGTTAGAAAACTTCTGAAAGTCAGTTGGCGTTCGTAAAACAAGACAACTTCACAACAAGCATCTGGTACAAAAGTTCAGCATTTCTGAACACTCCTCTGCTTGCTTTCCTTGTTGCGGAGCAGATCAATGTCTAGACATACATCTGTTTTGGTGCCCCCCTTTAGTTTTCATGGAAGACTGCGCTGAGCAGCACCGAATGTGTGCTTTTCTCTATTTGCACAAGCTCATTTGCAGGGGAGCAGGATCCTTCAGCGAGGGGTGTATGAATAACAAATCAACAATCTGTTAAAATCAGCTCAGCACTCCCCTCCATCAAATGCTGGTGGGTCAGCGACAGCTATTGTCTCTTATTGCTACAAAAGCAACCAGCCTTTCATGTGAGTGGGAGAGACAAAAGACGTCTGCGCGGTGTGTGATGCTGCTCATGGCTGCTCATGCCCATGATGTTGCTCGTGGTATCCACGCCTCATGCAGGGTGTGTGAGTCCTAACAAGATGCTCCAGAAAAAACACACAAAAGACACAAACACACTGAAGTACAGTCTGCTACACACACGGCTAAAACTTTTTAATGTCTATCTTTCTGTAATCAGGCAGGCATTTAATGTGATGCAAATTGTAGCGGAACTGTTGCCACAAAAATATGGGATTATAACTAACATGGGACTGTTCTTATTCCTAATTCAAATTAATTATTTAATTTAATTAATTATTATTATTTCTTTTTAGTTTTTCATGTGATCATTACTAGCAGAATGCAAGGCCATCTTATTACATTGTATATTGGAGAGGAAAGGGGTAAAAACTTATTGGATTCTCACATGGGGTTAGAGGCTAAATTAGCATTGTACATCAGAGAGTATTTCTGGTGACATATGTCAACATACAGTATGTGTATAAATGGGGCAGAACTGAAACATTCCAAGTATGGTATAGCTATGTAAATGATAGCTTCAGGCCCTTTCACAAGAGGCTTTAAACACAGATATCGACACTTGTATTTTCAGATGAAGTGTTAGGGATTAAAATAGTGTTGATACAGTGGCCGTGTATAATTGAAATTGCACAGATTCATAGTGACATTCTGTGTTTATTTAAAAAAAATAGCTTATGACAATGCAGTGGGGTGAAAAATGTGTGAAAAATGGGGTCTATTGAAAAAAATAAAAAAAATAAAATGCCAAACCATAAACAACAGCGTTATGGGAAGTGATCCACAGCTTCAGTATAGAAAATACAATAAATTGTCTCCAGCTCTAATATACAAAATACAAAAAGCAAGCTGCCACCTTAGAGCACAGCTCTTCAAAAGCCGACAAGCTTCTTCCCTAACTTTTTCTTACTTTCGACTTTATGCAGGCACAATTCCGTGCGGCTGACACATGTCCCCCACGAGTGTAGGAACGCAGCTATTGTTGTGAGTGATTGATCAGGCCTTGGCATGCCCACGTCTGCCTCATGCCCAGAAATCTGCGTCCCCAATTCCTACAGCTTTGTTTGGCCCTTCCTGCCTCCTCAGCTTACCCGGTGGCTTCCTCCAATGTTTCCCACTGTCAGTCCAAACCAGACCCGTGGATTTCTCCCTGCTCCAACTTGTGACCGCGTTCCTTACTTTAGATTGACCCCCCTGATCCTCCTTTGTGTTGAGGCAGAGATTAGGGTGAGCAAGTGAGCGAGCGAGGCAGGGGCGTGAGTCTGCCAGCCGCCTGGGAGAGCAGAAGCCGAAGCCTTCCCTAGGCTGCTCATGCCTGAAGCGTCCCTGCTCCATCCCCGCCATCCCCACTCGCTTCGGCCCAAGCCAGTCTATATGACTTATGGAGTTTGGGCCTCGTACTGCCAATCCCACTTAGAGTGCATTTTTCTGATAAACAAAAGCACATTCAAGCTTTAGCTCCTCATTTCACACTATGTGCTTTGGCTTCGGGCGACGCTTTCCTGAAGCCCTTGGCCTGCAGTCCAAAGAATGGCTCCAGTTGGCTTTCCTTTAAAAAAAAAAAAAAATAGGGGAGGGAGGAGAAAAAAAATCCACATGTGAAGGATTAGGATCCATCTTTCATCCTCCATGCTTTTCACTCCACGCTCCCTGTTCACCCTCTTCCTCCGCTGCCATCATCGCTCCTGGAGTAGGTGAACTTGTGGACAGAGGCAGACACACACACACCTCTGATATCTCCTCACTGCAAACTTTAAGAACCTGACGTGTATCTTTGAGCAGGCACTTCTCTGGCTCACGCTGGACTGTGTGGCACCGCAGTGGATGTGCCTGTGGCGCAGGAAAGGCTGGGTTTGAAACATTCAGGTTATGAGGAAGAAGCAGGTACGTTCTGATCGGGAGCTGAGGCGAATGTGTGCCCTAGCCATAGAGATTTAGCACCGGGGACAGACATGCCAGATTTAACACCTACTTTTGAAAAGAAGACTTTGTGAGGAAAGTTTCCTAACCACTAAGGTTTTGTTTTGTTATGTTGTGCTTTCTCTGTTTGGAGTCAATAGTTGGAAGCTAATTTGTTTTTGAAGCCAAAATAAATAAGCGTGAAACACTGCGCAAGCACATGCCATTGCGATGGTGTGCATATGGCACTGTCAGTGAGAGCCTGTTTTCCCTCCTTAATGTATTCCATTTCAAAAAGAGTGTATTTAGAATACACTTAACCTGTTGTGAATCCGAAGCACCATATGGAAAGATGTATGGGAGCATGACAAATATGACTTTTTAAATACTCCTACTACTTCCTACTACTATTAAAAATGTTTTGCCTATGATCTGACGTTGGCAAGCCTTACAAAGCAACCTTTGTCTCCACCCCTGCTCCGATATCAGAGCGGTTATTAGCAAGAGCGTGAAATGATAGCCACAATGCTTGCTGACCCTTGGGGCATTGCTTGTCTCAAGGAACAGATGTGCCGCCCACTTGCAACAGTTGTATTCTACCCACAATGCCCTGGTGGGAGTAGCGGGGCTCGCAGCGAGATGGAGATGGTACCTTGTGTTTTACCATTTCCCAGTCTGCAATCAGGGAGCGATGGCGCTTTGACTTGGAGCCATGGGAGGAGGGGAGCGAGGGGGGAGGAGGGGGAGGAGTACTGGATTGGGAGCATTTCCAGAAGGTCAATATTTACAGGAAGTGCTGGCCTGTTCGAACACCTGTCTCATATTTTGGGGGAAAAAATGAGGGCTCATGGAAAAAAAGAGAATGTTTGAACATCATGGCAGAGGTTTATTATGTCTCTCTGAGTTGACTTTTCTCCATGATGGGAAAAGAATGATAAAAAGCGAGCTCTCTTTGCTAATTGAGAACGGCAATACATTTAGAGGAACTAATTTAATCAAGATTTCTATTCAGCCCGATTTTGACAAATAAGGAAACTTGTACAAATAATATTATGGAAAAAATCTAAATCTTTATCGGTAAAAAATATAGGGCAATGTTGTCAGACAGCTTAGTTGTTCTACTGAGTTAAGTAACATTTATTAGCAGAATTAATGGCAGAGGCTAGTGACATAATGTATGTTACTATAATGTGTAAACTGAAGGGAATTGTCTGACTTTGACATTAAGCTACCTGCACAGTCAAAACAACGTATAACCAAAGGAATGGTAGAATGGGATAACACCTGTTATTCTTTAGTTACAGTAGACAGACATCATAAAGTTACACCCATACCCATTAGAAAAGTTTGAGACTATACTTTAATATAATCTATGGATAATACGGTGAATTCCTTTTTTATTTCCATGATAGCTTGTCTACGGTTGTGGAAATAAGAAGTGGTGGAGCAGAGAGCAGACGCCTGTTGAGACTTCAGCAGTGTATGAGTATAAACTAGGACTAAGTGGCATGATCTGTGTTGACACACAAATCAACCAGTTGCAAAGGACTCTCCTCTGTCAATATATTCAGTTGCTTTGGGTGATCTCGCCGCACCCTCTGGGTCCTTCTGGAGGCTTCAGTTCGCTGCATATCAAATAGGATCAAGTTTATCTGACTGTCTGTGTGGTTGTCTGCCAGCCTGCCTGCCTGCCTGTGTGTGTGTGTGTGTGTGTGTGTGTGTGTGTGTCTGTGTGTCTGTCTGCGTATTTGTCAGTTTCTCTGAATGTCCATCTCTGAGTTAATCCGTCTGCCTGTCTCGCTGCTTTATGTTCCTCAACCACTAGCACATATGCTGGACTCCAGACAAACTTTTCCTCAAGTAGCTTGTGACTTCTAGAGTAAAGAAGATGCTGTTGTCATTGCCCATTGTTTTTATATATATATACACTGATGTGACCAATAACCTTTGGTTATATATATTTGGTTATTGGTCACATCAGTGTTTTTTTTTTCACAAGACTGATTGAGACATGATATGAACTATCACTGGCTAATTATATCACTGACTAATGTAACTGACTTTTTTTGCTCTAGAATTTATTATTAACAAAGAATGGATCAGTATGTTCAGTAGTCTGGGTTAGGTCTAGGCCAAGATTGTGGTTGGCCTATTCTGCAGTCGGTTGCACCAGTAGAATGTAAGGTTGATCGTAAGTTTAGGTGTAATATGTGTCTTAAACCTTACGTTAAAACAAACTAGTTTTAAACTAGCGCTGCATTCCTTTTCTGATGCACCATTGCTACTTAAGGTACACCGTAGTTAGTAGTTACTAAATCAAAATATTGTCGCATAGAATTACGTTTTTACCGCTGACAACCAATCAATATCACTAATGATATTGGAAGCGTCACAGATTCACAGCACTTGCATTGGTAACATTAACGTTCGCTTTAACATTGTATGATAAATCCACATTTCGGTTTGACTTCCTCTGCAATTACTTTGTTGTATGGAATAAAATAACATTGTATTTTTAAATAACAGACTTTATTTTGTTGTATATGTGCTTTGGGAATATTTCAGCCACCACTGTTGGCCTAACAGTCGACTTATACTTTGTTAAATTTAACATTTATATTAACGAATTACTTACGATGGACCTTACACCTAGGGAGAGGGGGGTGTAAAATTTAAGTCATAACTTTGTTACGTTGAAACTATTTTGCGTGGTGCATCCTGTTAAATTTTAGTGGCTTCAACATAGTGCCAGTTTATGTTAGAACTAAGCTGAGATGGAACTTACGTTCAACTGGTGCAACCGGCTGCTGGACTATAAATGCATTATCAAGTCCCTTTTAAGCAATAAAGGTAGTTGTAACATACAGTGACAATAAAATATATGGAAACCATTTGGAATTACCTGGTTTTCTTCTTTAAATTGTCATAAATAGTCAGGTGGGAAAAGTAAGTGGTATTAATCACTGGTTGAACCTTCTTCATGACAGGCATAAGCTCAACCAAGTTCTCCTAGTAACTGTGAATCAAATTAACGTTCAGGAGGGTGATTCTCATGAAGCTGTAATGAACATGTCCAGGTCCTATTTTCCGAAAACAATATTTTATTAATAGTACTATGAGATTTTCTACAAAGACATTTAAGATCACTATAGGGACAGATGTTTTTTTAATTATAAATTTAACACTAATTCATAGCAATTTAACCAAAAATCACAGTGAATTCTCATTACCGAAATGTGTCCGGATCCATTATTCTATTTTTTGTCATTTTTACATTGAAGAAGATTATGCAAAGTTGTGTAAAAATGTGTATATTTATGGTTAACATTGATATTCATGGTATTTTGCAAAAGGAAATATTACATTTATTGTAAAACTATTGTGTACACACTTAATGTTCCTCATTACCGTAATGCGACTTTACCTGCCTATAAAAACTACACTGTTTCATTTAAACTAACAAGCAGACCCATGATGCATCATTTGGGACAAAGGGTTTAAACAAAGTCCTTTTAGGCAAGTCCCTCCACTCGGCGGCCATATTGTAATGCTTTTTGCTTATCAGGCATCTATTTCAGCAGAAAAGCGCTTGTGCAAGGCTTTACGACACCAACCTTGCTCCAGCGGTGGGAGCACACCACATGATTGGCACAATGTATTCACAACTTTTTTGACGCGGAAGGGGCAGGATATGTGTAGACAACTGCCATATTGCCGTTACAAAATAACCCCATGCATTTCTATGAAGGATTTTTTGAGTACTGTGTCTCTTTAGAAAGTCTCTGGTTTAAAATGGATAAACTTGATCATTAAGAAAATGTTTGGTGTACACAGAGTTTACTAAAAGAAAGGTTTTGAACAACTCACTTGGTTTTTCTGCTCGCCGCCATCTTGCCGGTTCTCAATGCTCAAGTTCATGTGTAGAGACACTGATGATACTTCGATCAAAGTTTCATGTTGTGTCAAGCCTTTTTAGTGTTTTAAAAATAGAGGTTTTGACGCGATCATGTATGAAAATAGTAGTGCCCCTACTATTCCCATTCAAAAGGCTATTTGACACAAAAACGACAACACGAACAAGCTTAAAAGTGGCGCTTCGGACGTAATTATGCTTTTAAGCGAAAGTTTGACTCGGGTACATTCACAAAAACACCCTAGGATGCATTTTGGTGAAAGTTACGCTTTAAGCTTGAGGTACCAAAAATCTGATCTGGAAAAAAACTAAATAAGAAAAAGTATAATTATACTATACTATATAAAGTATAGTTTCAGAATTTCAGGCCAATTTCAATGACCTGACATTTGCTTAAGGGCCTAGCCTGAAAGCCATTCTGAATTTACCCCACCCACAAAATTTGAGGATAGCAAATTCAATCTGGGCCAGAGCTGTTCACACCAAACAAATCTTCTGGGCGGGCTTTATACAATGATGGACAGATGAGCAATGGAGCCTAGTCATTCACGTCACCTGAGCGTGCTTGAATTTATATTTTTTTACAACAAAGAGCCCCTCACTAGAGAAGCTAGATGTTTAGATTTCGCTATCACATCTGTTGTGCAAGATATTGACCACAATAATAAAAAAAAAAAACAGAAAACAGCGATTGAGGCATTTGTTGAGAATAAGGATTTTTCTGGCTGTTCTCCCTACAGGATTCACATATTATCTTGCTCTGATTGGTGAGGTTTATCCAATTGTATGGTTGGATGACGCTGGAACACACTCATCATCAAATCCAAATGGACTAGCCGATGCTAGTTTCTGCAGATCAAAAACATGTTTTAGAATGCTAAGCCTGTTGATGGTCCCAGTCTAACTTTACTGTGGTAGCCTTTGCAAGGGGCGGAGCTACGTGGTGGCCAGGGGGGGCCACGGCCACCACTGGTCAAAGCTTGGCCACCCTGCTGGCCCCCCCAGCTCCGTTCAGTGAAAAGTAAAAAAAAAAAATTGCTGCCGTTTTCGACGGCACTTTGCCAACACTTTGCAAAGCAGGGACTGAACCAATTACTGCACTCTATCTACGACCATTGGCCCAGTCAGGAAGTGTAGCCTATGGTTCTGATCAAATCGTGAGTAGGCCTATAGTGCAGCAGCAGCAGCGGGACAATTCAAGTCATCTGTTATAAACACTTGACAGTAGCCTAGACTACTACTTAACCTCAGTAACAACAGGTGAGTTAATGATGAGTTGGAACATTAATGCTAATAAGATGTTAGAATGTGTCACGAATCATAGCCAAGTGAGCTGCGTTGGGCTGTCCTTGTTAGGTAGGCTCTGACATTGAAGTGTGGGGCTGATAAAAAATAATCGGATGCCCGCGGTAACGCTGTTACAAAAATATTTCGATAAAATTCCAAGTACAAATTCGGGTGAAATGTAAGCATATTAGGCACATATCTCCGGATGGCTCCAATAAAAGTAGGCTAATAGGGCCTAGCCTAGGCTACTTTATAAAAACAGAATTTGCTGACGGCGTGTGGTTCTTGCCATAGCTGGTCAGGCAGAGGCAGGCTGCTTTGCCTGAGTTCTTTGTTATATTGCTCTGGAATTGTTCATCGCAGCGAGATGAAACCTTAATTGCGTGACAGAGCAGAAGTGGGGCTTTCCAACGAGACTAAACACTTGTCTGTGCGATCAAGTATGAAAATAAAAAATAATCATGAAATTAAATCAAATTGATTCATATTTACAGTTCACCTGCGCACCCATTACTCTCGTTTGAATTACTCGCGAACCCGTGATCGGATAGATATGCCACGCATGTCAGTTGAAAGAGGAGACACAGGGCTATCATTTGATACCAAGTACATCCTTCTGGGTTATAAAACAGACGAAATGACATCAAAGTAATAACTTCATATAGTTCGACTTACCCCACGTTTTTGTGTGTTGTGGTGGCAAAGCATGATCATAATCCAACGCTATCATGTGTTTCTCTATGGCAAAGCATGTTCATAATACGGTTTTGAGATCCTAGCAAATTCCTGCATGGCATTCAATTTGAGACTCACATTGCATCCCAATTTCTTTGAAAAAAAAACACCTTTTTGTCTTCACTTTGTTCATGACAATGTATGTAGTAAAAAATTGTTTCAGAATCATCATGAGTGTACAGCGCAGAAAGGTTATTTTTCATTACTAAATAAAAAAAATGCCATTTATTTCTGTAAGGCTCACACCACATGTCTGTAAATTGCTCAGCCCCCAACCCCCCCTCCACCATGGTTCTTATATTGCCAGATTCAGGACAGTCTGCCCTACACATAGATGAAAGTCATGTCTAGCTGACAGTGATAGGCTACATTTAAAAATAAGAATGGTATAATATGCTTTTTGTCTTTGTGTTATTTAAAAATCAAATCAAATCAAATCAATGCAAGTATTAATATGAATTGGTGACAGATCTGGGTAGCCTAGACTGGGTAGCCGACACTGTAATCTTCAAAACTTTTTGAGTAGTTTTCAAATAGTAGTTTTGATTCCCAAGTGCCACCCCAATAAAAGGTCTGGACCCAGCTGGCCCCCCCTATAAAATAATCCTGGCTACGCCCCTGGCCTTTGCCAATATTACTATATCCTGTGGGGCTAGTTTGAGTCCATAACAAAGTCCTGATTTTAGATCTAGTCTAGAGCCTTGATGTTTTTTGTTTAAGTAACAAAACGTCAGTAATGTGAGCTGAGCTGTGAGCATGTACCTGTCCAAGCAAACTTGAAAAAAGGAACTAAATCAATTACACAAAATGAACTGAATGTAATGAATAATATCCCTGGAAAGTTTCTTCTCACAATGCCCTATGTAATGCTTATTCACCTAATGAATATGTGTGATGGCTGGTCTTTTGCTAAATGAATGGTCATTTACTATGACATGTCACATGGCCTTGCCCGGGCGTCGCATTGATAAACAGCTTCAATCGTTTTTTATTTATTTATTTTATTCCGCCCTCTCACTGTTACTCTCTCCCTCCTGCGCACATGCCAATCAGAGCAAGATGTTAAGATTCATTCAAACTCGAGATCCAGCGTGTTTTTTCCCCAGAGGCGAAAAATTAATTCCTCCTCCTTTCCTCCTCTGTACCGCCAAGGTGCAGACGATTCCCTTTCTTTTCCCTCTGAAAGAATGCAAAAGAAGAGAAACCACTCCCGAGGGGCTCTTGCTTATATACTCTTTCTTCTGCATTTTAATCCTCTGATATTTTGAAATATGAATGCTTCACGGGGGGAACAAGGATGTTAGTTTTGTTAAGGATGCTAATATTAGCAGTTTGGTGTCTATGGTTTAAACAGGCATGGAAGTGTGGAAGCATATTGATTGCATTTAAGAATAGCTGGAATAAATGTGTTCAAAAGAGGGAAGCTAAAAAGAAAAAAAGTGGTACGTTGATTAATCTTTACATGGCCTTTTTAAATCCTTTTTTGTGTGTGTGCATAACAGAAAAACAGGATGTTTTAGACCGCTAATTCCTCATAGCTTGTCAGAAGAAAGGGGTATTGGTGGGACTACATTGACTCCAGCATAGAGATTTTACATCACTTTATTTGAGGAGGATGGATGTATTCACTCCTTTTAAATTCACTCAATTTAAATTCAGTACACTTTAAATAACTTACTTTATTTTACTGAGGTAAAAAAAAACAATCATCAAAAACTTTTGTGTCTGCCCCCCCCCCCCCCCCCCCCCCACAACACACACATACAGACAGACACACACACACACACACACACTCACACACAACCCTAATTGTTATTTTCATGTTTGGCTCTGTCTTGAGTATGTAGTTCAAATTGAACTTTGCCCTGAATCTGAGAATTATAAAATTAATAAAACACATTTGTCATAATTTGGTAAATGATTGGGGCAGTGAAAACATTACCAGATAATTCATGCTTTTCTATTATTCTGCCAGCAGTTTTATATTGTTTCTGACTGGGTTGGGTTAATGTCAGTGTTAACATGAATCTTACAGCACTAATTCTCTGACTTGCTCTTTATTATTGAAAGTGGGACAAAAGTCCTTCTAACACCCACAGTAGAGCCATTGCTCCGATTACATGGACTTATAAATGATCTCTCAGCCAATCTTTGATTGTTCACAATTGGTCTGTAAATGTGCTCATACTAAACCAATATTCTGTTTCTCAAACAGGCTAAAGTGTAATGGTTTGTCTTAATCTAAGATTAAGAATTACATTCGTCGATAAACTCTTGAGATTATTCAAATCGGCACTGGTACACTGTAATCGCACCGAGGTGCCACTGTATAATCCTGATCACTGGCTCTGCATGACCCAGCCTTCCCCAGTCATACCCCCTCCCCCTCAAAAAAAACCCAAAACAAAACACACAGACAGACATAAACACACACACACACACTCATATTGTACAAATACACACATACACGTGTAAATAAGCATATTAATGGCCTAGGGATGATGAAACTTCGCAGCCACAATCATTAAAATATTAATCGCAGATTAACGTTCCTAATACGAAATGGATTTCCATTTCAGAAATAAATATAACAATGGCTCCCCCACTCCCTTTATTTGCGGAAGCATCCTGGCAAGCCTGAAATCAGCGACAGGTTTTAGAAGGAAAGAAAGACGGGTTAACGATAGAACTATAATCCTTGTCAATGCACTTTATAAAGCCACCTTCTCTTTAAAATGTGTGACTAATGTGCACAAATCTCTGGCTTTAAAAAGCTGTCAGCCGAGATGGCTGGAGTTGTTGTTTCACCATTCATTGCCCCGAACGTAATAAAACAGCTTGTTTGTTCCTTGCGTATGCCCCCCCCCCCCCCTCTTTCTCTCTCATCTCTTCCTCCGAGTGAACATACCTTGAGGTCTTGTATAGGGTTTCCCTTTTCAAGCTCTGCTTCGTCGAGCCTCTGCGTGCTTCGTGGAGCCGTAATGACATTAAACGCGAACACTTAAAGGGCTTTCGGCGAGAGCAGCATTGTCTGTCTGTGAAGGCTTCCAGAAAGGGCTTTTATTATGTTGTGGATTTAATGCCAGTGTGTGTTACCTGATAACATTAAGGCAGAGAAGGCAGGGATATTCCCAGACTGGCAAAGCTTCAAGAATATTGACCACCAACAGGATTGCAGCTGATGCCGGGCATGAATATACATGGGCTCGGAAACGGCCTGATTACTGCTATTACAGAATTATATCCAGGGAGGTGCAATTCATTAGCTTTCATTTCTCTTTATCTAGCTTTTGAGTACAAGGCTACCTTAACGGTGCAGGCCTAGATAAATGTTGTTTATTCTCCCCTCCAGATGGGGGATGCGCTCAATAGGCAGTTGGGCCTGCTGCTGCTGAAATGCAGACCTCTGGTGAAATTCCCATGCTGCATGTACATTCCAATAATAAAAGGGGGGAGTGATAAGGCATTAGCGATTAAGCCATCAGGAGCAGTTTTGATGTGACTTTTCCAAAACACACACACAAAACTTTACTTGGGTCATGTTGATTTTGTAAATTTGTTCAGGTGCAGTATATATGAATATGAATGCATTTGTTGTTGGTGGAGCCATGACAGTTGAGTACGCTTTTGGGAAATGAAGTAAATCAAACCTATAAAATGAAGTTTACTTCCAGCTGAATTGATAAGTCGGTAAATCTATGTGAAAAAATAGTAATTTCCACTGGTGTATTTGAGGTAGAAATAATGACAGTGTTTCGCTGCTGTTTGATTATCCTTAGCAAATCCCAGTGCCAAATTTGCTGTGCAGGTGTTGCACATGGAATAATTTGGGAGTGTAATGAGGATAAGGTGTTGGTATTGTACTGTACTTAACGGCTTGGTGTCTCAGTCACTCAAAAGCTCCTGTGATGGATGCACAGGAACGGAGAAGCATCTTCCTCAGCTTCCTGCTGAACAGGGTTTCCATGGCTGGGAAAAACTTTTAGCACTTTGTCGAGACCTATAGCAGCCATAGTGGTGCTTGTCAGAATCAGATGCAGGACTGTTTAGACAAATCTAGTAGTGTGTATGAATGAACCACGGCTTCATTACGAATATTGGCTTGGATTTATATTATTTATGTTGGATTAAGAAATGTTAAATATAGCATATACTCTCTGGGGCAGCAAGGTGGGATGATGATTTGGCACATGCAATTTGGGACGGTGAAGATTCAACAATTCAGTCTTAGTTATGCTGATACCACATCAGACCACAAATTCAGAAAGGTGTCTGTTAAGATGGGTTGATGCAGTATTTATTTACAAAGAAATGACAGGTTTGTTTATGTAGCATCTTGGTATAGAGCAACAGCAACAGTGGTCAGAGATAATATCAATAGGAAAAATATCAAAACAAATGTTTTTACTGAACTGTTTGATCTTTTACAGTTTCCCCAAAGTGACAGCATGTGCTCACAATCTTTGGTATCAAACACGGCATACGGATTGTTTCCAGCAACAATTCCCTGATCTTCTGGTGCAAATGCAAATATTACCAGAATATGGTTAAGAGATAAAAAAAGGCTTGTGTTAATGTTGTCGGTGGCATAGACTCAACAGGCAGGCGAATGTGTTGTCTGGAAATATCTCCACTCAGGCGCAAATTGTTGTGCTGCCTTGGGTGCTCTCTGCTTCGCCCCCCCCCCCGTTCTCTCTCTCTTCTTGGCAAGCACATTTGCTCCATCCAGACTGGGAAGACAATGGCTATTACCCAGCACACCTGGGTTCTCATCCGCACTATTCTCTTAATATCTTTTAAATCTCCACATAAGGTATGCCTTCCATAGGGCTTACGATGCCATTTGCTTTAATAAATTCTTTTGGCAGAGGTGGATGCAAGCTGCTTCTCCAGGCCTCTGGAGACTTGGGAGGGAACGAGAAGGGTGAGGCATCCTGAAATATGAGGATAAATAGTGGGTAATCCTCCAGGACCATGGCCTTGTAATCAACACTCCTCCAACTGGAAACATTTTCCAATTCTTTATCTTAATTTAACATTTTTCTACCTGCTAATTTTTTTGTGCAGCAGGCTAATTCACAGCAGAAGGCAGTGTCGATGTTTGGCGAAAAAAGAAATGGAAAGGAAATAAAAAAATTAAAAAAGCAAGGGTTTGGGGCTCAATAGAATTGAGAGCTTTTTAGAGGAATTAATGATGGTGAGTGTTGCGTCTCGAGAAGGCCATGGAGAGCTCATTGTGATGATACTAGTATGGCCTGTTGTTCTGTACACCACTTCACACACCGCAAGGAAGCTAATCCTGTCTCGTTGTGTCTCGAGCGTTTCTGTGATTATGTGGGTAAACACACACACTCATCAGTGAGTGCGGGATGGTCCCTCATTAATGTTAAAGCTCACTTGAACGAGAGGGTAATCACCAGCAAGGCAAGAACCAGAAAAGAAATATGAGAGATCCTGCTTTATGCTTTGTGCTGCTTTGTAGAGGAACATTTTCCTGAACATTTCATCTCTCACTGTTTATCAACCAGTGTCTACCACATGGAACTGCTGCACCTCTTTTCCCGTGTGAACAGGGAGACATATAGAGTGCAAGTGTCGGAAGGGTATGTTTCTTTTTTCTTTTATTCGGCCTTCCTCCACTTTTAGGAAACGATGTGCTCTATGGCTCGGGGCTTGCCTGGATCCTTGACACAGTGATGCACTTCTGTTGTGAGTCTGCTGCAGCAGCATATGAACTGTCACTTGTTACTTTAAATAATAGATTGCCTCCCCTAATTTCCTGCCTGATATTTTTGGCAGAGTGGAGAGACTTGCGGACAGGCAGCATCTGTCAGCTCCACAGTGGAAGCCAGAAATTTTCCACACACAAAATTTAGTGGAAAATAATACACTAGCAAGCTCAACTCTCCCAAGTTTGCTAACTTGTAGTGAATATCAGAGATCAATTTTTACACAAACACACACACACACACACACACAAAGTATTCCCTCACTTTTGAATAAGTGCAAATTAAAGTCAACATAATTTAAAAAGTTGTAGCTGATGGGCTCATCATTTATTTTCGACCTTTAAGACAATATTTGATTATTCTTTCTCATCTTCAAGTTTGCACCATTGAATTTACCACATATTTCTGGGAGAAGCCATGTAATACTAATTCTAGTCTAGTGGTGTTTGAATATCATCTCCCCAAACTGCAACTAGCTCTTATCTTAACAATAGTATAATTGTTAGTTTATCCACTCTCTCAATAGCTAGACAAGGGAAAAGGCAGCAATAGATCTGAAAAAGCATAAGTGAATAAATTAGTAGACACCTGCATCCATCCCTCAGTCTCTGCATGTTATATGGAAACTAGCATTGCTTCTTGTTTTCCTCTGAAATTGTACCTAAACAGTGGCAAATGTAATGATGTCCTTTATAAACAGTATCTTCTCAATTCGGCTCTGTCATGCTTTTGAGATTTAATCTCAAAGTCATTACAGAGAAAAGTTAGTCTGTTTGTGTAACTTGGTAAACTTCCAAGTGGATATCTGTTTGATGCATTTGTATGAAAGTTCCAGCATCTGTCTGGAAGAGATACTTGCATGTTCCTGGAAACTTGCTTCCTTAGTCAGTCCAGTCCAACGACCCCTCCTGGTGGAGCCTGGGAGTGTGATCTTGCCCTGTTGGGTAGAGTGTGTGTGCGTACATGTGTGCGAGCATGTGTGTGTGTGTTGTGTGTGTATGTGTGTGTGTGATTTTCACACACCACAGCTCAGGGAAGGCAGTCACCCTGTGAGGCTCCCAGTGGCTTGGGGCCTTTGTCTCTCTCTCTCTCGCTCCCTCCCTCTTTCTCTCTCTCTCTCTCTCTCTCTCTCTCTCCCTCTTTCTCTCTCTATCTCTCTCTCCCTCACACTCTGTCTATCTCTCCTGATGAGGCCAGAATGAATTCCTCCACGTGTGTGTGAGTGCGAGCCATGTCGGGATAGCTTCAGACAAAGAAGGCGCTCTTGCCAGCAGCCTCCACATCCTTCCATCCCACCTAAAGCAACACATTTGTTCCCCTCTCTCCTTCCCCTCTCTGCCGCGCGCCACGACCGCTCGGGTGGCAGCCCAGCCGGCACAGGAGAGGCCCTCGGGAGACTGGAAAGTGAATAAAGAAAAGTGGCAGGGGAAAGGGAATAGAGGGAGAGAATAAGCATTTTTCATGCTTTTTTTTGCGAGCTCTTTTCTTTTTCCCCCCTTTTTCGCCATCTTTTTTCTTTCATTCAGTCTTCATCTCATTTCACTTCCAAAAATAATGCAGGCTTCCAAAAACAGAAGGGAAGGTTTGTAAGAAGCAACACACACACACACACAGATACTCTCACACACACACACACACACACACACACACACACACACACACACACACACACACACACACACACACACATTGAGACACAAATAGCGAGAGATAGAGAGAGAAAACGCTGGTTTGGGAAGGGTAGTGTGAGTACCTGATTCTTCTCTTGCCTTTTTTCCCCTCATCTCCCTTTAAAAATCAGCAAATCCATTTGCTAAACAGCTGCACCTCTGTACTGAACAGATAACAACCTGGGCCAGGCTGCTTTTGCAATGAGCTGAGGCTGATAGGGGCCCAAATCTCTGGCCCCCTTTTCCCTCCTTTTTTTTCAGAAAATGCTAATGATGAAGGAACGTTCCCCAAGCCAAAAAAATGCTCTTGTAGATCTGTCAATTGCTATTTTGACAGATATTTGCTTGTAAGTACACACAACACTTGTTCCCCGTCTCTTATCTCATGCGCTGCAGAACACTGACCTACATTGCAACAAGCACAATATGATGCACTGAACATGTTCTGTTCAATATCATTTTTCATTTTCACCTTTAAAAAAAAAAAAAAAAAAGCACACACAGACAACACAGACGGAGCTAAATTAAATGGTAGAAAATCCAATAAACGGTATTTATATAAAATAAAGACCATGTCAATTTAAAGAGAGGAATCTTCCTCCCATCTAAAAAAAATTCATTGCTCGATTCAAGTGCCTGTGCATTGTTGTTTGTTGTTAGAGAAGAGTAAACATTGAAGATAAAGCTACAGCTGCTCTTTCTCTGTTTTCATGTTTTCGACTTTCTCTAAAGTAGGACAGTAATGCAAGGAGTATAATTGGAATGTGTGAATGTCTTTATGTGCAGGCCCACCCATGTGTATTTATTTGTGTTTGTGTGTTTACCTCCTTCTCGGTCGGTGACAGGCGTCTTTCTGCTCTTGTATAAATTGTGATGCACGTATAAATCATACTCATTCAGATGTGCACTTTGCAAGCTTGCAGTGCAAGTGTGTTTGTCTGACGTGTGTATAGGATGTTTGTCTGACGTGTGTGTAGGATGTATCTTTTTTTTAATCACTGATGGATTTCTTTCATGCTGTGTTCAGCACACGGGATGTAATCAGCACCAGTCTGGTCAACTCTGCCAAACTCTTACAACATATATTTAACGATCACTTTTTTTGCAGTAAATAGAGGGGGTGGTGGGAGAAAATCTGAAAAACATCAGCATATAAAGACCCTTTGCATAATGTAAAAATTATGTGAACCCAACAACTGCCTTGAGAAACAGGATATAGCGGAGTAAACATTTTGTTCTTGCAAACAGCTCGATGCCAATCAGCCATTAATGAGCCGCAGTCGAACACCACCGGCTGAGAGAAGTTAAACTGAGCTGAATTAAGGAGCAATATCATCCCTCATGCAGGTGCTCGCCGAACGAATAACTGCTTTAATTACTGTTATTCAATCATTCGCTTTTTCTCTCTCCATCTCCATCCCTCTCTCTCTCTCCTCACCCCATCTCCCTTGGTCTCTCCCTCCCTCCCTCTCTCTCTCTCTCTCTCTCTCTCTCTCTCTCTCAACAACACTGCTGCTATCGCATTATCAGTTTTCTTGTCAATTTACAAACGCCCATCACGGCATAATAGGAGCATGCGTGGCAGCAGTACCCAACCATATGTGACCTAAAAACATTTCCTCAGCAAATGTGCATTGTTGAAAGAAGACATAGAGTGCAGGAGGGTGGGGTGGGGGTGGGGGTACAGAAAAATAAGCAAGGTGCTGCGCCCAAAGTGAGTCTTCAAACTCAATAGGTTGTTATCTTGGTTTGCATGATGGGGTGGAGGTGTTTGAAATGGCCTTTGATGGGGCGCATCTGTGCCTGATGGGTGCTCTCCATGCGCAGTGTCGGGGGAGGGGGGGGGGAGTGGGAGTCTGCACCTGCTACTGTATTCAGCTCAACAATGGGGATTATTTTATTTATTTATTTTTTGTTGGAAGTGTTTTCTCTCTCCCTCTCTCTCTCTAACCACTCTGTGTCACAAGAAAAGAACTTAAACTCTGTCGCCTCCAACAGGTTGAGGACAACTTTGCTGGGAGGAGGGGAGGGAGGGCAGAGTGGAGCAACAATGAGATGCGCCCAAAAAGCCTTGTTTGTGCAGACCCCATGTCAGTGTTAGGGTGGTTTGCATGTTTGCTGCTCAGGGCGCATATAGGACGTTTAAAATGCTTTCATCTTTTCTCTGGCCACAAGACCACACTCTCTTGAATGTTTTCTGTTGAGGTATACAGGTGCTTGGAATGAAAAGATTTAATATATTAAGGCCTTGAAAACTTGAAATCTTAACACCTTTTTAGAGTACTGTCAATTCTTTCAGTATACTGATATGGCAAGTCCTACTTGTCCTACTAAAATTTGGACTGACCTTGACTTGTATCTGATCTATTCTGCATTTTCTACATAATATCACTACACGGAGATAAAAAAAAAAAATATTTTAAATAAAGTTAAGCACTGCTATTGAGGTAATGTTGGATGAGGCAGTTTTAGTGTGTGTGTGTGTGTGTGTGTGTGTGTGTGTGTGAGAGAGAGAGTGTGTGTGTGTGAGTGTTAGGGTGGGGAGTTAGGGTGGGGAGTGGGGGGGACTCCCGTAGCATAGAGGGTCAGACCTTGCATCACAAGGGCGGGGAGAGTTTCCCCAGCAGAGCGAGCGAGCGAGCAAGCCGAGTGTGATTGCAGTCGATTAACACAAAGCAAACGCAGTGATCTCCCCCAGTGACTGTACCGGGATCTGCCTCTCTGGAGCCACCATGCTGACAAGCTCCAATCCCCAGGGAGCGCAAATAGAGACGTTACTACACCGAAGAGAAATGAGCCTCGTCAAACACTCATCTCCTGTTATATAACATCAGGCGGATGTATGCTGCCTCCTTCTCAGTGGATTTTTTTTTGTTATCTTTGTGTAAACAAAATAAAAATATATGCTTCATTTTTATTCATGACTACAAAGGTACACAGTGATTTAATTTGTTTGGATATATCAGTCAGTTCATTCATTGATGCTTGGCATTGGAGAGATAGATAGTCTGTTGTAAATGAGACGCTCTCTGAACTTCCCACCTCCCTTCCTATCTTGGCCTCCTGAGTATCGCCTGGCACGCTGCCTTTGACCCTTGGAGGCTCCGCGGGGTGGGTAGGGAGACGCCCCAGTGTTGCTGCCTTCCCCACGGCCTCAACAGGGCTAGGCCCCAGTGCTGCTGCCTTCCCCACGGCCTCAACAGGGCTATGCCCCAGACAATAGCCAGCAAAGTCCCGATGGACCCCCGCACACTTTGTCTGCCTTGCCCTGACAAAAAGAGATTCTGTTGCTGATGTCTTAACAATGTAGTTACACTGGCTCACACACACAAATACACACACACATGTATACGTGTGTGTGTGTGTGTGTGTGTGTGTGTGTGTGTGTGTGTGTGTGTGTGTGTGCATGCAGGCACACACACACACACACACACACCTGCTCAGTGTGCACATATGTGTGATCCTCAAACAATGGCCACTGCAGGAGTTGCCACTACCATCCCCTCTTTCCTTTTGTTTGCTTGTCTTTACAAGGAGCATTTTCAACCCAGAATGGAAGCATTGTTTTGCCATTGTTCGACGTAAATTCAGAACATCTATTTGTTCCCTTCGCCATTGAACATTTTCTAAAACTCTGCATTTGTAGCAAGTGTTCTCCATTTTTGTCCAAGCAAATCCCCTTTGTTTAACCAGATTAAATGATTTTGAGAAAAAGGGAAAAAAATGTCACACAAAACAAGATCCTTGAAATCAGGTTAAAGGCTTTTAAAAAATCTTTTGACATGTAAGCTTTTGTAGCCCCATACAGTATTTAAAGTTTACAGTGATGCCAGTTCCCATGACATTTATTTATCCAGAAACTCAATTTTCGGTGTCTTCACATATAAACAAAACCTTTCCACTACTTACAAGAAAAAGGGGGAAGTTGCAAACCTGTGCTGTCAGTCGAGTGTGGTAGCATGTCATCTGACAGTGACAAAGCCCATTGTTCTTTGCTGCATGTGGTATTTATTCTTGTCATGTTCACAGGCATTTACAAGAGTGTAGTATTTCAATAATTAAGTGTGAGAGTACCTGCTAACTGCACTCACAACTTGCTGAGAGGACACCGCCTCAATGTCTCATATCTACAGGGGCTCGCGTTAAACATCATGATTAAACTGGAGTAATAGCTCCATTGCAGCTCACTGATGAGTCAGTGGTGTCAGGTTGTTCTCCGAACCCCCACCACCCATATTAAAGCTGAACAGTTAGCGAGAACCATTACTGTATTTGCAGACAACGCAAATGGCTTAGACTGAGCGACTTTAATTTAGCCAATCACCTTGGGTTCCGGATTCATGATGAGACACCCACGGCACCCAAGGAGAGATTTTGAAGATTTTTTTGAGTTTTTTTTTCTTTTCGAAAACACTTACTAATAACCAACACTTAATCAAACAAGATGGCTCTTATTTTCACCTGCCGCCCTACCAAACATCAAAGGGATGTTGGGGATTTGTGTTAAAAATGAAAATAAGCTGTATAGGGGAGTGGAGGAGCAAGGTCCCCAGCTGACAGTATGCATGTTATCCAGCTGATAAGTGTTTATACACACTCAGCACTGCTCCTCCTGATATGAGGTTATGTTAGATTAATTAACAGGGAGCAGTGCAGGGGCGGTGCCCTCTCAGATCAAATCTGTGCCCCCTAGCGTGACCACTACATAGGCTATTACGATGGTTTGCATTTCGTTGCTATTTCACGTAGATATGGTCTTTCGTTAGTAAGGCTACATGTAGTGGCAGAAAACTCACATAGCCTCGCCTTGTCCCACTCTCACTCTCACACATGTAACCTGTTTTGTGTTGAACCTGCGCGATTCAGATCTGCACATGCCGGACTCAAACTCGTGAACAGCAGCACTTCGGATCGGGAGTTGAGCTTGCTGACAATCAAGCTAAAATCCCAGGCTACTAGCTTTCATGCCAGCAGCACTCTTGAGACGTCGGGGAGTGAGGTTTACCAACGTTCCACACGCACAGCTAAGCTTGCTGGCTTCTGTTACCCACACACACTTACACACACACACACACATACGCACAACGAAGACACCCCTCTGTAGCCTAGGCTACTTGAATCAGAACAATCCAAGATTGTTGCAGCACAGAATGACAGTTCAGCTCGTTCATAAAGGTTAGCATTATGAACACCACAGCGCATATTAAGTTTAATAGGCTACCCATGCATGCAAATTAACTAGTTTGTTCTTATCACAAAGTCAATCGCAGAGATAAAATTTGTTAGAAAGTTAATTTTGCCGCTTTGGGTCGAATCAGTGACTCATGCACGTCAGGTCAAAACCAGGCCATTTTCGTGGGTCTATCACTAGGTGGCAGTCTCGCCAGGTCTCGCTGATCACTTCCCGGAAAGTTTACACAAGTAAGTAACAGGCAACACTTCATATTTCATGAAAGACGTTATATCTCCATTTCTAGAAAAAAAAACAGTGATTTTGATGAAAACTAGCCACTGTTTAGCTTAGGATTTCTCAGGAACATAGGCGTGTAGAAATACACAGTTTGCACCCACCGAGAGCTTAAAGTCTCACCTTTTAAACGAGCCATTGTATGTGTTCATAGCTATAACACAGAATATGCTGTGGCTGTACAAAAATCATCAACAATGGTCTAGATTGCTGGCACTCTAGGACAAAGCTCCCGAAAACAGCTTGGCATTCAATGAGTTAAGTATTAACTATAATGTATAAACATATTTAAGATATAGACTCCTTTTACTATGAACAAACTATTTATAACTGTGTGAACAAATGCTTTACTTGATGATAAATTAGAAATGACTAATGATGAACAAACCATTAACTAATAAGTAACAACGGCTTAATAAATTATGAATTGTGTGTAGTTATTATAAAGTGTTACCAAAAGTTCTGATATGATAATGTGCCTTACTTAATCAGTCTTATTGAAATGACGTTAACTCCAACTCAGAGAACAATAATAAATACAAATATATATAATATTATATAATATGTTACAATAGGGATTCCCAAACTGTGGTACGTGTACCACCGGTGGTATGTGAGCTTCCACTAGGGCAGGGGTCTCAAACTCAAATGAGCTGGGGGCCAATTCTGCCAATGTCATCTGATTGGAGGGCCGGCTATTTCTGAAAATGCAATGTTCTTTTTTTCAAATACCACACAAAACTGCAAACAGAAAGTGCACGTGTTTTTATCTAGTTTTAGACACCTGTGCTAGCAACCTTAGCTTATAAATAAAATAATGATAAAATAAATATTAATACAAATTATAAAACAAATGAAAAGCATAAAAACAGGTATGTGTGTGTTTCACACCAAATAAAAATATTTTCCTCAAATAACTTTTTTAAACCTGGCAAACTATAGGCGTCATGGTTAAGAAAGCAACACTATTGAATTTTTATATCAAAATTTCAAAAGGCCATGGCTTGAAAGTGGTCAGAGATAAAGTCCTACTGTAAATGTAAAAATCTTTGAGTAAAACAAAAGTTTATGAAGGGGGTAAATTTACCCATCTAATTTGCCACTGGATGGCAAGCACCTCAAATTATGCACCTTTCAATAAATACTGGATGAACATATTTGAGCAGGTTTACTTTACTTTTTTCATATTACCCACATAACAAATTAACAGGAAAACACCTAAGATGTATACCAACACCTAAGATGTATATGGTTTCTAAACCACAAGGCCTACAATAAAGTATTCTGGTTAAATGAGTTCCTATCGCGGGTAATCGGAGTACCCAGAAGTTCGCATCATATTGCGGGTGACTTTGTAGTTTAGAGCCCTATTTCTATAGCCCTGCTGTCTGTACCACGTCCATTACGGACACTATCATCACGATTACCACTGCAACCTCCAAGCTATGTTGGGGTGAAGGTCGAAATAATCATGGTATGCTTAGTGGACACCGTCGTACACGCAGACGCACCTCCATTCAATAGACGATCGATCATAATCTCCAAAAGGATATTCCACTTCAGATTTAGAATAGGTGAATAACATAGCCTATCTATCACACGTAAACGTTTTTCAACATTCGGTGTAGGCCTATTTCTGCTTAATTTCTGCTTCAACTTATGCAACACTATGGCCTGCATCGCTTCCGCGTCATTACAAATGCACGTCTTTGTGTTTCTCGCGTGTAATACAAGTATTTCCTGAAAACTTTGCGCAGCGATTTTGGGTTTGAATGAAGCTCTGGATGTCTAGCACATAGTGGAGCAGAGTACAAATGAGATTTGTCACCGTACTTGGAACTATCGTCTATTTTAATCAGTATCGTTGTTTGTCACAATTAAAAAGGGCCGGATTACATTATTATTTTGACATACGTCGCGGGCCGGAATTGGGCCGGACGCGGGCCGGATTTGGCCCGCGGGCCGGGTGTTTGAGACCCCTGCACTAGGGGGTACGCAAGATTAAAAGGGCAATGTCGGAAAGGTGTTAAAAAACGTATTTTTGTTCTTTGTGTTTCATAATGTTGTTCTCCACACTGTTTTTAGTGTGAGAGCTCATAGACCAGTTGCACATTTTGATTTTGTTATTTGTTATCATGTAGGGAGGCTAATAAACATGATGCCTGGAATACGTCAATAGAATGTGTTACGTTTTTATGTGTCGAATGGTGGGGTTACGCGAGCTGAGTCAGGATGTAGGTGATAGTAGGCTATGTGAGAAAAAACGTTTGGGAACCGCTGTGTTACAATATAATACATATTGTATGCAAATATTATACTGATGGCAAAAACTACATGTCTTTCTGATATCCACTCCAAGTACTTTAACATGGGTGGAAATAATGCAATTATTTGTTGTTCTGAATTAAGACATGAAGCCATTGTGCTATTGAAGATAAATCATGTCTGAAAGCACAGCAAACAAACATATTTTGAATTATTCAGTCCTCAACCTTTCCTGCAATGTCTCCATTCTCCACTCACGCAATGCAGCCTGCCTACACTGCCTGACCAGCTGTGGCGAGAACCACAGGCTGCATCTTCTCTCATGATTGCTGTCAGCAGATTATGTTTTATAAAGTAGGCTAGGGCCTATTACTTTGCTTGAAGCCTTCAGGAGATGTGCCTAATATGGTTACATTTCATTGTCACGGAGTCGCCCGCGATTGACCCGGATATTATCAAAATATTTTTGTTTGACTCGGAGGCTAACTGCAACCATCCTCTTATTTTGTATCAGCCCCGGCAGCAGTCGTTTTTTTTTTCTTCACTCAACCATAAATGCATGAAATGTAAAGAAATCAAAACAAACCCAAATGAGAGAGGACCCAAAAGGAAGGCCCCACCAAGTACAAGGAGAGACAGGAAGAGGGCAGAGAAATCTCCCAAGATGGAGATCTTTTATCGTCACACCCATATGCAGTTGCCCCCAATAACAATGTCCTCCTACCCAGCTGGCCTGTATTTGTTTAGCTGGTGTGGAAGAGGCTAGGCCTGAAATTCAGATTAGTAATGTAGACTACAGTGAAGTTATTAGTCTACAACTATCCAAAGATACTTTAGATTGTTAATAAACCATTATCAGACTGCTGCCCACATCACAATGAGCAATTCAAGATCAAACATGAATATGTTACATTCATACATTAATACATTTCACAGATAATTTTGGAGTGAACTATGAATCTTTTCTCTGACCTAGAGGAGGGGTTAAAGGCTGTATGGCAATTACCATAGTTAAACTGTCCAGTTTGGCGTGGGGGTCATTGTGAATCTAACCAATGACTCTTTGTGTGTCCACAGATCAGATATCCTGATAATTTGGGGGGGCTGATAATTTGTCTCCCTGGCAAAACTTTTGGTTGATATTGTGGATCTTATGTGGACTCTGAAGTTGCATCACATTATGTCAGGAGGACTAGCTGATAAGCGGTTCTTCCATTAGCATCCCCCAACTTTCCCATGTTGAGAAGTATGATCACAAATATGTCATCTGAACGTTTGCGAACCAAGAATTCCGCACTATGATGCGACAGTTACCCTCAGAGATTTCTCTCATGAACACTGAAACTATAGATTGTTCTAGAAGGACCCAGGAAAAGAATTCACTCCTCAACAGGTTAAAGCTAAGTGTTTTGTTATTTACAACATAACATTCGCGGGCACGGTGGAGCAGCAGTAACATCATCGCCTGACAGGCAGTCAGCCTGGATTAGATTCCCGAATCTGCCATGTTTATTTTTGGCTGTAGGCACTGCTTTTGGTGGACTCAGGTACCCTCAAAAGAATGGCTTGAAACGCCCCTGCTCTACATCTTGCCATGTTTTGGCCAGTGAAGATGGCTGAATCTTTTGCAATAATGAAGTTACGGCATGAAATAATAGCTATCACACCCCTTCTGCTGCCAAGATTTTACTCTGTAGTCTCACTGCCCATATGGAAACCACCGATTGAAGGTTTTGAAGTGTTCATTAAAAAGCTGTAGAAGTGGCTCAATTATTGGTCGTGTCCAGTTGTTTGCTTCGTGTTGTGTCATGCAGTGGAGCACTTCAGGGAAGACACATAAGAGATGTTCAACCCACATTGAACTTACTCATCTTACCACTGAGTTCGATGGTATGTTCTTTGACTCAGTAATAGCTTTAAGAGGTCATTCTGTTTGAGAGCAACCCATGCATGTAACCTTAGCTTTTCATAATTAATGAAACTTTAAAAATGATTTTTCTCTTAGTGTAAAATGAGCAAAAAAGGAAAGATAGTCTATGCTAAGACCTTACTACTTCTTTGACTTTCTGTCCTTCCATGCCAGATATATGAAAAGTAAAGGTCAATATGATTGCAATGATCCAATTTAGATAGATAGATAGATAGATAGATAGATAGATAGATATACTTTATTGATCCCTAAGGGAAATTCAAGGTCACAGTAGCATACAGACAACACACACACACATTCAATAACAGCAGAAAAAGTAATTAAAAGTATATAATATAAAAAACACAACTAAGCAATAAGGACTGTAGAAGATAAAGAATATACTAAATATACAAAATAAAAATTATACTAAATAAAACTTAATCAAAATCAATTCTAAAAAAACGTATCCACATAGTGGGTGAATAATCAATCAGTTTATTATAATCAATTTATGTGATCACCACACAATTTGAAATTTAAAACATTCCTGAAATGTTTTGTGTCACTTTAAGTGGGGAACAGATATACTGGAGTGTCTTGAATAATTGAAGACATGCCAACTATAGACCCCCAGTAACAGTACTAAACACTGTGGTTATATGCATGAGAGACCAAACTTGGGAGTTGCCTCCAAGGTCTTATGTGGATCTGGGGCTGCACTGTATGTTTGGCGAGCATGCAGGAAAAATCAACCTAAAACGATACAGTTCTACAGTCAATCACATTGCCTAATGAACTGCCTTACATGTCAATCATGGGGGGAGATTGAAGGAGAGAAGACATAGTGAAAGTTTGGTTTTCTTGTTTTTTTTATGCAAAAAAGACAAAAATGAGCCAGTAATGAGTTCCAAATGTTTACTATGGAAACCCCAGGGGGGAGACTCTCACTAAATAAATTCATACATTTAGAAAATGTTTCTGTAATAGACAGCCCATGATTTACAAACTGAATTTTAAAACATGGGCCCATATGTTAATGTTCCTTAATGCAGGAAGTTTAAAGGAGAGAGATTTGTTTGAAGAGAAGGATACATAATAATGTGGAAATGAAGGATCCGGTTTGCAGCAGCAAATTGGGTGAAAACCACATCGGAACAAGCAGGCATATGTGAACAGCCTGTACATCACTCTTTTAAGAAAATCTCTGTTGGTACCAGAAGTCATGAGAGCCACTTGCTTACATTAATTAGTGCGAAGCCCATTACAATGTCCAAAAATTCAAACTGCTATGACTTACACTGTTTTTTTTAAATGGTACTACACAAAATGAAGGAAAAACTTTATCTGTGCAGAATTATAATACAATATACAGAATACAGAATTGAAAAATTCTGTATATATGTGCTTCATTTTGTGTTATTTTGGCTTTTTTCATTAGTACAACTGAGGTTAAATTTTCAGATGTGTTCATACCGTTCAAGATGTGCTCTTAAAACTCCAGTATGGCTCTGGGAAATAACATTTTCAATTTAGACATGCCCAACCTAAGGTGTACCATTGCCAGCTTTGCCTGTTTGCCCCATGAGGCATTTTGTGTCACTGTTTTTGCCAATTTCTTTTAGTGTGTGTATTATGAAAGTGATGGGTTTAGATTCCTCTCAAAATGTTAAAAACACTTTTTATTTTAACTATGTTGAACTATGCCCATGGAGTAGTTGTGGTGGTGCTTTAGAGGACTGAATGTAGGAAAGGGAGGAATGTCTCAATCCAAGGCGACCAATGGCAGTTTTTAATTGAGGTACATGTACAGTACTGTACTCTAGGAGGAGAGCTAATACTTGACACTGCCACATGCCAATAGGTTGTAAGACAATGTGGTAGAAACATGGAATCCAAAAAATAAGCCTTTTTATCTTTTTTTTATAAAGACAGCCTGATCTTTTCCTCCAGAATCTCAGTGTAGCCTCTTGCTTTAGTGTTACCGTTTACTTTGAGAAGGTCACCAGGTCCCCCTGGTTGAAAAACATCCCAAAAGAATACTTTTCTAACCCCCACAATTGAAATGGACATGTCATTGGAATTTAATGCTTCTTTTTTTATGCCAATCTCAGGCCATGTCCCTGGGTCAAAAAAAAAAAAATCAGTGAAAGCTAAATTCTTTGTCCAGTTGTGCCCTTATAAAGGTTTAGCTGAGTTGTGCATGTTTGGAGAAGGGTGATCCATGATCAGCATCCAAGATGACCAAGTAATCCATTTTGAGATGGAGTGAACATTTCAACCACCAAAACACCATCCAAAATGGAATAGCTATAGAAATGTGTTAGTTTTGGGTGTTTTTCAGACAATGGGACCTGGTGAACTTCTCAAAGTAAACGGTAACACTAAAACAAGGGGCAAATTAAGAATTTTCGAGGAGAAGATCAGGCTGTCTGCCGAGAGACCTGCCCCAATAGGCGGCATTGGACCATTAAACCACACAATGATCCAAAACATACAGCTAAACAAGGCAAGAAATGGTTAACCAAGAACAATACGAACATTTTAGGGTGGCCCATCCATAGTCCAGACCTCAATCCGTCAAAAAAGTGAGCACAAGGACAGAGTGATGGCAAATAATCGCTCTTGACTCAAAACCCAGATTGCTGTTAAAAAGGTGCAGTCTAGAATCATTGTGGAGACATGGAAAGGCTTGGTAGGTATTATAAGAACCATTTTGAGTTGTTAATGCAAATAAAGATGTTTCCATTGATTATTTAAAAAGGGTATGAATAATTTTGGACATGGCATTTTTCATAAAAACTGCTAAAAAAGATCAAAACGAGTATTTCTTTGATTCCATGTTTCTACCACATTGTCTTACAACCTTTTGGCATGTGGCAGTGTCATTTTCAGTCAGAACAAACATATTGGTCAAGAGAAAATCAACATTACATCAATATTTGCCAGGGGTATGAATAATTTTGTTCTTAACTGTACATTGTCTTAAAAAAAGAAGAAGTGTCTTAAAAAAAAGAAGGGTGGTCATAGTGAACTCTCACTGGGAGTCCATTTCTAATATACTGTTACAATGATGGAAGACATTTTTCAAACATTTCAGCTTCCACTGCCATGGAGCTGATATCTGTACACAGCTAATACATATGTTTTAGTCCTTGCACTCAAGCAGTGCTACTGCTGATGAATTCAGATGTTTTGAGGCATGACCCAGCGTTGGGTTAAACATGTGTGAGAGGCATGAATTGTTTGTTTTTCAGAGTCACGTTTCAAGCATCAGTCAGGATGATGGCGGAAGCTGTTTGCAAGCTTAGCTCAGTTTTAAATTGTCCATTTCTTTCCTCCCGCCCTCATTGTGTTACTAAGAGAGAGAGAGAGCTTCTGTCTAAAGGCGCCGGGGAGAGACGTTGCCGCAGTCCTGCCCTCTCGCTATAATGAATTTCCACAACATGGCGGATTTGGGTGGAAAAAGAGAACAAAAAAACATCTATTAGGCAAGTAATTGCGGCGTGATTAGCAGATGCACAGTATTTGGCATGGAGTGGAGCTTCCCATAGTTTGGAAGAAGTCTACCTACTGGTGCCTCCTGATACAATAGAACAGACTCTGCAGCCATACATCCTACATGTCTTCCTCTCTCTCTTCTCTCCTTTCTCTCTCTCTCTCTCTAGCTCTTTCTCCTCTCGCTCCCTCGCTCTCTCTCTCTCCACCCACCCCCCGGGTCTCCTCTCCTATCAATCGTTCCCCTCCTCCTCTGGCTGTCTGGATGGGGACCAGCTGGCTTCATTAGACCGTTCGCCATTCCAGATCTGCTGTTTTGTCTGTTGCACATTTTTAGACTGTTTTATCTTAAGCGCTGTCCATCCTGGACCCTCATAAATATTGTCTTGGCGTTTCTGCATCTGCACAAACTGGCTGCTAATGAAACAATTCATGTGTCCATTGTACATTTGTTTTTTAATTAATCTTTGTGTCCAGTGCCTCTTTTTTCCCCTTCTTTTTTTTGGGAGCCTCATTGTTTGCCATCAGTGGGAGTGAATGGGTTTTAATGGGTAGAGAGAGAGGGGAAGTTTACATATTTTGTGCGCTCCCTTCACTCGAGCAGAATTCAGAGTCAAACTGAGACTCTAGTGTGATTAGGCTGTAATTTAATATAGAGAACTCTGAAAATAATACGAGTGTGTTATTTCATAAGCTGCTGAATTCCACACCCACGCAGAATGTACCAGAATGTTGTACATTTGTCTGCAGGTCTGCCGTCCACCAACATTGCCTCAGGCAAACCCATTTAACGTCACCCCACCTTCCACAAACTGAGCACCCATGAATTATTAATACATTTCCTCCTCTCCATTATTTAACAAAACAATGATTATTTCCTCAATTGATTTTATTAGTTTTGTTCGCCTTCACCGTCAGCCTGAATGCACATACCCGATAAGCTAGTGAACCACCTCACTCTTATAACACACTTTCTTTTTCAAAGAACTGCAGGTGCTGCATTATGGGAATTGACAGTCCAGTGGGCTTGTTGCCGGGGCACCTGCCAGTTATGTGGTGTGTGTGTGTGTGTGTGTTAATGTTAATGTGTGTGTGTATGTGTGCCTGTGTGTGTGTGTTTGGGTGGGTGTGTTTTGGAAGGAAGATGGCAGCCATATGGTGGCTAGGGACCCTGGCGGGAGCGGTGGAGCACGGTGGCTTGGCCTGGCACGCATGGCCTCTCCGTGACCTCCGTGGTAGAGGGCAGTGCTGGGGCCTCATCTACCACACCCCACACGCGCGCCACATAGTCCTCCAATCTACTGACGAGACAGACTTACAGTATCTCACCTCTGGGGACAGGGCTGTGGATTCACCCCAACATTTGTAGCCATATGTATACAAAGACAAAATAAGTTATGTTTAAAATGGCTAATATTAGTTTTGTGGGTACAGTGAATTATTAATGAGGGTAGTTGCAGGAGGCCTTTTGGGATTCCCAGCGAGCATCACTTTTTCAATGCCACACTTGGGGGAAGTTTAATTTAGGCTACATCTGCTTGTAATGTGTGAACGCAGCATTTGGGCCTTAGTGTACCTCCACAGACCTGGTTACTGTTGTCTCCAAGTAATGTAGAGCCAGCCTGTGTGGTCAAAAATGTACCTGAATTGGTGTGAAGGTGATGAGGATGATATGACTATCTAACTACTGCTATTACTACTACTACTAATGTTGCTGCTACTACTACTATTAATATTATTTTATTTATTATTCTTTATTATTATTGTTATTATTATTATTATTATTATTATTATTATTATTATTATTATTATGTAATTTCTGTGAATGCATGGTGAATAGTGCTAAATAGGCTAAATAAATCACTATTCATTTAGTAAGATATTCCATTTTGTCCATCATTCATCACAAGGTTACTGGAAATCAAAAGTAAGAGTTGTAATCCCTTTTTCCCCTGGTAAACCTGGACAAAGTGAAATAGTTCTTCAGACCGCTACTCACTGATATTTGTCTTTGATTCCAGCACAAGGTTGCTTTATGAGATGATCTAGTGTAATCAGTTATTTATGTGTGTCATTATTTATTTATTTGATTATTTTGTAAATTATTTATCTATTGAATTATTAATTCATCTTCATGACAAGCCTTGAATTATGTATGGCTTAATTTGAGATTATTGCATTCAGATGCCACATTGTTGCCGTGTTGGATCACATTTTCACATCAACTCACACAAGGAAATTAAATCTATCTCTCAGGCCATTTTGTCTTAATTTGAACTGAAGAACTAAAGCAGAGACAGGTCCTAGCTAGGACAAAAGAACTGTGTTGACAAGAAAATTAATTAGACAAAAACAAAATTAGAATGGCTTAGTTTATGGTTATTTTTCCCAAACCACAGTTTGCTTATGCATATTAGAGCTAGAGTTATGTCCAGCAGAACTTTTGACTGTGACCAATTAATGTCATGTTGACTTTTAGCTGACAAAGCATTAAGTACAGATATCATCTTTACTGGACTGGTTGTACTTGAAAAATCTAGAACTGCATTTGAATTATCAGCAAATAGTAATGACTCACTCCACTGCATAGAGTGGTTTATCCACTAGTCATTATTAGTTATGCACCGGTCTAATTATATCTTTCTCAGTTTGTTATTCTTTTTAACATTATCCTTCATTTCTACCTTCATAAAACAATTTTTAATCATAGTTTAATTGTATTTTTCATGTCCTTAGTCTGATATCTTCTTAAAGAATGATTGTTAGCCAGTGTAACACTTCACATTAGAAAATTGTTAATTGAAAAGCTGAGAAAGCTATTTAAAAATAAAATAATACAAAAAAGAAGTAAACAACAGAAGTTGAGAGACTGTTCATCAACACTTTCATGATGATATTGTCTGGAAAAAGGTGAGGAAAGTAGTAAAACTTGAGATGCATTTTTAAAAAGCGAACTACTTTCTCTCAACAGGCGCTCTCCAGTATTCTTGCTCTCTATAATGAAGCATTCATTATGATTATTTTATAGGACTGAAGTTTTTAAAAACTACAGGAATGCATTACTCTGCATAATGAACAGATGTTGTGGCAACAAGCACATACATTATGCATAAAAAATTATTTCAGTTTTGATTGTAGATGCTGATTTATTGAGACAAGTCGAGCTTACAACAGTAATGGATTTAGGATATGCCTTTTGCTGTGTTATTTCCATAATTAATAATAGGAAGGCAACACATTATATATGCTTTGTATTTATAAGTTTGAGAACACTTGAGCTATCATAAATACAGTGGTGCTACCAAACTTACAGTCATGTCAGATTAATTATAAATCACCCATTGAGTCTGAAACATAAATATGTAATTGTGAAAATCTTGTGGAGCATTAGTTTATTTATTTTTTTCCCCTCCCAACCAAGCCCATTATTTTTTCATATATGTCCTTACACTGTATCAGAGTGTGTGTGGCTTTGACAGATGTGATGGATTTTTCTGGTGTGACTGCTTTGAGCAAAGGAGAAAATAAACCAGCAGTGGAAGTAAGCACCTGTGTGTCACGCCCCAAACTTCATCTCTACCTGCCTTCCGTTTTCTTGGTTAATCGTTTTTTATGTATGTAGAGATGGTTCATGGGATTCTCGTAATGCCTTTTCAAAATGCTGTGTGGTAGAGAAGAGGGAAGTTGGTCACTGATGTGCGGATGGAGACCAAAGCTCCAGATGTAGTGTTTTTGTTCTTCTCAGGGGCCACTGAGCAGAATGGGGTTTGACTACACACAGTAGAATTAATGATTTGAAGACACATCGTTGTTAAATAATTTATTCTGGCCTCAAGGATGGTTAGAAGCAGAGTAAAACTCTAATAAATCATTTGTGGCGCTGCTGGTTGTCACTTTCAATTATTTCTGGCTTTCTGATAAACTGCTGCACCTGCCGGCCCATGGCCTTTCATCCGTTTTTGCCAAAATTCTTTAAACTTTAACTATACTTCCTGTCTCTTCCCTCCTGTGCCCTAATATGGATGTTGATGGCTCAATCAGCCATAGCACAGCTAGTGTGATGACTTCAGTGTCATGGAGAAGGCCCTCACTTAAACAGTACAGTAATTTCCTGTGTATTAGCCGCATTGTGTATAAGCCGCTGGATAGCGTTTTATGCAGGTAAAAAAAACAAAACCATATTAATACCATATTAACTGTCCCTCATAGCTGAAGAAACCTGTCAACCTCATTAACTGAAGAAATGTTGCAAAATCAATGTATAAACCGTGGCTAATATGTAGCACGGCCACATCATTTTAGGATTCACTTTTCTTAAGCCTGTGTTATGAAATGATAACCAACATAAAAGTGTTCTCCGTTTTATTTCTCCATATTATGTAAGTCTGTAGCCCTATCGTGAACAACATTTGAATTCTGTTGTACGTCTTAGCTTTGATCAGCTGATTGTAAGTGTCAGGTGATGCAAGCGACCTGTCAAGCGTCAGCTGATATGATTAAAGTTTAAAACGCGGAAGTGCACGAGGAGCGGGAGAGTTTTGAACAGTAGGCCTACCCAGGGAGTCTACGTGAGACCTGGACAAACTTTGTGTGGATTTAAAATATCCCAACTAAAGGTGGTTCTAGCTCGGAACCACAGACATACCGGAGAGACAGGACTGAGCTCGGAGATCTCCGTTGTCGAGTTGCTGGTAGCCTATCCGGTAAGAAGGATCCTGTTTTTTGTTTCAGTCACCGAAAGCCTCGTCAGATTCAACGTTTTCTTTGTGGATTATATGGGTTGCACTGGACGTGGATTATTCAGACTGTTTTCTTCTTTTCGGTGGATTTATGTCGTGGAGTCTCTTTGTTAGTTTTCGGTAACACTTCATAATAACTACACACAATTCATCATTTATTAAGCCTTTGTTATTTATTAGTTAATGGTTTGTTTATCATTAGTGATTTCTTGTTTATACATAATTTTTCATCAGTAAAGCATTTGTTCACACAGTTATAAATGGTTTGTTCATAGTAAATAAACCTATCCAAAAAATACGTTTGTAAGTGCATGATTTATACTTAATAAGTAATGAAACAACCACATCATGTTCCTATTATAAACCAGTTGCAAACTATTACAAAATGCTTTGTTCATCATTTTTAAAGCATTGTTCCTATGTTAATTCTCATTAATAAAGTATTTGTACACACAGTTATAAATGGTTTGTTCATAGTAAATAAGCCTATATCTAAAATATGTTTATGAATTATTGTTAAAACTTAATAAATTATGCAATAATATTTTGTTGATGAAGTAATATTTCCA
Organism: Alosa pseudoharengus; assembly: GCF_046254945.1. Taxonomy (NCBI): domain Eukaryota; kingdom Metazoa; phylum Chordata; class Actinopteri; order Clupeiformes; family Clupeidae; genus Alosa; species Alosa pseudoharengus. The sequence goes on from NW_027468587.1 coordinate 30,846,001, forward strand.
TTGTTTACCAGTTGTTACATACACATGTACTAATGATTCGTTAGGGTGAGTATACATATTTTATAAACCACTTCCTAATACTATAATTCATGATTAACTCAGGAGTTACAAGTTGTTAGTTAATGATATTTTGTGAGCTTATCTAAAGTGAGGACTTTCTATGCCTTGCAACACATTTACAAATGAACAAATGCTTTACTGATGAAAAATGATGTATGAACAATAAATTACTAATGAACAAACCATTAACTAATAAGTAACAAAGGCTTAATAAATGATGAATTGTGTGTAGTTATTATAAAGTGTTACCGTTTTCCTTTGGATGGACTGAGAGCGCATGAAGTGCAAAGGCTGCGTGGACACTTTGGTTGCGCTCCTTGCGATATGAACTGTGTGGAAATAAGTGTTTGTTTGTTTTCAAGCGTATTTCTGCTCACAAAAAATCTAGCTTACTGTATTTGTGGTGTCTTTCCCGATGTCAGTGAAAGACGCATGATTTTTTATCTAGAGCCAATTACATTTTTACCCGTTTTTAATGGTAATAGTTAGAATCTAAAAATCTGATTGTTACAAATAGTTGTGAAATTACGGTATTCATTTTATTGGCCGTTTCATTGATTGGGATGCAGAAGTTAAAGGTACGCTATGCAAGATTTTCACCTTAATATAACCTTTATGAAGCCAATTTCATGGTAAACAAACTTGTTATAAGCAAATCATTCACCTAGCATAGCTGTACAGCATGTACAGCGAGTCGCCACCGAGAAAACCAGCCATGCAACTTCAAGAATGGCGGCCCGACAAATTGTGAGAATTGTGAAACATTACGGTTACACTTGACTTCACAGTATCGACATAAGAGTGACATGACACTGTCATGAACGTGTCATAAACAAGTCATAAACGTAACATAAACAGGTTAGGGTACAAGGATACAAGGAAGTTTATTGTCACATGCATATAGTTACTGGAAGTAAGAAATGCAGTGAAATTATGTCTGGTGTCAGCCTATTTGTGCATTAATGGGGGGGGGGTAAAAAGTGCAGTAGAAGAGGGGTTTAGTAGATTAAGTGGCAAGGGCTGCATAAAAAAGGTGGGGGAGGATTGGGATTGGGTGGGGGGCACCAACAAGGAGCACCCAAGAGCAACAGGGGCAAGGAAAAACTCCCTTACCAAGGAAAAACACCTTGGGCAGATCCACGGCTCAAGGGGCTAACCCAACTGCCAGGGGTCTTGGTGTATGTGTTGGGGGGATGACAGGGGAGATGGGATAGTGTGCTGTGTATGTGGGGAGAGGGCAGTGTGCAATATGTGTGTTGGAGAAGCTTCCTCATGAGACAATGTGCTGTGTATTGGGGGGGGGGGCAGTGTGCTGTAAGTATGTTGGGGATGTGTGTTGGAGAAGCTTCCTGATGAAATAATGTGCTGTGTATGTTAGTATGTATGTATGTGTGTATGTATGCTGTGGGTTAGGGTTAATGTGTCATGACAGTGTTATGTGTTTATGACAGTGTCATGTCACTCTTACGTCGATACTGTCAAGTAAAGTGTTACCAACATTACTTTGTCAATAGATATAGCTCTTCGAAGATAGTTTTTGCCTGTTGTTAATCCTTCACCTTCACAACAAAAGGATTCAAAAAGTCACGAGAAGTTTGCTATTTACAACAGCAGAGTAAAATATAAATATATTGCGACTCCAGAGGGAGCTTTACAGTGGCCAGAAAATACCAAAACCTGCATAGTGTACATTTAAGTACTTTTTGAGCACATCATGTCATAATGAAATGAATTGAGCTAGGAAATATTCATTGATATTGCATTGCATATTGCATGGCATACCGAGACACATTGTCAGTATCCCAACTTCCAAGTAGATGTTAAACCAGTAGCAAGAAAGGTCATGAAGGTACCCATCATCACATTTGAAATCATGTAGTCTGAAAACTACTTCATAAAAATGCACCATTTTGAATAAAACATCTTACTGTTTCCTTGATTGTTTATTTATTTATTTTTTTAACAATAATTGGCAGAGTCAGGTAGGCTAGGTGTAATTTCAGTGGCAGGATCACCTTCAGTGTTGTCACATGTCAGTAATGCTGTGTGTACTCACTGAGTGGATCCTGCACCAAAATAGACTGATGCTACATCAAGGCTCAATCATCATACAGGGCCCAATTTAGAGTGTATTCCCTGCAGACAAACAAATAGTGTCCTAAAAACATGCGGCTGATTTATGAGTAATTAACTTTACAACCAGAGGTATTCCGGGTAGCTAAATGTCCTTGTCTTGATCTAGTGAAATTTAAGGTGACAGAGAATGTCTCTCACATTTCGCTGTAGTTTATAACATTTGTGTATTGCTTTGATATAAATTACCAGTGTTATGAATTGTTACAGAGAAGTAACAGTACAATATGAAGACTGGAGAAATAGTCCACAAGGGATGTTTGTTTCTTTGCTGTGCAGTTATTTTATTTGTGCAGGTGCTCTGCATACATACTGTATGTATGCTATACATATAAATGGTTCACTTCATGTGTTGTGAACCCTCCCTCCCCATAAGTACAGATTTACTCTAATTCAGTCTGTTTGCACATTTACATTTACTTTCAATTGTGACACGTACATGACAGAGGTTTCAAAACTTCCAATACATGATGCATTATTGTTATTTTTGCAACACTGCTCCATAGTCTCCGATCTCCAAAGGCTTTTTTTTATAATGATAAAAACTATAAATCCTAAAGCACCATTGAGGGCTCCTCTGGGGGGATCTCAGAGGATGATGACATGTGATGCAGAATCTTTTCTGCGTTTCTCCATCTTCAAAAAGACAGTGATTCAAATGTTAATTAACTGTTACTTAAAGAAAGCGACCTCCAGCACATTTGCCACCTGTGCCAGAATGAGACGAAATGGCCCTTGAAGCATAGAAGTGTTGAGCAAACAGTCCTCTACACAAGGTGCAATCACCGCTCAGAGTGTGCGGCAGCCACTGGAAAGATCCAAGCGTCTGCTGTGCAAGGAATCTTATTAGGTAATGACAGAGTAGGAGGTAATCAAGTTGAGATTGTCGTTTCTCAGAAAAGGGGACAAAAGGAAGTACTAGAACTGAGTAGCTGATTCGACGACAAAATATATCATAAAATTGAAAAGCTAGCCTCCCCTTCTTCAGAAAAAAAATCTATTGATGAATCTTATCTTATATTGCTACCTTCAGTCCTTTTTTGTCATCCTTGGCTCCCCAGAATATTTTTTGTCTAGGACTCTCTTGTGTGATGAAAGAAAATAATATGTTTTGAATTGTCTTCTATTGAACTGATTAAGTCAATGCACATAATCATAGCCTCTTAAAAACAGATCTGGCATCACCCTCTCACTCCCTCCTTTTTGATGAACACATAAATTGCACTGATTAACACTGTTGAACATTCACAGGAATTTTCGCTTTATTTCAGTACAACAGATTGTGTATTGTAGCAGAGCAAAAATATGTTTCCAGGTGTAAAAATGTTTTTCTCATTCTGTGCAACAACACGTTGCCATTGTTAGCATTCAGAGATGTGTCAAAATGTCCATGTTTGTCACACATTCAGAAACAGGCTGCGCTACAAGATGCAAAAACAACTGGAAGTTCATTACACAGTCAGTTGTGTTATATCAAGAACTCTTGGCATTTGAATAAGGTTCCTTTTTCTTTTTGCATCTTGGAAAGGTTTCAAAACAAGGATGTTTTCCTATTTCCAGTGGTTTGTTACCATAAGCAAAAACTTGCAAATTTATAGGCTCAACACAATTGACTATGGTTAACAAACTTCTCCTGAGGCAAGCATACGGAACAAAACAAATCATTTGATCTCACCGGAGCAATTGAACATGTTCAGATCACTTTGTGGTGCACGGGGTAGGCTATGTTGTGGTGCAAAATATTGTGCAATGTTGTGGTGCACAACATTGTGTTTTTAGCCAGTACTATGTGCACTGGTAAGATAAGCAGTGTAAAAATGTGATGTGCTGATGATTGCCAAACAGCCTTTGTCACGTTTTCTTTATCTTACCATACCATACCTACATAGAATGTTTTTCTCTACCTCTATCACTTTTTGTGACCTGTGTGCACAACGTGCAGTTTAGTAAAAACAGAAAAATGTTTTGGCTTGCCTGCCTAGGATGCAGACTTGTTTTACTGTAGTGTCAGTGTGCAACCCTCATCCTAAACTGCAAAAGTCATGTGGAATTAAAGTAGGCCTAGGAGAGTGATGTAAAACCTTACCTTAATTTCTTGGGCTGTGGTGGCAACAAATCAATATGCTGACAAACTCTTTGCCTTCTTCATAATTACATTTACAAAAGTGCTTTATGTCACTCAAGATGGTAGGCAATAAACAGATCTGATCCACCCTTCTACTTAGCGAGCCCTGCAGAGGTATATGTGTAGGTGATTGTTGGATTAGCTCTTTGTTTTTGTGTACCGTAGTAGTGTAGCTGTGAAGTACATGGAATACTGGTGATTTCCTGTCCGTTTATATGACTGTGTCACCTTACGTGAACTCATTTTGTTTCATCAAGTGATAAGTGCATTGATGCTGTTAAAGGAGAATTCCGGTGTGATATTGACCTAAAGTGTTTTGAAACATGATACCGAGTGTGAACGTATGTCTCATAGCCCATCTCGGCTTGTCCCCTGCACTCCAAAATCTGGCGCTAGTTAGCCGATGCTACCAACAGCTTTTTCAATGGTGGTGCTTCGGCATCGGGCTAGCCATGCAAATAAATCACTGTTTTACACCGTTTACGAGGCTCAATTTATCTCCACACTTCATTGGTAGACTACCGAAGGCCCTGACATTTAAAACGAGACATTGAGAACTTTGAAAAAGCACTGGTAGTTTACTTACAAGACGATTTATACAGACAGTATCTTCACGAAGTTTAGCGTTTGCAGCCATCTTGAATTTAGTCACGATAAGTCGAGCGAAGAGTAAGAATGAAGGGATCAGATTCCAAAAATAATTCCGTGGAAATGCATGGATTCCAGTTGCTGCTACTGGAAGAAACTAGAATCCATGCATTTCCACTGAATTATTTTTGGAATCTGATCCCTTATCATACCTGTTCATTCTTACTCGTCGCTCGACTTATCGTGACTAAATTCAAGATGGCTGCAAACGCTAAACTTCGTGAAGATACTGTCTGTATAAATCGTCTTGTAAGTAAACTACCAGTGCTTTTTCAAAGTTCTCAATGTCTCGTTTTAAATGTCAGGGCCTTCGGTAGTCTACCAATGAAGTGTGGAGATAAATTGAGCCTCGTAAACGGTGTAAAACAGTGATTTATTTGCATGGCTAGCCCGATGCCGAAGCACCACCATTGAAAAAGCTGTTGGTAGCATCGGCTAACTAGCGCCAGATTTTGGAGTGCAGGGGACAAGCCGAGATGGGCTATGAGACATACGTTCACACTCGGTATCATGTTTCAACACACTTTAGGTCAATATCACACCGGAATTCTCCTTTAACTGCTCTGCTAAACTATTGCTAGCATGCTAGCAGCTACATATAACAGCAATAACAGTTAATGCTGTCAACGCCGGATGGCTGATAGAGATTTGTACTGTAGGTCTAGTTCTAGTTCCAGCTCTTATTCTACCCTGTAGTTTGCTTCAAAACCACCAGGATCACGCTTCCTTAATATGACATAATGTTAGTATAATAAATACAATTATGTCCCTTTGAAAATACTGACTGTACGTGTTTGTTTGTTTGTTTGTTTGTAAATGTGATGTGTTTATAGTCTGCCTACTACTGACACATCGAGGCATACTCTACCATCCTAAGTCTCTAGTGTGCTTGCAGGGAAACTGACACAGTGAAAAGAATTACAGTAGTCATGGTCAAAACAGAGTAGATCTTGGTAGATGGCATTTGAGAACGCAAAAATGAGTATAGATATCAGCAAGGGTGTGACAGTCAGTAACAGAATGCATTCCATTTGCATTAACTACATCAGCTAGCATGTAGTGCACTGCAGTAAGAGAGGCTATGGGGAAAAAGAGCAGCAGCAACGGCAGTGCACACACACACACACACACACACACACACACACAGGCCCCCCCAGAGGACGCTGAGAGAGTGCGCCCTGGTATTAATGGGAGGTGTGACGGCCCTCACTGCGGCTTTCACGCCTCACTCCTCGCCTAATGCAAATTAGAGGCAACACAAGTTATCCATTTGAGATATTGAGTTGGTATAGAGATAAAGCATGCACTTACACCCCACAGCCACGAGAGAGTCATCAGGGGACGACCCCCTCTGTTTATCTGTCACCTACTTTAGTGCACACAGAAGTTCGCTGCAGGTGGCATCAAATATTAAACGGCAACCTCATTTTTTTCCCTTCTTTTTTTCTCCCCTCACTGACCAAAGCAAGCAGAGATCCTGGAGATGTCTACCCCCCCCCCCCTCTCTCTCTGTGTCTGTCTGTCTCCAGTATGAACATTTTCTGTCTTAAATGAATTGAAGTTGGTCTCTATACATTTACAAAAGTACAAAAGCATAATAATAATAGCAAAAATAACCTTATTATTATTGTTATTATTATTAGATAGAATATGTAGTCATTTTGGCGGGGCATGATTATCCTCGCTATTCTTGTTTTTGTATTTTTGTACATTTGTAGTTGAGTGCTAAAGGGGGTTTCACAGGACCATTTGCACAGATTAATATGACTGGGGATTAATAGCTCTTAAGTTTTTATGCGTTGGGACAGCAGCTAGCAGTTTGATCCATCTTGATACATTATGCTTTAACCTTCATTAGAAATGACCATGGCAAAGTGTCACTGTTACATTTGTTTGTATGTTGTATGTTTATGTAGTGTAGCACTTCACCGTAGCACTATACATTCTGAACATTCACAGACGTATTAAGTCAAACTGCAGCATCCTCTCCTTGAGAGGACAAGAGAGCTGGAGAAGGCAAGTGGCCGGTAGCACATACAGGCAGGCTCATGTTTGGGAAATGATGCAGCATCTCCATCTCTGCCACAATGTCTGTGTGACGTTTTGACTGATTCAATGGAAAGTCAAACAGCACCTCAGCCAGCATTCATCACCCATAAGCCACCACACTGAGTCGTGAGCAGCTGACGAGTGTGTGAGTCGCTTGGCATCTAAAGCTGGAAGGCCAGCGTTCAGGGACTGCGGGCAGGGAGAACGGCAGCGTCACTCTCGTGCGTCTGCCTCGTGACACCTCCCTAATCTGATAACGGATGGGGACAGGTTGTGTTCCCTGTACCTGGCAGAAGTACCTCCCAACCTGCATGAGCGGATTTATGCGGATAAGGCCCCCGTCTTGGCAAACGCAGGCGTCCTCCGGAGAATAGTTAAAGGGTGATTAATCATTGTTTAGGTGCAGAATGTGTGGGGAAGAATGGGAAAGCGCCACTTCACACCTCTGAAGCAATTAATCCCTGTGATCTCCGCCAGGTTTGTCTTGTAGATAAGTCAGGGTACAAAACTGTTCCTAATTTATCAACCCACTCATGCCATCCGGCATAAAACACACAATTTATTTCCAATCATTTATAGTCAAATTTTAAAAAGAGTGACTTTGCCACATCCAAGTGTGCCTTATATTAGCTTCATATAAACTAAGTACTCGAGATTACAATGGGAATCCTGTTTTATTGTGCACATCTGGTCGAGTCACAATGCATTTTCTCATTTGCAGGCTGAATTTTTGAGTGAATGTGGCATAAATCATTTTGCTAATCAGAAGCATAAGTGACGGGAAGCCATCTCCCCTCTCTGAAACAAAGGAACAACATATGGCTTAAAAAGCACTCTGATCTTTTATTTCCAAGGTATATAACCTGTGCATAAACTAACATTATTGGATTCATTTGCATTTTTGTTTCATACTGAGGTGGTGGTTTTATTCCACTTGTCTTTCTAGATGACTGCAGATATATCACTTAATATGTAGAGCTGCTTCTGCTATTATGGATTGTTTTTTTCATTGTGTAGGCCGGTGCACAAATGCAGTGCATTGATGACAAATATGAGAGCTTTCTCAAATGTATTTTAATCACTGAGATAGTCACACTTTAGCCTTGCTTAACATGTATATGTTATAGCCTATGTAGGTATATGAGGCTTCACATGCAGTTTAATAATAATCTTACAATGCCATGATGCATGCAGGAAAATTGACGATCTGATGTAACAAGATGCATTTCTTTATTATGAATCATGCACTCATTCCAGGTCTGTTGGTAGATTCTGAATCATATTTGCCTCCTAAAATAAGGGTTCGAGTAGGGGTTTGACATACACATATAATGCAAACATACACACACACACTTGTGCCAATAATAGTAAAATGCTTCTAGTTTTAATTGCGTCATTACCTCCCCAATATCAGCAGCTAGCCTGCCAATATCAATATTGCCAAAGCATGGGTGGAATATAGATGACCCTGGGTGTGCGTGGGTACTGCGAGAGATGTCTCCATGCCAGCCGGATCCCTCTTGCCCACTGAGAAGGCAATGGGAGGTAGGCCTCACTGCAGCTCATCTTTCTAATGTCCCTCTGTGTTCCCCTAATTGCAGACGGATCTTGTTTGGGTTTTGATGGCAGCTCTGAATCTGTAGTTGCAACGCATAGGAATTGATGGGCCCACTGGGAAACATTGTATTACTCTCTCTCTCTCTTTCTTTCTCTCTCTCTCTCTCTCTCTCTGTCTGTGTGTGTCTGTGTGTGTCTGTGTGTGTGTGTCTGTGTGTGTGTGTGTGTGTGTCAGGACAGAAGACAAAGAGACAAAAAGATTGACACGTAGAGACATAGAAACAGACAGGGCTGTTGTATGGACACAGAGAAGGGTGGAGCCAGACATGGTCAAAACTCAATGGCTATGACTAAGGACAGGTGAGTCCATGCGCAGATGCTCCGTCTCTTAGCTGACCTGAAAACTGCGCCACAAGCCTGATGAACCATAACAGAACCATAACGATTTAACCGAACCCTTGAGGAACAGCATAGGTGTTCTACAGTATGAGGTCATAATAGCAGCACTCAGCGACTCTCCCAAAACAGATTTTCGAAAATCCAACAAGTTCATTTGCATGGATGCAAACAAGATCAGAGATAATCCCAGGCATGCGGGAGAGACTGATCAGTGGTCCTCTCGGCGACACCGTGCATATGGTAAGGTAGCACACCTTAACAATTAGTAACCGCCATGATGATCTGAAATCACATTTTCTCACTCCCATCAGGAAGTCTCCCTCGCAGATCAGTATTGATGCATTTGTGGCTGGAGAATGAGAGATAATTTTCCATTTTACGGCTTCAATTCCAGCTCAAGATTTACTCCATAATTAAAGCTCCCTAATGACGGATGCATTGAGTTTGTCCATTTTAATTAGATTGTTGTTTACGTATTAATTATATATAAAATCTTGCCATATATTTTTTTTTCTCGTGCAAACAGATGGTGCCGTGAGGTAGCCAGGGTTAGCACAGACTAAGATTCAGCGTGATTTATTAAGCCTTTCTTTATTAGCGAGATCCCTGCACTAATCATATTACTACACAAACCTCAACTTCCCCAGATTAAGACAATTTCCTCGCTTATTGTTTCGCTGTGAGGTGGGGCTCCTTGTACCCGCGCACACAGCATCTGTTTGCTTCTGGGGAAGAGAAGAAAACCATGTTGCCATCTGAGTCTGCTTGAGGTATTTTGTTCGCGCTCGAGTTGTAAAGGAAAAGGGTCATCGGTATTGTGAAAGAATGTTTACCACTCAGATGATTTCCCAAGCATGTGAATTATAGCTTGCCATGAATTACTGTTGTGTGTCAATTTCTTTTTTTGGTTTTCTTTGTGTTAATGGCAGAATAAGGCCTGTTATGAAAATATTTATTCAGAAGCAGTCAGTTCAGCAGCAGTTTTCATTCAACACTTGATTTACCAGGATTCTGTTTTATATCCTGAGCTACTCTTGAGATTAGAGGGTGAATCACCTATGAAAGTCTCAGTAGTTCAATAGGGAGGATATTCTTTTGATAACATTGTCCAGTCTTGGTAATACAGCATGACGCGTGCTCTCAGATTGTCAGAGTCAGAGTGGCCAGGCCCTCATCTGCCTGAACTAGATACTATCTGCACTGTCCTGAATATATTACAACTGATACAACATGCAACACTTTCCCAGTATCTTCCATTGCAAATATTATTTTTCACTTTATGGACTACTTTTTCCCCCTATTTCTATGTATATTCATTTCCTATTACTTACTTAGTCCTGCACAAAAAGGGCCTTGCCTTAAAACTCATGGAATCTCCCTATGAAAGACATGCAGGGATCGTTCTGTGTCTGCCTCAGTGTGGTTTACGTGGGTCTGCTGCATCTCCCTGACTGTTATTGTTGTGCCTCCTGACGATAGAGTATGATTGATGGACAGGGGCCAGGACATCTCGATCGACAGCTGTTGATTGCTCCCAAAAAATCGAGAGAAGCACCCGGAGCGTAACAATGAACTCATTGCTCTTGCTGTGCGGTGGCCAGCTCAGCTCGGCAGAGGGGTGCCTCATGAATTTCAACTGTGGCCATCAGTGGGGGCTGACTAGGGCACAAGCAGTGTAGTGCAGTGCAGAGCACAGAAAGACTCACAACATTACTGGGCAATTCTGGCTGCCTATAGTGTACTAACCTCTATAATTTGTGTGTGTGTGTGTGTACAATTTGGTACACACGCGCACACACACATATGTGAATGTGTGTGTGTGTGCGTGCTTGTATGCAGTTGTCTGTCTTTTGATTTCTGTGTATGTATCTGAGAAGTGTTACAAGGGATGCCAAGCTCAGCCACTTTCATTACCGTGTTTGTCATGCACCACCATAGCAGAGAAGGCTGTACCCTGAAAACCACACGCAGGATAGTCATGCTGTTTAGATGGATGTTGCAATATATAGCTTGTTTGGGACAAACAAACATGAATGCAGGGAATTTGAGCCCTTTTCTTTCAGCGCTTGATCTTGGACTGCTTGAGAGGAGAAAATATCCGGAGTTATGAGGAGTTTATTGTCTGCTCACAATAGTACTCAGGGCATCAGTGCTCAGTCAGGGACCTTGTGTAAGTCATATAGTTTGGTCACTGAGCCAAGCTTAATAAAAGTAATGAAGCCGACATGGCTCCGACAATTAATACCACTCTGCTGCATTGCTAATGCGTCTTCATTACGACAAATTACAAGATTCTTAATATTTGAAGTATTTTAGATAATGGATACTCTGCCATGCTGTTTTTTAATGTGCTCACTGTGATTAGAGATTAGAGTGCGGGGAGGGTGGGAAGATGAACCAAAATTGAATTTTCAACCAAAAATTAGCATTCTGCGAGAGATGTATCCCCAAGATTAATTAAGGTAAATTCAGCATTCCAGTTCATCTTTTGGCTTTATGTAATCTTAAAAATAAGTTCTGCTTATTGGCATCTGTTTATTTTTTATATTAAAAAAGAAAACATTAGACTGGATGATTTGGCATCTTCCTAGTTTGTGTCTGGGCCTCATATTATGGGAATTCTTGGTTTACACAATGATTAAATGCTTAATAAAAAATTCATAGTCGGTGCCAACATCTGTATTGTAGGACTAACGGCTCACTGGAGTGTATGAGGCTTGTAAAGTTTCCAAACGTGCAGTCGAGAACCCAGAAAAGTTCACCCGCAGAAGAGTTTTGCTTCGCTCATTACAAACCTACTTCTACGTCTGCGATTAGACAAAGAACATCTTTAATTGCTTTAAAATCAGAATGCATGATAAGAATGGATTAATTTGATTTTTCTGTTTCTACAAGTAGCAGATGGTTTATGTCTTAGGGATGCTCGTGTTGTAAAATGAGATCCCCAGCTTGCCTGTGATTGGTCACTGTTAATGAAACATGCTGTGCTGATTATTGATTTAGAAAATGAGGATGACACAAGTATTGTGTGTGTTGTGGTAATAAATTAAAGAGAAGGCTTATTTTAATACGCAGAAACGTAACTTAGATAACATTAAAATATTCGATTTTCCATTCAGGTGGTCTCTGGCCCGTCAAAGTAATTTTATTGTTTATTGAAAAAAGATGCACTTTTATAGTTGCCGCTAACAAGCAGATGGTCGACTTGACTTATTTGTGTTTTGTGTTTCTGAATGACCGATCTGATGCATGATGGGAAACTAAATGAGCTGCTTGTCAGGAGAGAAACAATTCATTGGAGAGACTGCACAGAAGCTGTATGTGCTCCCAATTTACTCTCTTCTCTCCCGTGCTTTTTAAGGGTTAGTCTCTGTCTCTCATACACACAAACACACACACACTCACTCTCTCTCTCCCTCTCTCTCTCTCAGTATTTCTCTCTCTTCCTCTCTCTCTACCTCTCCACCTTTCCATGTCTCTCTCTGTCTATCGCTCCCTTTTTTGCATTATTATTGGCTGTGGCAAGAGCAGCTGTTCCTTAGTCCCTTCCCTTCCCGAATTAATATCTTCACACAGACTGACTGCTGATGGGAGACAATTTGCATGAGGAAATTCAATTTGGGGCTGGAAATAATGCCTAATGCCAGGGGCATGGGCTCTTTCCTGGAGCTCCGGGGAGTTGGTCCGCTCCCGGGACTCTTCTGGGAAGCCACACAAGAGGTGGCAGAGGCCCTAACTAACCAGTATGGGTCTCGCTGACAAGCTCGTCCACTTGGAGTGCTCTGTGTGTGTGTGTGTGTGGTCATCTTGTGTGACCTTAGTGGATAAGCATTAGGCTTTGCTCCATATCCTGTAAATGTGTGTGTGTTAGACCTGGACACTGTGACCTTCAGTGGGAGTCAATATTATGCTAGTCCAACTTGACCTACTTTCCCCTTACCACCTTGTGATTTTTTTCAGATCATATTCAAAGAATCATCATATTGTGGTCACTCATAACCCTATTTTAAGTTTATTTCCATTTTATGATCTGTGTGTCACATTCAATGACTGCTGCATTTGTGGGTCTTTGAGGCATTCTGTGGCATTTGCCTTTATTGTCATCAGATTCTTAATAATGCAGAATCCATTTTTTTTTTTTGGGGGGGGGGGCTTACATGTGTAGTTTACTGCAAAAAGTACTTCATGTAAGTTTATTCACTCTGCTTCTCCTCTAAAAACACCTGTTACTAATCATTCAGAGAGTCGTCACAATTTAAGACTTGATTCAAAGCAACGTGAAGGGGCTGATATTCCTCCAGGAGCAAAGGCAGCAGCCGTGCGCCGTCTGGGACAGAAGCAGAGGGACTCCCTTCATGGATTTTTGCATCATTAAGTATTTATGAGTTGCCACTTCATGTTATTTACACTGGACTGATGGTAATGCTATTCATAGCTGAAACAGCGAGCTGAGACCCACTTGGGTGTTTGAAGGACTGTATGTGCACGAGGGTGTGTGTACCAGGGGTGGGTGGGGGGGTTATGTGTTGTCATGTGTGAATATTGTGCAGACACGCCACCTACAGATGAACACATGGGTAAAGACAGTGATGAAACACGTATACATAATGTGCACACATGCAAGCACGGCCCATACGCACAACACACTGTAAGCAGGCTCTGTCATAAGCAGACACACAGACCTGCTTTCTCACACGAAGATGCAGAAGTATTCACACAGGGGGAAGCACACATGACTAAAATAGTATGGTCACTCTTACACAGTGTAACCCTGTGTCCTGTGACCTTGTGCACATATTTGGCCATCGGTATGTGTGAATGTGCGAGTGGACTCACAGATAAATGAAGAGGCATGAATCTCTAAAGTGCTTTGAAGAAAAGCTTCATACAAATGCAATCCATTTTCCCATATGCTGTATTTAGTGTTCACACTGATGAGGGATGGCTTCTGACGTGCTTTCCTGGTCCATAAATCAATGAGCAACTTAGTCACAAGTAAATATGCCAGTGAGGGCGCAATGCCATATCATTTCTTTTCATGTACAGTAGGACCTTGCCTCATGTTCTGTAGGGCCTCTATGAAAAGGGAAGATGTGATGCCATGTGATGAAACGTGATGTGAAAAATGGTTCTTCCGAACCAAATGCAAGTCTTCTGCGTTTCTCTTGGCAGTTGTCATCTTCGGTGAAATTTTGCAAGGCCACATACTCCTACTCCTTTTATTATCACTCGCATTCACGTTTGCGTGTCAGCCCCGTCCCTTCCTTTATCGCCTCCTCTCTGCCCAGCCTGTTGGTAAACCCCGAGAGGCTGTCGAATTCTGGCTTTCCCCTCTGCGAGTCAGTTCAGAACCGTGCCTTCCCAAACACGCTTCCTCCAACTGTTTGCAGAGATTTCATTGTGAACATGCAAACTCTCAATGCAAGTATAAAGCTACCAGTAGTGTCCAATATTAGGAAACAAGTTGAGAATGCATGCCAGCCATTTTGGAATTTAGTTTGAGAGTCTCTAAATAGAACGCACTGCCACTACTGTTTTCATAATGTGCTGTAAACAATGATTAGCGAAAAAATGCTTGATGTCTATCTCCACACACACAAACCCAAATGTTACACATTTGAACCTCTGTATGTTGACAGCATTTTCTATGGCTCTTAGTATATGACCTTGCTGCTACAACCAGTTTTGCACTTGTGCTGGATGCTTTGCTGTAGTGTTGAATGTAGTGGGTAAACAAGCCTGTGTTTTCCCCCATCTCAAAAAAGAGAAGAGCCCTACTTGTTTGTTTGTTGCATGCCAGAGTGCTACCTGCGGGGCCTGTTTCAAGGGCTGCTCTTTACATGATTATTCACTTGTATTGCCTCCAAAAGTTTCCACATGGATTCAAGCCTCCATTTGAATTGTTTTTTTAAGGAGAGAGGGGTAAATTAAAACATGGCACACGTTCTGGGGAGGTTAGGAATCTCTTCATGCAATTGACATATGAACAGCTGTCATCGAGTAAATGAATTTCTTCACTGTAGCAACAAAATATGTGTAAATTTGGATGTAGAATGTGGATCGTGGAACAATTAAGATTCCTCACCTGTGATAAGTGTCTGCGTGCATACCGACCTAGTTTATTGTGAGCTAAAAGGCCAGACTCATTTGGGAACAGCATACATATGGACACAGCTAATACATTTGGGCCTGGATTATTTAAGTGTCTCTAATATAAAGAGGATTATTCAGCACCTTAGTTATGGTTCGGTGCCTTAGTTGAAGTTCATGTGAACAGACCAAAGGTTACACACTTGAGTGATTGCTGTTTTAAAAATACATTTCTCCAAATCACCAAATCTAGCAATCATATTCCCTTGTGTTTGAAATCTGCCATTCTTTCATGACTAAATATTGGTGAATAATGCACACTGTTCAAACTTGACACTTTGGAGCCACAGAGTGCCACAGGTATACCAATGTGCTAAATGTTATTGTACGATAGGGTTCTGCCACAGGTATACCAATGTGCTAAATGTTATTGTACGATAGGGTTCTGCCACAGGTATATAAATGTGCTAAATGTTATTGTACGCCAGTCGGTGGAGAGCACCTTGTTTAGAAGGACTTACTACACTAAAATGCTACAGCTGCACTGTGTTCCAATTCACATACTGTACTTCTGTACATACCATACCTAAAATGAGGGCACAAGCCAATGCACTTGTGCACTCATACTAATGTAAGTGCAGAAGTACCTTGGAACACAGTGGAGCTGTAGCATTTAAGTGTAGTAGACACTAAATCTTAGGAAAGTAAGACTCTGGACTAGACAATCCTGGTCTTACTCTCAAACATGTTGTACCATGTAAATGAATATCAGACAGTGCTGTTGTGCTTCCTGGGGATGCATTTTAATAACTATGGACATATTTGCAGCTGTTTTGCTGATTTTTTTTTTTAGGTGAGGCCTTGAACTGTAACGGTGCTAGCCACTTTGCCATTCCACTGTTAAAGAGTCCTGATAGCCTAATTTCATTCAACATCTTTGAGGAGCGTTCATATTCTATGTTTAGCTTATGGTGTCCTGCTGCATAAGCAGTTATTGAATCCTCTACACCCTGTTTCAACACACCTCATGTTTCTGTTTAAAGTAATTACCCAAATGTAACACACCAAAGAAAAAAAAGGGTGGGAATGCAATTTGACCAATGAGATTTGGGAGCCAGTGTTGATTTCTCCACCATGACTGAATTGGTGTAGTGTGACTGCATATGTGTGACTGCATATGTGTGTGGATTCCCTTTGAACTCTGCTGATTATAAGCTAATTTTTATTAAGTGTGTTGCTATTTGTGGCAGTCACTGAAGCTTCAAGGAGTCAGTGTGACAGGCGAGCGAGTGCCCAAGAGCTTAAATTACCAACTCCCTGCACAACAACGACTATAATTATCCAGAAATTAACAAGAAATGTTTGCTTTGGTTAAATTATTCAGAACATTTATTCTGCTTGTCAGGGTTTAGATCAAAATTGCTATTTTAATGTACAGTTAATGTGCAGTCAACTGTAGAGACCTTTCTGTGTCAATTACAGATCTCATTACCTTGTGCTTTCTTTTATTTCCTCGTCTTTTTTCTTTGGTCGAGCAGCTTTATCATCTTTATTCCCAGTCTTCCTCGGTGTCCAGTGGCAATATGCTTATGGTCCTGCAAATGAAACTGCAACCTGCAGCTGAACCTGCAAACTCTTTAAATAAAATGCACCCTTTCCGCATAGTACAGTAGATGTGCTATCCCAAACAAGAACCAAAGTTCAAATGGCATTCGGAATGGACGTTCAGGACCGGAAGAGAGTTATAAAATTAGCCACGTATCTTATTCCCACCCTCCTGAAAGGTATATCCAGTGTGCTAATTTGAAATCATTGATGTAGTGGTCAATAACCACTTGTTTAGCATAAACAGATGTGCCAAATGTGCTCCCCAAACAAAATATCAAACAAATCAAGAGAAAAGAATGAACTCTGCAATAGCAAATCAAATGTTTTTTTTAGGTTTTTGTTTAGTTTGCAAAGAGTTTCTTACAAGTGTTTTCATAGGAAAACAAAAAAGGGAATGTAAAAGAAATATGGCTATCATTAATTAGCCATTAGCCAGGATTATACATCTGGTCTTATAGCGGGGTCCAGACCTTTAGCGCAAGCTGACATGCTGCAGGAAGCCAAATTAAATTTATTCAGTGGGACTGTCCTGCAGTGCATTCTTGAAGACCCTTAACTCTCTAGCCATGCAGTTGTACTTTGAGGCTAGGTTAATACAGACACTGGAGGACAGTAGAGCCATTAGTTTTAATGGCATAATGGTGTGGCTTGTTGATGTGGGATTCTGGGATATGAGGCCTAAGATAGATGGATGCTCTGAAGACTCATCACCAAGCCTCCATCTTTTATTTACCCATAACGTATGGCTAAATAAACATATGGAGCGTTAACAATAACACTTCATTGATATGGATGGAATTAATTTGCAAAGACATTGTATCTTTGAAGAGAACACAATAAACTTGCAGGCAGGAAGTCATTCTTAAAGGCGCTGCAGACCTGCAGGAATCTCTGTAATCTGTGTTTTGCTCTTGATTTGTTGATGGCGCTTTAAAATCCAATTCAACGGGCACACTGAATGTGACAGAGATTTTGATGGGGGCCGATTAACATTTAGATAAAGAAGACGCTGTAATACAATGCTAATATGACAATTCTGGCATTCATTTTATGGAGATGAAGCATCAGAAATCCTTTTATCAATGACACATCAAGGAGCATTTAGGATATGCTGCTTAATCCTGTTATGTACCTTGTCATGTTGTCTGCTGTGAGCATACTATATTTGTCTCAGAAATATACATCAACTAGGCTAATCAAAATAACCATGCCATTGTTAGGATTACAATCTATTCACATTTATACTGCATTTATGTTTTTTAAATAGATTTTTACATTTTGCAAATATTGATTCATGTATGTGTAGCTCAGATGCATGACAACTTTACCAAAACAAAAACATAAATATCTTAAATGAATTTCAATTTGATGGATTTTGTTTTCATTATACAGCTTTATCATACTGTACTCAAAATGAATGCTTCAAAATGTCAATTGCCATTATACGTAAAGCTGTCTATATCTTAAGTATCCAGTCAAAGGGCTCATCAGGTCTAGACTGCTGCTGTTGATGCTCTCAGTCCTGGAGCTGGGGACCTCTGCACTGTCTGTGAATCCATAGGAGGGTGCGGTATGGTGTCATGTCGCTTTTGCATGACCATTGCCTTATCATGAGAGTGACAGCAAAGCCAAATCACAGAGAAAATGAGAACCTGTAAGCTTATAGCTCACGTTGGATTGAAGATTCTTCATGTTGAAGAGCAAGGTTAAGTGCATACATATTGTGTAACAACTTATATAAGCTACTCTATATCAGTTAATCCAGTGCATGGAGTGTTGCAGAGTGTTACATTAACACAGAGACATAGTCACATTGATACTGTGCATAAAGAGGCCTTGTATTAGCAAGAGCGTATATTAAGGCATTACAGCACCATAAACTGGGGAACGACTGGGTCGTTTCTGGTCACATGGCTATCTGGCTTAGCTCACTGCTGTGAATTATTAAGTTTTGAATGACATGGATTAAGACAGATTATTGGTCAATAATTTAAAATGTGTTGTAAATTGACCGCATTCATGGGACCACCTGATGTTGACTGAATTGAGCTGGGGATATCTGAGGTAAATAAATAATAGAACTCTTTTAGGTCGAGCTTTAATACCATTAAATATTCAGCTATTTGGATGATTGAATTTACAGCTAAATTACAGCTTCCCTGTGGATAGAATGGGGAGAGGTGGCCAGTGTGTGTAAGCGGGAGACTGGCCAGTAGCGGAACACCACACATTCCCACCCCCAGGTGGCTTAAGCAGGAGTATTTAAAGCGATAGACATGCGACAACGCAAGCGTACACAAAGATATGCACTGCTGGAACAACGGCCCGTGCCATCCCGAGATCCTCTTTTTCGGTGAGCATCTGTGGGAGGGTTTGGACAAAAAAACTGCAAATTTCCAGCACGAGTTCCTCTGTTGATAAAGGACTTGAGTTAGCATTGTGATTTTTTTTTTTTCCGGACCTGATTGTTGATTTTACAGTGATTGCTATAGTCTCCACTCCATGATGGGTTTTAGATCTGTTGTTCAGTGGTGATTATTTGCACATTTTCGGCTGGAGCATGTCCTGTGGCAGGAAGCGTTTTACGTCTCATTTCACTGCGCCCCCCCCCCCCCCCACCCTTTTTTTGGTTTTCATAGATCTGGGGGAAAACGCTGATATTTCTCTCCAAAATAATTATACTGTAAACATTTTGGCATCCAACCTCTTATTACAGCAATGGTAACTACAATGAGAAATGGAGCAATTAGAGAGGTTCACATGCATTATTTAGTTCTCATTAGCTTCCTGTGACATCGCAGGCTGTGGACCAATGAAAAGTGTTGGCTGTGCCCAGGCAATTAGTAAAATTAGTGGCGCAGGATTTGGCGAAGGTTCAGGCCACATGGCCCGGGAGATACCAGCCTGGTGTCAGCGCTGTAATTTGTAACTTCACATGTGAAATAATGGGTTTGAAAAATCACAAGGGCTACTAATGTGTCAACCTGTATTATCTAATCAAACAAGGTTCACTCCTGGAACATGCCGGAAGTCTAACAGAGGCCCCCATGCCCAAGTTTTTGGACGGCATCTTTGGAGGGGAAGCGGAGGCCATTTCTGCCTCCTCTGCAGCAGCGAGGAGAGGGAGAGGGGACTCAAATGTGCCTGTAATTAGCAGACTGAGCGGTGTTTGTTTTCATTTATGCATGTTGGGGCTGATAAAGTTTGACTTGCCAAAAAATTGTAGTCCCGCGTCGAGGGGTTGCTCAAGCTGTTCTCCAGCATCCTTAAAGACTGGCCTGAAATCAGCCACTGCCACTGGTCAGTAAAATTGTGTCCAAACAAATGACAAAGCAATTTAATTTCTTGTGGAACCAGAAATGTCACCCTTTTTTCACAGCTGCACTGACGATTACATGGAGTAGTGCTAATTCTGTATACCTATTGTTAGCATGTAGTATGTTTCCTACTAAATACATGTAGACAAAAGCACTGCATATTTTAAATGACAGCTTACTTTTCTTGTGTCTTGGATCTTTGGCTTGAATCCCTTACTAAATCTCAACATTTTTGTCACATATTTCTGTGAGATTGATGAAAATGTTGACCACCAATACTTTCGCCAATACTGTAAATCTATATTACCCCTTCAAAAAGCAAAGCAAACAATATTTAAAACCAAATAATTCCATACTCAAACAACACAGACACACACACACACACACACACACACACACATAGTCAAGCGTGTACAAACACACACACACACACACATAGTCAAGCATGTACAAACACACACACAGTCACACACACATAGTCAAGCATGTACAAACACACACACACACACACATGCACAGAAAGCAGTGGGTAGGAAGACATCTGAGCACCCGCTTATTAATATGAGTGGGAAACTGTGAGCGTAAACAAAGTAAGCAGGTGTTGTGTGCCTCAGAAAAAGCAAAAGTTATCGTGTTCCAGAATAGAGGGGCATAATTACACTGTGCTGGATTATGGAAAAAATAAAGCATTTTGCATGCTAATTGAGCCAGGTATGTTCATTGATTTTTCTGTTATAATACTTAAGTTCAACATTAATAATTCATTTTGTCTGCCAGCCCTCCATTTTTCACACACCTGTGTTGTTGTTGCTTTTAATGAAGAGGTTTTAGATGTTTCTTTAGCGGTGTCATTCCAGGTGATGGCTGCACGCTTGATTATGTAAAACAACTTGTGATAAAAAAAAACCCTGCTTTTTCTGAACTATTTTAAGTTTTTTTTGCCATTAAAATTGTTGCGATTAGATCATTCTTCACCTTAACATTTGTGAGGTAGAAAGGGCCCACATGAAAATGCTCTGCATATTTTTCGGTAGCCACTGGGTTTATGTAATGCCAGTTGCTGTGGTCCAGGTGGACAGGAGCTGATTTATGAAAAGTGCATACTTGAATTTGAAGAACACATAGCATGTGAGCTGGAGGGGATTATTAACCACTCGTTAAGTAAAAGTCAGCCAGAGTGAAGTTGTTTTGACCATCTGACCTTACAACAGGAAGTGGTTATGTCAAGGCAGTCGAGCAGATAATGTTGGCTGTTCAGCACTGATGGTGATGAAAGTATTGTGCTACATATTTTTTGAGAATGCATGAAAATTCAGTGCCCTTTTATAGGACACATCTGAACTCCTTTTGTAAACAAATCTAAACACTATAGAAAGGTAATGTAATATGGACATGAATTAGTGACTAATTCACCATTAGATATGGACAACTAACTTTGGTCCTATCTTTCGTTGTTGAGTAACTCTCTGGAAATAGGCCTCTCAAATGTCCTACTCATAGACTTCTATAAGTTGCAGTGATTCCTGGTTCTAGGTCAAACTGGTAAATAAGAACAAAATATATTGAGGTTTTAATTTTTCATTTTGGATGCATTTCATATGTTTTTCTCCATTCAATGCCTCTTTCCCCAGGGAGAAGGTGTTTAAGGGATGAGAAGGAAGTGGTGATGTCCAAAGAGGCTTTTTAAGCCAACCTTGTCCTCTCATTCATAGTGACGGACTGCTCCTCTGTCCTGTCAAACAAACAGTCTTTCCCGTAACAAGCTTGTAGGACAATACTGAAGAAACAAAAACAAACAATCCCCCACACCCACCCACCCACCCCCACCACCTCCTTGACAACAACAAAAAATCAAGTGCCACCTCCATCATGGTTGAGTTCGTCCTTGAATTTACGCACCTGTGCCACAAAGCGAGGCCGCCATTCCAGGAGAGAAATTCGAGGAGGGAAGCGCAACGTTGTTTGTCCAGCGTCAGCCACAAGAGTCCCTGTTTACCCCCCTCCGCACGCACCCTCCTCCTCTCTCTCTCTCTCACTTCCCCCAGCGTAATGTGTGTGTGTGCGTGTTTGCCTTGTCTTTGTGCCACCCGAAACTCTCAAATTGCATTTCTCAGATGTTGGTTCCCTGGAGGTGGCAGGCTCTGCGGCAGGTGTCTGTGTGTGTGTGTGTGTGTGTGAGAGCGAGAGCTCTCCCACACGCTTCGATGCCATGGATCCGCATCTTCATTACTGCATCTGCCATCTTAGCCATGTAAATGCATTCACGTTTTCTCTCGAAAGGTGCGCTTTCAATATGGCACTTTGCGTTATTTAAACCTTTTTCCTTAAGTTAATTGTGTGTGGGTGGTGGTTGGGGTGTGTGTTTGGGGGATGGGGGGCTGAATGTGTTTATAGTATGTTTTAGAGTTTTGCTTGTTGCAAAAAGCATCCCATTTGGTTTTCAGGGGGGAATTTAGAATTATTCCTTTGACTGATCCAGTGACAGGACTCATCGAACAATTGAAACTTATCATAATTGGCCCAATTTTTTTTAAGTTTGCCACAACACTTACTTTCCTGAATTGAAGAGACTTAAATGAAAGAGATGAGGAGGCCTGGCTGTCCGTCACAGAAAAGTTGCCTCACACCGAGAGCGTTTCTTTTCGTTATTTTATTTACTTGATTGTTTTTTTTTTTTTTTTTTTTTTTCCTTTCTGCATGTAACCAGGTCCTCCACCTTGCCATTCATGTGAAAAAGGGAAGCAAAGAAAGAGAAGCAAAAAAAAGCAAAAAAAAAAAAAAAACCCTGAGAGCAAAACAATGGAGTCAGTCCCAGCTCCCAGTAGGGGTCCTGAGCAGCTTATAATGGATATTGAACTGTAAATGTGAATTGAAAGCCCGGGTCATTGTGCCTCATTGACTTAAGACCACAAAAACCAAATGATGTCTTAGTTGAGAGAAATATATCAAAGGATATCAACAATTATGAGTCATAAACACGCCTGGAGAGGGGCTGCTGGGCGCGGAGCAGGGGGAATTAGCATGTTGGAGCTGATAAATATGCATGTAAAGACGCTCCCCAAGGAATAACACGCGTGTGATTGATAGCATTGCAATTGAAGGATGTGTAAATTCCTCTTTTCTCTTTTCTCTCTCTCTCACTCTCTTGTTTTATTATTATTCTTGAGGGGAAGTGGCAGGGTGCTGTTGTATGTATGTATGTACGTATGTAGCGCTGAAATCCATCTCACTTGTTAAAAGTTTTACCAACTTTATAATGCTTAATGCCACAGCTGCTTTCCTCCTTTATGGCGTCTGTAAAACTTCATTAAATTATTACCACCAGCTGGCCCCATCGCACAATAACCTCACTTATCTCTTATTCTCTGACAATACTTTTGATTTATAGAGCCTATTAGAATAAATGATATTTTATACATATGTATATATAAATAAACAAGCGGAAATGTGTTCCTTTTCAATTATTCATGAGTCTTTGCTTTGAGGAAGTTGCTTGATGTAAGTTTTTTTTTTTTTGAGCGACTCTTCTGTGAGGAAATATTTTAACCATTTTACAAGTGCATTTACTGAATCTGTTGTCTTTTTTTCCTATCCCACTTTATCTCTTGTTTAACATGTAGCCGATTTGTAGCACAACATCAACATACTCAACTGATAAATACATGATCCACAATTAAGGGTTTTTCATGTTAGTACTTGTCTCAGATTAGGTGGATGGGTGAGATCTGACATAAGGAAAGATTTCAATTCTATAGCCATGCTATGCATATGTTCTGTACCATACATAAAGCATATTTTGCTTTTATGGTTTTTGTGTTGAGAAACATTGGCCTACATATGTTAAATTACCTATTTGCCAACTTCTTTTTTGACTTGCTCTACTTTTTTCTTGTGAAAAGCATTTCTGTTGTTCTGTTTTTTTCTTACAGATTCTGAAGTGTGTGAAGTTAAAAGTTTGTTCAAATACATTCGCTACACAGTTCCAGTGCAACTCCCCCTCTCCCCCTCTTTTTTCCATCTCCGCTCAGACCTCTGAAGAATTCCAGCACCCCCTAATGTCACAACAGAGGTACTGAAATTATGACAAAATAATGGACTTTCACTTTGCTTCTCTCTGGATAAATTCTGCATATTGAGACAGTTTACTAATCTGTCACTCTACAAAGTTTTACAATTTTAATGCTAATAAGACAACAAACTTTTTCCGTTTTTTTGTTTTTCTGACTAATGTGGGTGTTTCTTCATGAGCTTAAAAACACTGCCTCAAGTGGCAATAAGTGATTTATGGTGTCTCTTTAATGTGTCTCTTTAAGAGCACAAACTGGGGATGAGATGATATTTCTTTGGCCTAAAGGTACAGGGAGAACAGCCCACCTCCGAATGGTGCTCTCCTGAGTATACCAACTCCCGTAGCATGTGAGAAGTTCGCTCTGAAATGTGGTGGTGGAAGAAAGGCTGAACATGTAGCACCACCTGTGTAAAGAACCGCTTAGATAAGTAGGCCTATAGAGATTTTTGAATATTAAATTAATTCTCATTTTATAGTAAGTGCTATTTTTGTAGGTGTGTGTAGTCATTGAGTATTTTTTATATTTGCTAAGACTAAAGTCTTTTGGAAGTTGATGTTCTTTTATGAAATTTTAAAGTCTAGACAGTATTTTACATTTCAGACGGGTTGGCCAGGTTGGCACACCAGAGGCTTTGTGTGTCTGTTTGTGTATGACAGCAAGCGAGTGTGTGTGTATGTGTGTGTGTGTGTGTGTGTGTGTGTGTGTGTGTGTGTGTGTGTGTTTGTTTGTGTGTGTGAGCGCATTTCTGTGTGTGTGAGCGCATTTCTGTGTGTGTGTGTATCTGTATGTGTGTGTGTTTGCGGGTGTGTCGTAAGAAAACCTCTTTTTACGCACTTCTGTTTTCCCCTGATAATTTTATTTCTCTACCCCAGTGTTTGGGCGGTAAACCCTCAGGACTTTACTGTGTGTGTCTGTAGTATTATGGATGCACATAGGGTTTACCCAAACACACACTTTCTGGCTCAGCACGAAGGCACATCCAATGTCCTACCCGTAATCCTACTGAGGGAGGTTCAGTAACTGCTGTTTGGAAACAGAATTGATGGCTTTCCAGCGCCTCTTAAAAGACTTTGGTTGAGGCACACTCGCACAGCAATGCAGGCTGTACAACATTACGGACATTTGTGGCAGCGGTGGCTCGTTTGAATTAGATGAAAACACAGCAGATACTGTAACAGCCTGTAAAATTAGCTTGAGAGGTCGTGCATCACTATTAAAACTTCCAGCAGTTTTGTTCTGGATTTTTCCAAAGAAGTTGAACAATTTAACACAATAGTAGCATTTGATTTTGGTTGCTTTCTGTCCGCAGTACAAATGGTTAACCTGCTGTGCTCTGTCCAAACATCAATTTTGACTTTGACAGGCAGCTGCGGATAGAACAGAAAGTCACTTTAAGCGCATCAGGAAGACTCCTCTCCTTTCCTTTATCATAACGCACGTACTTGCCACGTGCTGTAGAAAAGCCCTTCAGAACTATCTTGGCACGTATGGATACCATCTTGTTCTTGCACACATCCTTTTAATCATGCTTTATTAATTATGTTCTGCTGCCACTTTATTTTTTTTTACTTATGTCTCATTCCTAGCATAAATGCTGGATGCCATCATTAGTATGCATTGGACGGCGTACATATAGTTATCCAGGTAAACCCTGTTTGTAGGTCTCCATGCTGCTGATGAGCCAGCATCCCTTTGAGTAAGACTGTTTGTTTTCCCCAGTGCGGTAAACAGACTCATTTGGTGAGAGTATCAGTGAGCCTGATTTCCCAAGGGCTTGCACGCAACTGTGAACACTACCTGTCAGCACACCTGAGCTCCTCAACATCACCCATCAGGGTAGCTGACACGACTGCCTGTGTTCAAATTAGTAGTAATATTACAGAGCACGAGGCGCCGAGGGGCAACACTGCACAAGTTCAGATGAAGGCCTGGGCCTTCTGGAGGCCCCAGAGCTTTTTTTACAAAATGTGAGATCCATGGTGTGTGTATGTGTGTGTGTGTGTATGAGAGAGAGAAAGAGACTGAGCGTGTTTGGCGGGCACTTGATGGTCAAGTGTGTATGTGAATGTGTGGACAGATATATTTAAATTACCAGGAGATGTCATTCCACAGCTCCAGTGTGTTGCTTTTTCTAGCACGTCTTGTTTTAGGATCCCACAGTCTCATTTTGGGAACAAATATGTCAGAAAGTGTGACTGCTGAACTGTTAGACATCATGACTGCAGTGCAAACACACCTTGTGAAACAAGTACAGTAGTATGAGATGAATTACATTACACCCTTCACACCGTAAGAGTATGTCTCAGAAAATACCTTCTGCTTGCTCTCCCACTCCACAGAGCAGTGTCCAAATTACATTTTCATTTTTCGATAGCTAGTTCAGATCAGCGGTTGTGCTTGTGGACGAGCCCAGGTCACAGGACCCTGATTAACATAATCTGATTTGGTGAGCCCTCAGAGGAGCACTGACGAGCCTCCCAGACAGGCAACACAGCTGGAGCTTGTAGCCCAGGTCCCACTCATTACTTCATGTCACCTACACTTATCCTCAGTGCAACACAAACAGAGCCACTCATTGTTGGTGGTCTTCAGTGGCCAGCCTGTAAACTTAAGGTCACTTTGTGATGCGCATAGATCTGAATTCCGATAAAGAAAGGTCATGTGTTTCCCAGACAGCGATTGGAGGAGATATATATTGACAAAACTATTGAAAATGGAGAGTAGAAGTGAAAACAGTGACTTTCCAGGTTCTGCTGTTTTGATTTTTATGGCCAAGGCATTTAGGGTTGTATGAGGGGAGGCAGTGGTGTTGGAGTGCGTATGAGGGTCTTGGACTGAGCTGAAATTGTGCTTTTTCTTCTTCCTTTCTTTGCATCTGAGAGGAACAGAGGGAAGTTCTCTGAACAGAAAACTGGAGCGTGACTGCAGCATTTGAATATGAAATAGCTGAAGATTTTGTTTCAGACACCTTGTACATTGTGCACCCAAAGCCACCAATTCCTGCACAAGTGATAGAGGGAGAGAGAGAGAGAGAGAGAGAGAGAGAGAGACTGAGAGGCGAGTGAATTTAAAAATGGGGCCCCCTTTTTGTCGTTGTTTAGAATTGCGTTTGTCTTTGTTCCTGTTTTTTTCTCTTCTTGCGGAAAAGAATGGGATGAAATATTTTTAAACAGTAATTACCTGGCGGGGATCCGACAAGGAAGGATTAATGGGCCGGCTGCGAAGCATCAGGTTTCGGAAGCGTATGCTGGAAGGAACGGAGAGAAAAAGAGAGAGAAAGAGAGAGAGGATGGAACGCTGTTCTGTGTCACAGGCACAGGAAACCAGGGAATAGCAGATTTCTGATGTCGCCCCCCCCACCCCCCCTCCCCCTCCTTTTCCAAAGCACAAGTCATCTGCTCACGCCAAGTCCGCCACAAATGAGCAGGACAGATTTAGCCTTTTAAATCCAGCCTGGGAGAGGCTTCAGCTTCTGTTTCGTTGTGTGGGTGTGTGTATGTGTGTGTGCGCGCCCACACCATCGACCATTTTTGTAGCTGTTGGTGGTTTCTATGCTATGTGTGCATTGTGTATTGGAGGTTAAAGTCAATAAATAAATAAATAAATACTCGACAGGCCTGATGCAAAGCAAGGCCCAGCAAATCAGAGAACCATTTAGGTGCATGTGAACACGCTGAACCCAGATATCTACCCTAGTTGTGAAGACCCAGGGGATGTGCCCAACGTCTATGGGTTGCAAAGTGCCGACCAGTGGGGCCTCTTTCACTTTTTGACTGTGATGAGACCTGAGTTCAGGAGAGTGGGTAGCTAGGCCTCGTACTGTAAAGGCCTCAGCAAATAGTGCCAATACACGAGTGCGCCAACACTTTCTGTCACCTGCCCATGCACACCAGTGCTGAAGTGCAGTGCAGACAAGCGCTCGATAAACAATGGATTTTATTGAGCGGCGCCGACAACAGTAGAACTGAAACGTAATCAACATTGTTGAGCGTGTTCACATGCACCTAAATGGTTCTCTGATTTGCTGGGCCTTGCTTTGCATCAGGCCTTTCCAGGGCCTGTTGAGTATTTATTATGACCGCCGCTAGCGAAGCTGTTTATTTGTTTTAAGTGCGTGCAGGGTGTGAGAGGGGAATCGATGTGCTTTGATTCCAGCTTGGTAGTTGTAGTCTGTGAGATTAAAAAGCACGTGTGTGTGAAGTATCCAAACAATGACACCTTCATTTCATTATGGCTGCTTTAGCAACACACCTTCATCTACTGTGTGTAGTGGGTCCCATTTAGAAGTGGCTACTTCATTCGCGCTTTCCTTGACTCATGGAGCTGCGTGAATTTTATTACAACTTTTCGCACGATATGGCAGTTTAAGTCAGCTTGATACTGTAAGGCGTAAGCCATTGGTTTCCAAAGGAGATTTTATTTGTGTCGCCAGCATAGCCTATTGACAATTTATGTTGTAAATAGGCCTACCTTATAGGCCTACCTGTAGCTTAGGGAAGCTAACAGCTTTCTATTAGGATCTAGTTTGTTAGTTACAGTTTTGTCATAACTCCCTGATGCATTTTTGCATTTAGAATAGCCAGAGCGTGGATATCTCAATCGGAAAATTAAACAATATCGGGCACCTATGGACTAGGCTGTGTGAACCCAGCCTGATCTGCCCGCTATTTATTTTTTGATTCCAAAAAAGATTGAGCTTGGTCTGGTGAAAGCCAGACAAGCCATGGACCTCAGTTACACAATGCAGGGGAACATGAATCAGCCTATATTTGCACGAACAATAACGGACAACAGCTCTTCAACTTTGGCCTGTTAAAATGTGTATAAACAGTCTAGCGACGCATTTCATCAAGGCCCATTTGGACATGTCAGTTATTTGCACCACTGGTTAGATGTAAAACAGTATTTCGTTTCAGACTACTGTTACTTAATTTGTGCATTGACAATAAAGTATCACATGAACTAAAGATGACTAAAATCTTATGTAGAAGAAGAAACATTCACAAAAAATCCATCCATCCAAAAATTACCTTTGTTTTTGATAGCTGTTGAAAACGGCATGGAACTGACAGAGATGTTTTTGTTTATTAATAAATAAATAAATGAATAAATAAATAAATAAATAAATATAACATTATGCTGATACCTTTTGCTTTTCCCAAATACAATGTAGCCTACAGGTGTAAGTGACCTTTCATCAATCCAGTTGCAATGGATGAACTGTGATGAACTGCCCTACTTGTGATTGTTTAGAGATTTTAAAGGTTTTATAACAATGCTACAACTTCTTTGGCTATTCTACAATCTATTCACCTTTTCAGCGCCAGTAGGCTACTTTCTGTGCAGCCGCACACACACACACACACACAGGCATGCCAAACAAGCATACACAAAAGTTTCAAGAGTGGGGGATGGAGTAAAAGATGGAGACAAATTGATTAGTGTGATTTATTTTCGCGGAACGGATGTACAGGACTGAGCGGCGGTCATATTTTGTACCGCTATGCGGTACATCTAGTTTATTTATTTATTTATTTATTGCCTCACTAAAGGGAAGAGGAGAGATAGACTTCTCTGCTTAGTCTGTCTGCCTCTCCACCCTCTCCATGTCCATGTTTGAGTACTGACTGCCCACTACTGCTTACTACTGTTTTACTACTGTTTTACTAATGTACACAGCCTAATGTTTTCACTACTGTTTTACTGCTACACTGTTTTTCATGCTATATTAGCACACATGATCAATGGCTGCGGTCAGGCTTCTGCTACAATATTGAATGAATGAATGAATGGCTATAACCCTATTACCTCAACCTGTTCTTGCACTGAAATAGTTTTTTATTTTACCTCGTCTACATTATACTTTACTCTCCTATTTGTCCATATTATTCATGCTGGTCTCTAGACCTTACTCTTGCACTGTTGGACTAATGTTGGACTACTTTTTGCACCTTCACCATGACACTCACTCTCTTGAGCACCTTGCCATGCACACATAACTAAGGACTATGGTTGGACTACTGTTTGCACCTTCACCATGACACTCACTCCCTTTAGCACCTTACCAGTCCCGGCCCTGTCACTGCAAGCGTCTTATGCTTGATCACCCCCAAGCACATTGGACTTTCTTAATTTAATTTATATAGTGTATTTATTTTCTTATCTTTCTTATCTTCTACTGTCTTTATTGTACAGTGGAGTTTAGTTATATGTTTATACTTATACTTATGTTTACCATTTCTGCTGTAAGTGCATGTTGTGTGTGATGTCTGTATGCTACTGAGACCCTTGAATTTCCCCTTGGGGATCAATAAAGTATCTATCTATCTAACATGGTGGCGGAGGTAGAGTTTGACGCTGGTGAGCTGCGTTGTATTGAAAAACAATGTAATCGAATGCAATTGATCATCGAAAGCGGAGTGAGCTGCACTTGTGTCAGCACCTGTGTGCAGAGGCTTTAAGTGAGCAGTGCTGGGTCAGCGTCGGTAGGCCTGCTTCTCTGACAGATGGTGCGTCAGACAAATTAAACAAATAGGTCACTTGAACTCTCTGTAGGGCTCTGACAAGGCATCCTCACCCGCCTTTGTTGGCTTGCTGTGATTATTTAATTTCCAGATACTTTATCTTTGCAAAAAACAAGGCCTAACAGACAGGTCTGCACACTTCACCCAAACAAACGCCTACAGAAACACACCAGCAGTGTTAGGGGTATATTGTATGTATTATCTTTGTACACTGTTGGGATGCGCTTGAAACGTTGTGCTTTATTGTACCTAGTGTAGTGTTTAGTATCTAGTGTCTAGTGTGTTATATAACCAGACCTTCATCCAAGCAGGCAGACATCACGGTGTCTTTAAAACGAACCTATGGAAAGAACAGAGTAAAGCCACTTGAAAAGTGCCTTTAGTGTGCATTTGTATCCTCTATGCTTTTGAATAGGTTGTTTTATACCTACAGGTAAGAAATTCACTCATTCTCAGTTTTCATGGGAAGTACTCACGGTGACAGAGAGGAACACCTGTCTCTACTTATGTGTGATTGTAAAGCAAATGGCTAGTGATGGACCACCTCATTGGTGCTTGTCATGCTGTGAATACACAAGGATCCATTACATCCTCCTTCCGCAATTTGCCTGGATCGATTGGAAAAAAAAAAAAAACGTGGAGTAAAAGCTCATTTGTTTTAATGTGAGCATATTTTATATATTGTGACTATGCACCACTCAGACCTCACCCAGCCAATTTTATAGTTGAACTTTTCTTTACTTTGTGGCGCCTTCTGAGTAAATGACATCAAAGAACGCATCATTGTTAGTGTCAGTTTTGGAACATGTTTCTGGCAATGCTTCAATAGCGTAAAGGAACGCCTAGAAGCACAAAAGAGAAAAATCAAAGTGCATATGTTCTGACAATATCGATTTCAGTGGAGATGCTTTGTGTTTTTCCCGCAAGTGTGAACAAAAGCTGTGAGGAATGACCATGCTCTTTTCTTAGCTTTTGTCTCACAAACGTTCTCATAGAGCGTATGCACGCTGGAGCTCCTTGCATACTGTAAGCATCAAGCGCGGGGGGAAATTCATGCATCAGGGCCCGAGAGAGTAAAATGTGCAGTTAATTATTAATTTGGCTGAAGCATGTCTGCGTTGGATATACAAGTTCCTTATTCACACAGAGTGAGCCGAGAAGCCCTTGGTGGATCGCTGCGCTCTTGCTTTTCACTAATAAAGAGGTCTGTCTTTAATTGCACAAGCAACATAAATGTGCTTGATTTATTTTGGGACATAAAGCAATTCCTCCCATAAACCACCCAGGCAATCCAGAGTCTAATTACAATGCAATCATAAACCGTAAATAAATAAATCTAAAGAAAATGTAATATACACACAAATTTTGTCCTTAAAGTAAACCACATTATAATTACAAACTGCAAGACATAAACTGTAAAAATAATTTAGAAGTTGGTACTGTGAATTACTGTTTAAAAATGACATACAAGACTATGTATTTCATTAGGACTAAGAAAAATTACAGAATCTTTCAGGTCATATCATACTATTTTACCCCCTCTTTGTATGTTTACAGTAGATGACATTGCATCTTCTTCATGTTTTTCGAAGTTGGAATCAAATGCTTTAGATGCTTAAACAAAGTGTCCAGTGAAGTTGAACTTGTATTTTGAAGAACATATTTAGGTGAGAGCTGTGATTACAGGAGTTCCTACCGTTATGTTCATTCAATTCCTGTAAAAAATATTAATTCAACACTATTGGATTGAGGAAGCAAGAACTTAGAATGATCATCTAAGCCCATGACCCCTGACTCCTAAGTAAATAACTCTTTAACCGTTTTTATGTGTTTTGTGTATTTGGTTGTTGCTAACCTGAAAGTTGCACAAGCAAACAAACAAACAAACAGTGTATAAAATAATAAACACTTCTTCACTGAGGGAGAAAAAGCAGGAAGTGATTAGATCACAATACATCTGAGCTTTGCGCCTTAAGTGAAGCAGTTTCCACATGGAGGCCTTGTTAGCATTAACACATGTTCTACATACAGATAGACGTACACTTCTAACAGGGCAAATCTCACATTTTCCACAGCCTGTGGAACAAATCCCATTCAGATAAGGAACTTGCTGTAATGGGTGCGATCAGACAAGACGCAAGTGCAAATTCAGCATGGATATCTGCCATAACAATCCCAACAACAACACACATAGCACGACAGACAGACCGTCAGAAGCACAAAAGATAGGGGAGACAGAAGTACACCTAATCTCCTGTAATGGCTCTAATCCCGTTAGTTGTGTAAACTCCGCTATCTTACTCTCTGCCATTCACACATGTGCTTACATTATACTGCTAACCCTGTGAGGAGACAAAAAAAGAGATATAGAGAAAAAAAACATTCATTCTCCCAAATGAGAATTTATAATTTCACCAATTAGATTCACACCAATACCTGACAGGCCTAAATCAGTGATGGATTAAACTTCAGATAGTTTAGAAGCAACCACAAAATAAACAGAGGTGCCTTTGATGTAATGGTTTACAGTACATTAGCAATCAGTGTTTTACCTTAATGAAAAGCAACCTATGTGTGATACAACCTTTATCAACTTTATCAACTATCATTATCAAACAATTAATAGCAATATGTTCCTTTTCATACCCTAGTAGATGTCTTTCAGCTATTTCAAGTTTTACATGGTCTATGTTAATAATTATTATCACCAGTTATTTCACTTAACAATTTGATTTCACTTTTTTTAGAGCACACATCATTACTTCACATCAGAATATTTGGGACATTGTAGTAGTGTCATGAAAACAGTGGCCTCTGTTTTGGCGATCAGAAATGGATGGTCAGAGGTGTAAAGATTATAGACATTAAAGGTGTGGCCAGTCCACATTCACTAATTTAATGGCGCGATTATGTGATCAAACGGGTGCTTGGCGCAAGGGTTTTAGAGGGTATAAGATAGCGATTTTTGGATCATGCGCCAGACTACACCTTATGTTGCTAATTACCACACCCCTGGACGCAAGGTTTAAAAAAAGTTTTAAAAATCTGCCACTGACTGGGTGTAAGATAAGAATAAGCTTTGCGTTGCGCCACCTTGCGCCAGGTGCAAGATAGGGGCCAATGTGCATATGTCATTCAAGGTTCTTAAACATTGTTCAAATTGCCCCATGCTTAATAATTAGTGATATCTCTGTTTGGTTGCACCTCTGTAAGCAGCGCCTGTCATGGTCTTTACTCACTTTCCTTGTCTAAGGTCATGTCTAGCCGCTGCTTCCTCTAGTATCTCTCCTGAACAACAGAAGAACCAGGACCGCACACAAGACACGTCGGCTGAGATGTGAGCACCTGCTTTGCACTGGAATAATCAGCATGCACAGTGGGGTTGGGTGGGCTTTAGCTGCGAAAGCTGCCATCTGCTATCAATATCATTAGCATCCTCCATGACCAATCGTGATATTAGATTATTGAATGCTCAGAGGGTCATTATAATAAGCACATCCCACCAGTATCAAGGCATCTTACTGAAAGCATATTGCTCCCGTGTGCAAATGCAGAGCTGGTTAAGCCTGGGACCTGGGTGGGGTTTTGGGATCCTTTTTGAAAGACTGTTGACATGAGATGTGTAGACTGCCCTTCATTTCATAACAGGAATGAATGCTTGATGAAGTCCAGAACGCCATTATGTCTGCAATGTCATACTCCAGTGTATGCCATCATAGTCAGGTCAAAGATCAAAGACTAATGGGTAGTGTGTACAGTAATTGTGTTTTATTGGTATTTAATACATTAACTAAAACAAGCATAATATAACAACAAAAATAGAAACGTGCATTTAAAAATATATATTGATGAGTTGTTTGTTTGGTAACAGCTATCGGATTAAAGTACTTTTTGCCGTGACCTTTCTCAGTTTCTGTTCTTGCATTTGTTTTGTTTGGTTTTTATACGTCATGTCCTGCTCAACAGGAATTAACCAAGGAATCAGATAGTAATGTATGTAGTAGCGTAGTAAACATAGGTAGATGGTAAGGTAGTAGTCAAATAATGTGGTCATAATTTACAATATGGAATTTATAAATCATTTTTAGTCCACTGTGTGTGCGTTTCCTATGTTGCAAGAATAATGTGTCTTGACATTTACATCAAAGTTGAATTATGTCAAGTGAAAAAGCAGACAGTGTTGCCGCTGCTTTTTCCATCCTGTTTGTGTGTATTACGTTGTCACCTCGACCACACAACAATTCTGTGACGCCATCTTCCTCCCCGGCCTGCTTGGTCAGCGTAAGTGTTACCCTACCGTCTGGCACTGTTCCATCACTCTCTCTCTCTCTCTCTCTCTCTCTCTCTCTCTCTCTCTCTCTCTCTCTCTCTCTCTCTCTCTCTCTCTCCGCGTCTGCCAGATAGTCTTGTGTTCAGAGTCGCTGGGGATTTTTCATTTACAGTCAAAGATGGAGAGTTCAAAAGGCCACTGCCAGAGGGGAAAGAAAGTGACACTGGACTGTCTCGCCATTCCATTCAAAGTGGCACATTCTGATTGTTGTAAGGGCTCTTTACTGTATGTTCGAAACCAGAGAATGTTTCCCAGGTGTGTCTCAAAAGAGTCATCCAAAGAGACCATCTTCATTCACATTTTATGTGGGCAAGGCATGGGCTGGGGGACATCAGTGACACACAGCGGCATATTCGGAGCAGGGGGCCGCGTGTCTCCTCTTGCAGGGGATGTGATCCATGGATTGGTTTATTTCTGCGCTTGTTCGTGGCTGGCCCACACAGTGGAAATGGTGCAGAAGTAATGAACATGAGCACCAGCTTTTGTTCTATTGCATGGGCACTGAGAGTTCCCTGTGAGACCTGAAATAGCATCATTGTGTGTGTGTGTGTGTGTGTGCGCGTGTGTGTGTGCGTGTGTGTGTGTTTGTGAAAGAGAGGAAGAAATCGAGACATCCAGAGGCTGTATCTCAGTGTCAAAGAGGGCAGGAGAAGTGTTTGTGTGAGGAGGGGGGCCATGGGTGGCGAGTGCTGCTGGATGTTTTATTAACAAAAAGCTGCACTTTATTCCGACTGAAGGTACTGCCTCCTGTGCCAAGAATTTCCATCATTCACACAACGCCTCTGCCAGTGCTCCTAAGAGCTAATGATCTCAATACTTCTCCCCTCCAGTCCCACCGGTTTATTTATTGACTTTTACAAAATGGCCGCCGCAGTGGCACGTTTGATTTGTGGCTCAGCTGATGAGAGAGAGCGGCAGGAGGATGCATCGCTCAGTGATGATGGCTTTTTGAGGTTCAATTTTCCCTTTGGCTTTCCAGGACTCTTTGCTGTATAAAAGAGAGACACAGCAGCACACGTGTGATAACTGTTTAGCCGTTTGTTTATTCGACCTGCAAAGTTAATTTAACAGCAGACATTCAGTTTTTATAAGCACGAGTTTAAACACACACACGCACACACTCAAATGGTCATATCTACTGATACACATGTTGGTGAGGAGCACTC
The DNA here is from genome assembly GCF_046254945.1 of Alosa pseudoharengus. Classification (NCBI taxonomy): domain Eukaryota; kingdom Metazoa; phylum Chordata; class Actinopteri; order Clupeiformes; family Clupeidae; genus Alosa; species Alosa pseudoharengus. The sequence continues at coordinate 30,882,077 of NW_027468587.1, forward strand.
AATTGTGATAGTGTTGTCATGGCACAAAAATGTACTCTGGATTTTTACAGATTAGCGGCTCATATTTGAGACCATGCATTTATGTGTACAGGGTGAAAAACTCAAGCAAGAGATACATTGTAAATTAAATTGGATATACAGTACACAGGTACACAAGTGGACATTTATTAGCAATAGTTTACCAAACGTTTGGTGTGTAACTTATGTTTTGATGTGCGAATGCTAAGGAAAACAAGTTTGCAAGATATTACAGATAATATGTGTCTGTGCATTTTAAGGCCTCAATTTAACAAACTGAATGCTTCAGGACATTTACGCCAGTTATGTCTAATCCTGTGATATTATAGAATACACATATGACGAGAATATTAGTACGTGCATACATTTCCAATCTGCAGTAACCATTGATATTGCACCGTCCCACATGATGATATCTTTATGTTATATGATGATGGTTGTCCCTATTCCAGCTCTTTTTGGCTGTGCTTTTATTTCATCTTTGCACATTTTTTTTACTACAGAAAAACCAAATTAGAGGAGAACAAAGTCCAAACAAAGGACAGGCAAAAAGACAAGACATAGTTTTAAATGGTCATTATAATGGTTTTGATCCTCATCAAGTTATGAGCTTCCTTTGTATCTACATGGTTAGTTGGAGGGATAGTCTGCCCTCTCTCACTTGACTTTATCAGCAGTAGTTTTACCATGTTGTGAAGAACCACACAAACAAAATACTCTTTTGTTTGGGACCCACTTGTTTCTTTTTCTTTCTTTCAGTTTTGCTTCTCAAAAAGTATGTAGCACATGACAGATTTGCTTCTCAAAAAGTACACATTGCACATGTATATAATCAAGTTAACTCTGCGATGGGCTGTAAACGGCTAAGAGCTTGAGACCTTTTGCCACACGTCTTTTCAAACAGGAAGCCTTCAGATACAGTATCTTAGACGGCGCCGTACTGCTATCGGTATTTCTTAAGAATTGGACTTGCTTCACATTTCAAAGAAAGGCAGCAACTGTAAATTGTACGTGATGAAGTAAACAGGAAATGACCTTTTGCAGAACACAAGCCAACGATGTCTGAGGTGTGAAACAAGGCCTGACTATATTATGTGGCATGCCAAAATCAGGCCGCCTTTTCTCATGTGAACGGCTGTACATACACATGCAGTAATTTCATGCATGAGATGGCAAGGCTATGGACAATGTAGCGCTTGTCTTTCTATGTTTGTTTAAGTTGGTGGTTGATGGCTGTCCTTTTAATGTTACAGCATGACATTTTAGACACAATGGGCACCAAAACTTGACTTGTTTGTTCAGTATGATCTAGGGTTGTATTGTCAAGCATGCATATGTATCCAGTAGCTGTAATGATTATGGTTTAGGCAGTGTCCCAGCTACCGTAATGAATGCCAGTGCATAGGCTCTATAGGCTCTAAGTTTTGTTTTCTCTATCGGTGCTAGCATTAGTCTTGAGTAGAAGCCATACAGAATGGCACCACATGCATGGTGAACAGCAGTTCATATTTAATAATAATAAATTGCACTACAAGTGTTTTCACCTTGCGAGGGAAAAAAATAATAAAGTGTCACTTAAATGACATCCAAATCAAGTTTATTCTGCTGTTTCTTCCCCTATCTGTCTATTATTTTATTTTGAATGCTTAAATTGGAGGGAAAAGGTTCATAGCCTGTTATCTTGGCATCTATTTACACGCCCATGATGAATTTGACAGCTTTTCTGACTCCAAGGCTGACGCTTTTATTGTAGTTGTAGCTTTCTCATTGAAATGATTTATGTGGAATGCACAGATGTTGTTCAGATCCTGTTTTTTTCACTCAATTACAGAATCCATCTTGCTGTTTTAATTATGCTATGAAAAGCCCATCTCCCACTCCCACTCCACGTTTTAAGCCCATATTAAGTCCCCAGGATGGTATGGAACTATTTTAATCTGTCATCTCCATCTTATGCTTCCCTCCCATTTGTGAGCGTTTATTAGTTGTTGTTGTTGAGTCAGGTTTGCAAAGAGAGCGTTGATGGAACTGATTTTTTTTTTCTTGTCCCCAGCCACCTGAGAAAACTAACAACAATGGGGTATTAACAAGGACATGGGATAACAAACACTGCTAGTCTTTCGTGAGCAATGCTACTTCTTCATACTCAAAAGTAGCATCATCTCAACATTATGGAAATCCTATGGTCTTTTTGCTCATTCAGAAGTCACGTTGTTTCTTCCTCTCTCTTCTCCCTCTCTCTCTCTCTCTCTCTCTCTCTCTCTCTCTCTCTCTCTCTCTCTCTCTCTCTCTCTCTCTCTCTCTCTCTCCACCTTTCCCTATCTCCATGTCAGTGTCGAGACTGTTGGGAGTTTAACATGTAGACCTTCCCCTTTCTCTTTCCAGTGATTTTGTTTTCCACTCTTAAGTGGCTCAGCTCCTCTCCATTTCAGCCCACCTCATGCATTTTTATTGCCATCTGGAGAATACCAACAGGTCCTAACTAGAAGGTGGTGTGTGTGTATGTGTGTGCATGCATGTGTGCGTGTGTGTGCGTTTACGTGCATGTGTGTGTGTGTGTGTGTGTGTGTGTGTGTTAGGGGTTTGCTACTGTCAGTGCAGCTCAGACACTGTCTGCGTAGCACGGGGAGGCCGAGGCGGGCACTAGCCCATGTCACTGGCCACATGCGTGGGTGGGGGTTGGCAGCTCTTTTGCTAAGTACATTCACCCCTTGAGCCCCGAGGTTTGATGAGTCGTCCCAGACGCTGCTTGACATTTGTCCCCAGTCCGACCGGATGCGGCATGAAAAATTCACCGTGACGAGCAGACTCGGAGGAAATCAGCATTTCTCCAGCGGGCGTCATTCAGGGCGCGGCGCTGGGGAGGTGGGGTGGGGGGCAGGGGGTGTGTGGTGGGGCAGAGGGAAAGAGCAAGGTGAGCAGAGCCCAGGCTTGTCATGGATGCACGCTCCTGACAAACATAAGTAGATGCTAATGGCAAAATCGTGACGGAGCAGAGTCCCACTACCATATGGCTAATTGCCACAACAATGTCTTCTGTGTTATTAATCACGTTTTCATAGCGTGCCATGATAATTGGAATAATTAGAAAGAGAGCAGGCACAAGGAAGTCCTCCTCCTCCTCCTCCATTGCCCCACTCCTCAACTCTGCTCACAGGAGGATAAGAAAACAACATCCAAAACTCCCGTGCACCTTTGCACCTCCAGCCAGCAAGCATATATACACATCTATGTGTTTTCCTCATATGCTTAATACACTTTACACCTTTTGCACTCTTCTATGTTTAAGTGCTTTTATTCATTCATCCTCTCCCTCTCTCTTTCTCTCTTTCCTCCCTCCTCCCACCAGTGGCTCTGTCATCCCCCCATCTCCCTGTGTTGTTTACAGTTGTCCTCTGAAAAATGGAGGGGATAATTAATGAATAACTCCTCTGTCATGGGGACCTTGGTTGCTAGCCTGGGGTGTGGGGGGGCTCCCAGGTAGTTAAATGAGGCCATTGCACGCCCCAGTGCTGATCAGCGGTGACACGAAGACTCTTAACCCTTTCGACGCTCCGCACTTGTGCCTGTCAGTGTGGCTGTCGTGGAGAAAACGTTCTTCTAATTGAGCTTGTTTTTCGAGGGTCATGGCTGTGCAAAAGTTTAATTGTGTGCAATTGCGCAAGCATCTTGAGGTTTTGTGAATTTTGCTCTGCACCTCGTAACCTTGATTTATTTGTTTTGACAGTTTGGAGAGCTCATCAATAGAGGAGCTGTGGCAGAATTCTCCTCCCCTTGTCTCAGTAGGAACCTTTGCCCTGAGAAGTGGAAGAAAACTTTTGAAAGTATTAATAATAAACAAATCCTACAAGACCTCTCTGTCCTGAAGTAATGAAAAGACTCTGGGCAACTTTGTTTATGTGTGTGTGTGTGTGTGTTTGTGTTTGTGTGTGTATATGGTTTGTGTGTGTGTGTATGTTTGTGTGTGTGTGTTTTGTGTGTGTGTGTGTGTTTTAGTGAGTGAGATATGCTGACAGGACAGTGAAATCATGGACTTAAGGATCCTTTCGTTATGGGAACATCTGGAATCATTAAAAGACCCCAATAGAGGGTCAGACGAAGCAAGGAAATAACTAGAGGGGTATGTTGAGGAGCGCTTTAATGGATAATGATTTATGGCTGATATAGTCTGTCATGAAGGAGTATAGACAGAGGTGTCTTCCATCTAAATACAAATACACTGTAGCTCCATACACCTACGTAAAACTCAAACTGCAGCATCGGTATACGGAATGCAAAACAAAAGTTCCGAAGTATCCAGCACGTGTTCCTATTATTATTCATTTGTCAGAAGTGGTCAGTCTTGAAATGACGGATGTTATTTTCTTCCGCTGTTACTTTTCTGACCTCTTCCTAACTCTTGCTGCCATGAAAGATTTGGAGTCTTTTCTCTTTTCCTGTCCTTTTTTCCCCTACGTAATGTTTTTGCCTTTCCTGTTTGACATACTTTAGTTAAAAATAGGCATGAAATGTTGTCTTCTATCTTTTTTTCCTGGATGTAGACCTCTCAGTGACCTCACAACAGAAATCAGTCCACACATCATGTGTTTTGTCATTGACTCCTATTGTGCATGTTTGTTTATATGCTTTTATTTATTTATGTTTATCTCACATATCTGATCTCTGAATGAGGCTCTGGCAGCTCTCTCTGTCCCAGCCCTCCTCCGCCCCTGCCTGCCTGCCTGCTTGCCTCCCCTCGTGAGCGGCCTGGCCGTTATGCCGTTATTCTTCTGACAGGTTATGTTTATTGGTGAGTAACGGCGCCGCTTGTGCAGCCTAAGCAGAACGCGGGGCGGCGGCACCGCGGAGAAACAGCTGGCGCTCCGGCACCGGCCGCCGACTTTCCCTCACGCCGCCGCCGACAGTAATGTGCCCGGCAAACGTCAAAAGCAGCTGCTCGCCTGACCATAAAGCCGAGAGCCGCGGCGTTAATTGTTTCCTTCCAGAGGGGGGAATTAGCCCAACCAGAGATGCCCCCAGGGACAGGTGGGGTGGAGGAGTGGGTGGGATGGGGTGGGTTGGGGCGGGTGGAGAGATGAGGTGGTGGGCAGGTTTGGCAGAGCCAGTGGCAGAGAGTGTGGAGGCAGGTTCTGGGGCTAACCAGATTAAGCAGTGGCAGGCTGAGAGGGATGGGGGGGGGGTGCTGCTGAGCTCGGCACGCGAGATTGCATTCCAGAGTGTCCACAAAACTTCCAACTGCACCCACACACACGTGCACGTAGACTAACGCACACTCATGCTCACAGGACAGGACACATATTCATATCATACTTACATCACACGCACACATAGCTCACAAGTACAGTACACATATTCGTATCATACTTACATCACACACACACACCAAGGTTGTGTTTACATCTTTGCTTGTACTGTTCACAGACATGCATATTGTCATCACACACACACACGCATACATAGACAGACAGACAGACAGCGTGTTTGAGAAGGTTTATCCATCCCTGTGGGGTTGCCTGTTTGCACATTAGTCACTGGCGTTGTGTATTGTGATTGTGATTTTCTCCTCTGGTGTGCAGCGGGGATTTGACAGTGTGGACCCTCATACTGAGCTGTCTGCGGGTGGTGTTAGAAAACAATCCCCTCGTCCCTTTCTCACTCGCGCACACACACACACACACGTGCACACACACACACTCCCTCTCTCTATCTCTCTCTCTCTTACACACAGACACGCACACTCCCTCTCTCTCTCTCTCTCTCTCTCTCTTTCATACACATACACACACACACTCCCTCTCTCTATCTCTCTCTCTCTCTCTTTCATACACACACACACACACTCCCTCTCTCTATCTCTCTCTCTCACACACAGACACGCACACTCCCTCTTTCTCTTTCATACACATACACACACACACACACACACACACAAACATACACTCTATTGCTGTCTCACACACACAAATGAACAGACACACACACACACACAGAACTCACAACCCCACCCCCCACCCCTCTTCTCTGTCTGTATCTCTGATCGGCCTGTCTCTCTGGAGGTGAACTTGAGGTTGCGCCTCATATTAGTTTGCTTTGCACTTAATGAGGCACTGGGCCATGAAGGTCCAAGCACTCATAAATGATGTATTCATTAAATCAATGGCGCTTAATGATAACTGTAAAGACACCGGCGACCCCGGCGCTCCTGTCGGAGTTGTCATTACCCGCCGAGAATGCCAGCTGTGTGACATGGACGTTTTCTCCATTTGCTTTGTCATTGCGGCACTTATCTCAAATAAATGAGCACCCTTAATGGACATGCCCAGTCGCTGTTTTAAGAGGGTGGGCTGCTCCTTTGCTAGTTACAAGATCACACATAGACTCAGTGCTGGGGGTCCTCCAGTCATTTAGACATATTTTACACTTGACACCGATGCTACTCATCAACCTTTTTCCAAACACCCTGACATCAGGCATCATGTTCCTGTCAGATATCTGTGAAATATTTTGTATTTTTGCTGGGGGGGTTTTCACAGCCAAACTTCTGTTCTTCTATTCTTAACAAAAATACTTAACACTTATATCGTCTGCACCTTCCTTTTTTTCAGTGTCTCTGCGTATTATGAAGGAGTCAAACCAACAGACAATGGGGACAGTTTGTGTGGTTTTAAGGGGGGCAGAGAACCACAACCTCACAGCTGTCAAGAGAAATGCGTACGTCAGGTCTAAAAGGTGAGGAGCACAACAAAGGTGACAACTGGCATGTGTGAATTTCTCTCTTCCTCCCTCTCTCTCTCTGTCTCTCTCTCTGTCTCTTTCTCTGTCTCTCTCTCTGTCTCTCTCTCTCTCTCTGTCTCTTTCTCTCTCTGCCTCACTTACACTTACTTACCCTCTAAGAACACTACACTTACCACCATTATTACATGGAATACAAAAAGGCAACACAAAAACAAAAGGAAGTATTCCACACATTTCTATCACAGTGTCTTCATACATTTCCCCCTCATCACACATGCTGTCAGAACTGGTTAAGACACAGGCCTCCCGACTCTGTCACTCTCCAGCCTGCCTGGGTGGATGTGTGTGTGTGTGTCTCTCTCTCTCACACACACATACACTCTCATGATACTCAGTGGAGTCTCTCGCATGCACGCACGCTACTCAAGGATGTCGGTGTGTGTCAGAGTGGCGTGTAACGTCGGAGCGAGACTCGGGAGTAGGAGACGAGTGGTCCAGCTCTTGGTGGCCCCATCTCTGTCATTAATCATTACGAGGCACGCTGTTTGTACAAGTCCCCAAGGTGACACTAATGTATCCAAATATATTTACAACAGATGTTAGTTTCTTTATTTTTAATGACGGAACAAGATTTTAAAATTTTCATTACGATTATAAATTGTGTGTTTCCTCAGATGAGGCCACTGTTGACAGTATTGTGTGAGAAGTATACCACCTACTGGTCATAAATTGCACTCCAGGGTGGTTATCAAATTTGATTGCATGCGGTGCTGCTTTTTGTGATGATCTCAGGGCCCTCTCGAAATGAAACTTGGTTGGAAAGTTGGTTTATTTCTCAAAAAGCATTCACAGTTGTGCTTTCCATATATATAGATTTTGAATAGATTAATAATTGGTTAATGAAGAGGAGCAAATAAATTCATCTACTAATTTGGATAAACAAATCTAACTGAAAACAGGATTTACAACTAGGCTGTTGACTGACTAGGTCTTGTTCACATCCAGCTGCAGTAGAATGAGGCCCTCTCTATAATCGAATGAACTTGTGTCTGTGCTGTCTTACTTTTCCTGTACCTGACACGTGTTGGAGTCTATCTGCCTTCTTGTCTCACTCTGGTCTGCCTGTTTGCCTCGATTTCTGTGTGTGTAACTGTCTGGAGTTAGCCCTGGACTACCTGTCTACATAGTCCTATATGTCTGTCTGCCTGTCTGTCTGTCTATCTGCCTGTAAGCATTAGGCTCGGTTGAATGGTGATGAGGGATCCTGAGGACGTGTCATTTGTGCATTTGCAGAGAGGCAGATGAATGAAGTGACATAAGCAGCCATATACAGGGGCACACTACTTCAAAAACGATGATACGACTACAAAAAAACAATGATAAATGTCTAGACATACTGTAGTTGATTTAGGTGACATTGTGAAACACCCACTATGAAGTCCCTCCCCACCCCCAACAGACCTTTGTATGACCTGACCTGATCCCGTTTCCAGCTGTCAGCAGCAATAACTAGGTTGTTTACATTATGGTTGCCTGTCACTTACTGACAAACAAAAAAATTGTTCTTCCTTAACTTGCTTATTCGTATCTGCCGTCACTCCCCACAGCCTCAGTCGGTTAAAGTTCTATTCAAAAGTTATTGAAAAAAAACATGTTTATCCAAGCTGGAATGGGAGTGAGGACAGAGAAGAGGAAATTAGGGACAACACAATAAGAGCCAGAGAAAGAATGGCACGGATGAAGAGGACAGGAAATCAGGTAGAAGCGAGTGGAGAGTATGAGGAGAGAGAGAGAGAGAGAGAGAGAGAGAGAGAGCACAACATACAGAGAGTATGGAGCGAGGGCTTTACAAATGAAAGCAGATGCCTGGAATTAGGAAGTGTCGGGTCGCAGATGGAGGCGGCGTGATGAAGCACTTGGAGGCCCTGTTCATGATCACTCACTTCATCTCGCCACGCACGCCTCACCCAGGAAGGACCCCTGCATCAGACGAGAGAGAGAGACAGGGAGAGAGCACAGAGTTAGAGAGAGAGAGAGAGAGCATAGAGTTAGACAGAGAGAGAGAGAGAGAGAGAGAGCGCAGAGTGCAAGTGCACTGAGAGAGGGGGCTCCTTCCAGACATGTGATTAGTGGGTTCAACAAGCCCCCTCTGATACTTCAAATGTCTCTCTTTCTCCCCTTTCTTCCTCCTCTCCCCTCTCTCTCTATCTCTCCCTTCTCTCCTCTTTTCTCAAGCCTTTGCGGTGATTGATCTGGTTGTTCCCCCCCCCCCCCCCGATGATTGATGCCGTTGCTGGCGGAACACAAGTGCCGCTGGTGCCTGTCTTTAAGACGGAGATAGAGAAGCAGGAGAGAGTGGGGAGGAGAGAGGTGTTTGTCAGCGCCATTGATCTGTGTATAAATGAAACGTTACATCTCCACTGCATTTTATTGTTAAACGCAGTTCATTAGCGACAGTGGAGATTGATCACCAGGCCCCGCTGCCCCAGTGAATCACGGGTGTCAAGTGGGAGAGCCGCGCCGGTGTCGGCAGCTAGAGCAGAGCGGCGCTTCAGCAGAGGGCCGTGCTGGAGACCTGCTCTATGCCGTCATGCTCAGGGGGGTTCTATTTAGACTGACTTATCAGATGCCTTAACACAATGAGGCTTACCGCAGAGTGACTGTGCATTTATTGCGCCCCCCATATTTAGTGGCACCCTGAATAATTAGTAAAAAGCAGTAAAAGAAAAAAACATTTTTCGCCGTTAATCTTAGTTTTACGATTTTTGAAGAATAATCCAGCCTGGAAGAGGAACAAATTTATTAATTTCTTCATAAAGAAATATTTTTTTTTAAAACACACAAGCCACAATTATGGACACCCCTAGAACATCTTATAAACAAAATGTAACTTGAGCTTTTTCCTATTTATATTCAACTTCTTTAAAGTAATCAGAGTCCTTATGCACTTTCAGGCAGTAACCCAAATTTAATGAATGAATGAATTAATTATTCAAAATGTGTCGACCTCGGCAAATGGTTACAAATTTGCATGGAAAGGACCCGTGTGTCCGCACAGTGCACGCATAGTGAGGAGGATGGAAAGAGAGGCAACAATTCCCTAAGGATCACTGTTGGAGAGATAGAGATGAAAGACTTTTAAAAAGGCATACTGCTAGGAAAAAGCCTTTTTTGTAATTTAACTACAAATGTAAATGGCTGGATTTGCTAAATGCTACTGGGACTTTGCCAGGAATCATGTTCTGTGGTCAGAGGAAAAGTAAATTGAGCTTTTTGCCAAACATTACAAGTTTGGTTTGGGTGAACATAGAATAATGACTATACTGAAAAGAACCCTATGCCCAAGAATGAGTATGGTGTTCTGTGGTTGCTTCTAATCCAAAGACCTTGGGAACTTCGTGAGTGTGCATGGCATTATGAACTCAATGAAATACCTGGGCATTTTAAATCCAAATGTAGATGGCTCTGCTAAGACACAAAGTGGTTAATTATTGAAGTCAGTGATGGTTTACTGGACACAAAATAAAGTTTCTGGTTCCATGGTTCTCGTAGTTCCCTGATCTGACCTGAAGAAGGCACAGGAGACCTAGGAATCTGGACGAAGTGTTGAGAAACTTGATGTACCGCATACCGGTACAAAATATGACCGCCGCTCAGTCCTGTACATCCATTCCGCGAAAATAAATCACATTAATCAATTTGTCTCCATCTTCTACTCCATCCCCCACTCTTGAAACTTTTGTGTATGCTTGTTTGGCATGTGTGTTTGGGGACCGCACAGAAAGTAGCCTATTGGCACTGCAAAGGTGAATAGATTTGTAGCACTTGCCAAAAAATGTGTAGCATTGTTATAAAACCTTTAAAATCTCTAAACCACAAGTAGGGCAGTTCATCACAGTCCATCTATTGCAACTGGACTTATGAAAGGTACACCTGTAGGCTACATTGTATTTGGGAAAAGCAGAAGGTAGTAGCATAATGTATTTACTGTATTTATTTATTTATTATTAAACAAAACAATCCCTGTCAGTTCCATGCAGTTTTCAACAGCTATCAAGAAGAGAGGTCATGTCATGGATTTTTGTGAATGTTTCTTCTTCTACATATGCAAGAGTTTAGTCATCTAGTTCATATGATATTCAACTTTATTGTCAACGCACAAATTAAATACCAGTAGTCTAAAACAAAATGCAGTTTAACCCAGTGGTGCAAATAACTGACATGTCCAAAAGGGCCTTCATGAAATGCGTCGCTAGACTGTTCATACACATTTTAACGGGCCAAGTTGAAGAGCTGCTGTCCGTTATTGTTCGTGCAAATATAGGCTGATTCATGTTCCCTTGCATTTTGCAACTGTGAGGTCCATGGTTAGTCTGGCTTTCGCCAGACCAAGCTCAATCTTTTAAGAAATCAAAAAAGAAATCGCCGGCAGATCAGGTTGGGTTCACCCAGCCTAGTCTATGGTAGGCGCCCAATAGAAATATTGTTTCATTTTGCGATTGAGATATCCATGCACTGGCGCCCCCTCTGCGACGTGTGCGTTAATAAATCTACATTGCGGCGAGTTGACACAAATTATTCACTTTGACGAATTTATGTAGTTTCAGTCCTAGTTAGTTTACTTTGAGCCATGCTCTTCCTTACTTGAATTACCTTTGAAAATAGAGGATTGAAGTAGCCTAGTTGGTGTTTGGGAAACAACTCAGATGCTTTTTGAGACTTTGAGCAGAAATGTCCCAGCCCGGTGTTTAGAAATGCATCATAGACAGGTTATCTTTCAGGTATATATTTTCCATTAGAAAACCATCATGTTAGCGAACGTGTTGTGGCTAACTCACTTAGCTCCTGTTAGTAGCCTAGGTTATGGTCGGAAGAGAATGAGATGACAGTCGAAAGATACAATTAGTGCTGTTATCAATTTGCTTGTTAGCCTATAACCACATTTATGGTTTTCTACAAATACATTAATAATCAAATTGGCCTCCATCACTCAACCAATGCTAACGGTAACATTATTTTACCTATGTCCTAGGCTATTGATATAACTTGTATAAGATTATATCAATTTACCTGCAGTAAAAACCAAGCGTGTCCGATAAACATTCTCAGATTTATTTCGGCTTCAAGAAGAAATGGGAATTACATTTCTTGTGGAAATCATCCTACCCTTATTAGACGTTCTCTGCGGTAAACTACAGTGTTGTCCTTGTAGGAAGCGTCTATTGTCTTTCCAACACACTTTAGATTAACTTCCAACAAAATTACGTCTCACTGCAACGATGCGCCATCTGGTGGACAAACGACTACGTAACGCCAATACTGGAAATGCAACCAAATTATGAATATTTGGTGTTCCTTTAATCCTACTGAATTTTTAATTATGTATCGACCGTTCTAATGGCCGACACCGATAGTATGTGCGTGCCTGTGTGTGTGTGCATGTGTATATGTGTGCACCACCATCTACAGGCCAATGAGTGTACAGTCACTAAATGTACACATAACTTTTTTTTTTTTTAGACCCCCCCCCCCATAGATGAATTCTACGAAAGAGAATGTCAGGTTAATCATACACATACAATTTGGTGCAGTTCTGAACATTTTAACTGAAGAGAGGGGCGATTAAAGCAGAATGATATTGTATTTTCATTTTTTACCGGGGGGGGGTGTGGGGGGTGTGGGGGGTGAAGTGGCCCCCGGGGACCAAACGATTTTTTTCCGTAGAAGTCTAGTGGGGCTACATACCCACCAAATTTCATGTGCCCCGGTGTTTTGGTGTCTCTGGTATCATTGACCAATAATTCAGGAAGTAGATGACGGGGGGGGGGGGGACTTTGACAATCCCTATATGGCCGCTTCGCTAGCGGCGGTCATAATAATCTCCAGAGATATTTTGTAAAGAGCAATGCTCTCAAACCCCCTACTTTGTATTCTCCTACGTTGATGTGTTATAGGAGAATACTGCAAGTATTGGCAAATTGGTATTGACTTTATTGGCAAAGGGAGACTTTAAAAATAATTCAATACAGGGGTGTCAATAATTGGGGCACATGTGTTTTTGTAAACTACCCCAAAGTATTTATGAGGATTTTTTTCTTCTCTGAATAAATTTGCTTCCCTGTCAAGGTTAGATTTTTCTTCATTATTTTCATTGTAAAACGAAGATGAAACGGCAAAAGATGATTTTCTTTATCCCTCTTTTCACTTATTTTTACCAGTGGTTCCAATAAACTATAAATAAGTGTGTGTGTGTGTGTGTGTGTGTGTGTGTGTGTGTGTGTGTGTGTGTGTGTGTGTGTGTGTGTGTGTGTGAGGGGGGGGGGGGGTTAGTTGGAATGCTTTACGTACAAACAATGCCCAGAGATGATGTGTTTTTATTCTGGGAAAGTAAAAAAGACGCATTTTAAAAGGGATTTCAATTAGAAAGGAATAGAGTTCTTCCTCTACTCTCAGACAGCTGTGAACTAAATAAATTAATTAGCACAAGGGTGTATTTACTGAGCCAGAGATCGTGTGGAGAATAAATATGATCGGGATAATGGTCGAGTAAGCGTCCAGGTAGCACAAGTTAATGCACGGTCAAGGTGAGAATGCAGAACTTGGCGAATTGATATTAATGAATAGATATTAATTCATTAAATTGAAGTGTAATATGGCCAAAAAACTGCAACGACTTCATTGGTCTGCATATATCTGCAGCTAATTGATGTTGTAAAAAGAGTATCACCATGGGAAATTCACCATGAGTATATACTTACGCAATATGGCTTAAGTAAGAGTGGAGTTGATAACGGAGGCTTAGTGTTGCAGGTAGCCCCAGGGGTGGGTATATCCTTTAACAACGCCACAATCATGAGTGCCATATTGCTATAATACAACAGGTCCTCTTACAACTAGTCAAATTGTAAAAACATATAATTGGTTCATTCATCATCCACCCCCCAAAATAGTTCCAATCGATAGTCTTGGCATTTACTGTTGCCAAGTAAAGGAAAGTAAAGGAAAAATGTCATTCTGCAGCCAAGTTCAGTGAGCGAGGCTTTATTTGTACAATAATTTGTCTTCACATTACATGTTAATCTGATCATTTACTCCATTTTCTCTCTCAGTAGCCATCAAATGCAACATTATGAAATCGCTGCTTTCTTGTTTTGAATGAATGGAATGTTCGGTTCAGACAATTCAATGCAAAATGTGATTAGTGATTATTAGCTGTAAAAAGTCCATGTGTGGATGTCCTGGGATATCGCCTTGCCTCTCGTCCTATCAGTATAAATAGTTTGACCAGCCCTAACTGCCCTAACTGCTCTAACTGCTGTATGATATGAGAATAAACATGTCTAGTGAGACTGTAATATCCTATATACACAGGTTTCTGCATTGTTTGTAATGTTTATTTTTGGTTTGTATGGGAACTAAGTAACTATTTGATCAGTTGTTGGAAAATGACGAAAGATATAACCTTTACATCTTCTAGGTGTGGTCAATTATTTATGTATGGTTCATGTACATTAGCCATTTGTTTTTCTTTCTGAACAAGAGTGTAACAGAGGTAGGGTTGGGGGTCCTTATTAGAACTAAGAATAAACAGGTTAATGCACATATATGTTATCTCAACTATGCCTTATAACTCATGAATTAAACAGCCCTTGAGAACATTAGCTAAATGCAAATATAGGGCTCTAAGGAATGGGGTTGGATCAAAGCCAAGGTTTTCACCACTCATAATACATGAAATGTCCAGTACTCCATTCACCCACTGAAACCAATCCACGTCACTAAAACTTAAATACTTTCAACATGTGCATTGTGCATGTGAATAAACAGGTTAATAAACACTGCCGTTCAAAAGTTTGGGGTCACTTAGAAATTTCCCTTCCACTCCATTATAGACAGAATACCAGCTGAGATCAGTTGCATTGTTTTTTTAATCAGGGCAGCAGTTTTTTTAGATTACATTATGTGCTTACATAATTGCAAAAGGGTTCTCCAATGTTTTCTCAGTTAGCCTTTTAAAATAATATAAGATTAGTAAACAGAATGTGCCTCTGGAACATTGGATGAATGGTTGCTGATAATGTGCAATGTAGATATTGCATTGAAGATCAGCCATTTCTTTCTACAACAATTATTTACAACATTAATGATGAAAGCAAGGACATTTCTAAGTGACTCCAAACTTTTGAACGGTAGTGCAAATATATGTTATCTGATCTATGCCTCATAACTCCGGAATTATACAGCCCTTGAAAACATTAGCTGAATGTAAATATAGCTCTAAGGAATGGGGTTAGATCAAAGCCAAGGTTTTCACCCTCACAATACATGAAACGTCCAGTACTCCGTTTACCCACTGAAACCAATCCACGTCACTAAAACTTAAATACTTTCAACATGTGCATTGTGCGCCCACACACACACACACACCACACACCACATATACACATTACTAATGTAATTGATTCAGGTCAAAACTACACCCCTGTTTGTCTCCATAAAGAAGCTTTTGTGGCAGAAGATTACCAAGGCAAACTTAAGATACAATGGGGGGAGTGGATGAAACATGGCATTATGTGGGCCATCATTAATTCTAGTGTATGAGTGTGTGTGTGTGTGTGTGTGTGTGTGTATGTTTGTCTCTGTGTGTGTGTGTGTCTGTGTGTGTTTGTGTATGTATAGGTGTTTACATATGTGCAAGAGGTTGTGCAAAGCAGGGGCATGGGTGTTTGCAAAAGTCTTTTAGTCTATTTCGTTTCTGTTTGACAAGCAGTTCACAAGCCACACAAATGTCACACTTATCAACACCTACACAGATCTGCAGTGCCGGGACATCAGGCCTGATGGAAATGTGATGTATAATGATGATAAAATGTCATGTATATCCACGTTAATTTTCTCACAAACTGTTTATCACAGCGCTAATATCATTGGAAAGCTCTGGCTCCGCTCTTTCACATGATATCTGTGTGATTAATGTGTGATCAGTACTCCGTGAGCAATTCAACAGAGAATAATGGATGTGAATTTGGACGTGTTGCTATATTATATTTTTTAGGGGGCCCCAAATAGGCCTAACGACGCCCCTGCTGCACACAGTGCTTCGGCCATCTCCGCCCATTACTCTCAGTGGTACAGTATATCTCACGAGCGCTTCACTCCACACATGGCAAACCATATATCAGAATAAACAGCACCTTACCGGACATGAGAATACGAAGCATTCCTCTGTATAGTAAGCCATTCCAGAGTAATTGCAGCACATTTCTCAAAGAATCAAAAGTTGATCATGACATGCACAAATCAACTGTGCTTTTGAATAGATATTTCTTCTGGCATGTTTCAGGTGACATGAATGCAAAACAATCATGAGACAAAGTATTTTTCCTTGATATAAAGGCGGACATAGCATATACAAGCATGATCATATCATACTTTCCCAGATAGCCTATACTGTCTTGAAAACGATATAGCCTAGCATATGAAGAGTGTATAAATGTGTATTTCAGGTCATATCAATAAACGTGTAGTTGTGTTGTTTTGATTGAGTAAAGATAAATTAAATAACAATGACCCAATTACAGTTCCACTAAAATTTAGATTGGAGAATAGGGTTTTGGAATCATATTCTTCATAGATGGCCCACAATGATCAAGATAAGAGCTTAATAGTAAAATTACTATTAGTTTAAATACCTAATGTAAATTCACAACCGTTCATGACATGGGAGATGACGACAGCAATGGCCTCATCTGGCCACCACTGTTAAAATTTTCTGTGGGCGCCACTGGCAACATACAATATCAGTCACCGCATACTGTTGTTATAATCAGCAATATAATCAGCAATATTGCGAGAGTGAAAACTAATGGCATGGTGTCCCTGTTAATGCTATTGTACCAGTATATCCTTCAATTCATTAAAGCCCTTAAAAGGTGTGATGAAAATGTTTCGGCGCACACATTACCTACAACGCTTGGGGCTAAGCCCCCCCGTCTTTCTCTCCTAGTGACAACCCTGCCTGATGTGGCAGTCATTGTTAATCAGCTTTGACTAATAGCGAACTCTCCGATTTCCCACACACACACACTCACTTTGCATGGTATCAATGAACATTAAAGACATTGGCCTCACCAGGTCACACCAGTCCTGAAGGTCACTAACAGGAAGGATTAAGTGTAAAAAGCACACTGGAGCCTGGTAACCATTACAATGTTCTCAACAGTTTAGTGTGAGATTCTTTATCATCATGGTGGAGGAGAATAATAATATTATATTAATAATGTACTACTGTATATAATGATTTTATAATCTGTAAAGATGATCCCATCAGGGGAAATCCAAAAGAGTTTGGGGCTACTGTACAGCTAGCTGGTCTTTTCAGCTGGTCCCTTTTATTCAGAGGTGTTTTGTGCGAGGGACAGAGCCATCGTTCCTCATGCATATTCATCCAGTGGAAATGGGGACTGTGACATATGGCTGGTGCGTGTGCTTGTACCCCCCTCTCCCCCTCCCCATCCTTTCCCCTTCCTGAACGAGACACAAACTCAGAATTGGATTTAGCACTCCCCTGTTCCCCTGTGGGTTCTGCCGGTTGACACAGTTACTTATAAATGTGCATTATGGGGACCTGCTCACATTAGTATACTGCATAAAGGGGGTGACCTCGGTTACATGGTGATGGGGTATAATAGGATACTGTGAATTGTGTTCCTCAGTTACCAGCACTCGTTCCATCTACACTGGCATTCGTTATTATTTTTACACTGGTATGTCCGAACCTATTCACTGAGGGCCAGATGTACTTAACGTTTTTGCGCCCACTTCAGGCGTATTTGATTCGTGCACGTTTTGATTCGTGCATTTGAACGTGCACGTAAAAGCATGGCGAGGTATGTACAAACAGGTCGCACTGAGGAAAAAGCGCGGACTGCCTGTCGCGGGAGCTGCGAATGGCTATTTGCGCTTTTCCGTGTCATGCATATGTATTCATTGGAGAGTCAAGGGAAAGTGGGAGTATCGCGCAAACACATGGGAGGAGAAGTGCTAATAGCGATTGATTAGGTATTCCGCCATATGAAAACAGTGCACGTCTGTTTTGCGGTGAAAAACTTGCGCCTATTAAAAGTAGGTGTAATCCCAATTGCGGTTAAATGCGTCAATTAGAGAAACTTTTAGAGGCAGCTGAATCAGTATTCAGAGCATCAGTGTTCTTCATTATATGTCAAAAGCAACCTTAACTTTTGTTTGCCTTTCTAATATCGTATTTTCACTTTCACGACATACACTTGCCAATTTGCTAGACTAGGGTATTAAGTCATAGCCTAGTCTACGTGCAGTAAATAGTTCAAGTATTTTTTAAGTACATTAGTAGAACTACTAGGCCTACTCTGTATGTCGCTGCTCGTTGACATCTTATTATGACTGCCGCGCAGCGAAGCGGCGGTCATATAGATTTAGTCAGATTTTTTTTTTTTTTTCGCATGTCCAAATTTCCATCAAGAATTCCCGGGACACTGAAAGACCGGGGTAGACGAAACTTGGTGGGCATGTAACCCCATATGGATAGCATGGAACCATCGTTTTCTGTGAATATCTCGAGAACCGTAAGGTTTAGGAGGACCATTTTTTTTTGTATGTTGATCTCAAGGGGCCATGTCAACCCATTCCATAACCACTCATTTCATGTATAGTGCCACCTAGTTAAACACAAAAAAGTAAAAATGAGGTGTTGTAATCGCAGGTATCTGTGACCTAACATAGTCAAAACTGCACGAAATTGGAAGTGTAGGATAATTATGACACCCTCTGAATGCACGCAAAGTTTCGTGGAATTCCGTTCATGGGGGGCCACACAATAAATTAATTTATGTTACTATACACCAACTGGCCTGTAGGTGGCCGGAGACAGTTTTCTATGAATATCTCGAGAACCGTAGGGCCTAGGAGGTCCACCTTTTTTTTGTATGTTGGTCTTAAGGGGGCATGTCAACCCATCCCATTACCACTTATTTCATGTATAGCGCCACCTAGTTAAAAATTAAAAAGCAAAAAATTAGGTGTTTTCATCACAATATCTCTGGCTGACATGGTCAAAACTGCACAAAATTGAAAGTGTAGGATCATTATGACACCCTCCGAATGCATGCCAAGTTTTGTGAACTTTCGTTTATGGGGGGCCTTACAATAAAATAATGTATCTGTACATTTAGTGACCGTACACCAACAAGAATTCCCGGGACACTGAAAGACCGGGGTACATGAAACTTGGTGGGCATGTAACCCCACATGGATAGCATGGAACCATCGTTTTGATCTGTAGCCCCCCCGCTGTACTGGACCCCCTGAAAGGAGGGTAGGGCAGACACAGTTTTCTGTGAATATCTTGAGAACCATAGGGCCTAGGATGACCAATTTTTACCGTATGTTTGCCTCCAGGGATCATGTTAACCCATTCCATGTGCACACATGTGCATAAACAGATACACAAGCACACACATACATTCACAGTAATCATACGTATGACACATACTCACACAGAAGACATATGTATGCATGCATGCACATGCACAAACACACATACGCAGGCAAACACACAAGCACGCACACACACACACACACACACCCACACGCATAAACATAAACGTGTACACGCACACATGCACACAATTCAAGAATTTCTCAGAATTATGAACAGGCAGGATGGGGGTGGGGTTGTA
The DNA here is from genome assembly GCF_046254945.1 of Alosa pseudoharengus. Classification (NCBI taxonomy): domain Eukaryota; kingdom Metazoa; phylum Chordata; class Actinopteri; order Clupeiformes; family Clupeidae; genus Alosa; species Alosa pseudoharengus. The sequence continues at coordinate 30,901,546 of NW_027468587.1, forward strand.
TAAAATTAATTTTACATGTGAAATCTATCATGTTTTGGTACTTGTTGTCTAGCAGATACCAGTGAGAATTGAGTGTGGATAATGCAATTTAGTGAGACAGTTAGAATCATATAGGCCTTTCAGCGTGATTTATTTTTGTGAAAAAAATGTGCTGGACTGGGCGGTGGTCATATTTTGTACCGCTCTGCGGTACATCTAGTTATCATGTATGATCGCTAAAGTTTGATTCTTTTTAATGTCGCAATTGGTTAACTCTATTCAACTGTGCTTGTGGTTCAGCTGTGGGCACGCAATTAGCGTTGTAGAGAGGGGCGGGGACGGATGGTGATGAGCACTGTTTACATAATGATTACGTTAGTAAATTCCCCACAATATGGCAAAGCACAGCGTTAGCTTTCTGCACATAGAAAAACTCGGTATTAACGCTTTCTCTGTACATCCGGCCCTCAGTGTTTGACACCCACTGTAATACACACTCAGACAGCTGCCTGGGATACAAGTTTTTCAGACAATGCACCCATTAATGGTGAGAAGTGTAAGGTTGTCGGTGTGCTCCGTCCTAAATAGTCTCAGTCTTCACTGTTTCTTTTTGTTTGTCGAGCGAAGAGTCAAAGAAAAAAAGGAGTGAAAAAAAGTCTCCATTGTCTTATTTGAGTGGGCATGTCCATGTCCAGGGCTGCCAACTTTTCAAAAAACCTTGGAGTGAGATTTGGTGGGGCCAACCAAAATTTTGCTGCGGAAATTTTTGTTTGGCTCATTCAGCATTATACCGTACAGTAAAAAAAAACGTACATCAGTGGTTCTCAGGTGTAGGGACCAGGCATGGACGGATTATGAACTTTCGTCTCTGAAAGCATAACCGTGGCTCAACAGGTAGATCTATAGATAGGCTAAACTCATTTTTCAGGTTGACACTTCAGCGTGAGAAATCGGGGGTGTGGCGTGTGAGTGTGTGAAACTAATCAAATGCGTGTGTCTCACGGCCAATGCTTGAGAGTTGGCACTTGGCCTTAACGGACAGACTGAAAATGTAGCGGCATGCATGCCTTCTTCAGGGCATAACACAACACACGTGAGAAATTTAACTTTTTAGGTCTGTTCCAATCAAAGTATGATGTGAAGACATCCATCAGTACTTTTTCTTCCATGATTGCTTGAGAATAATTATGTAGATTAGCAATGTTGCAAACATGAAACTTCATTACTTCTCAGAGCTCTCCATACTAATTACAGCACAGCATTCTATAATAGGCACATTATGAAAGTCAGTATTAATTTGATTATTTGCTGAAGTATTGTAATATATGCAGTAAATATGCAAACGCTTGAAGTTCTTAGAGAAAACACATTATATTTTGTCCTACTGAAACTGAATGACTGAAAAATGGCCACATTTGCTGATGCCTGAACCCCATAAGAGCTAAGCTTATGGTAGAAAGGTAGCTTTTTCAGAAATCTAAATGGAGTTTTTTTTTAGTATATTTTATTCATTCTGGATTGAATTGGACAATGGTACATCCCAATAACATTTGAAAATGCAGTGGGATTGACAAATGAATCACATTGCTAGAATGGATGGAAACAAGAACAGCAACCATGTATATAAAAGAACTCTCTTCTCACCCCCTCATCTCACCCTCATCTGGCTTTTTGTGTTCAAATCATGGAAGCAGGTATTAGCGCTGACAGATCGCCGTGTTAATTGCTAATTGTGTTTCTCATTAGGTGCAGGGGTGACAGGTGTTGTTAGTGTGTTGTGAGTTTTTTAGCGCTCTCCGATGACTTAAGCGCCGTCTCCCCAGTGCCCTGCCGTCGATCCAAGCTCTAATGGCTCCCCTGAGATATCTCATCAGCCCCCTGGCGCAGTGCACCGAGAGTTCAACTTTTGATACTCTGTTGCAGCCGTCCAGACATTTTTCCCCAAGGAGGGGGTGGGGTACATGGAGGTAAGAGGAGGGGGTGGGGGGCTGTTTTTTATGCCTATCATATAGTGTGCTTTTTTTTATGAAATTTTTACTCTCATTTGTGTTGTCTGCAGACTTGCTCAATGATGTGGAAAGAGAGGTTTGTTTTCATTTCATTTCTGAAATCTCCTGTGTTATTTCCATGGCTATTTTATTTCTTTAGTTGATTCTCTTGTTGAGTTATTTTCTGTCAAGTGTTTTCCAGTTGGACAGCTTAGCCTCCCCCAGTCATTTCACATGGTAAAGTGGTAAATTGATCAGTTCAAATAATTTTAATGAGGAGTGGTACAAACACGATAATTGGAGATGATGGGTATATGATGTGTCCTAACAGGAACTCCTTGCTCATACAATGGCCTCTTGTTCAAATTCTTGTACTGAGTTGGTCACTGGCACAGCAGACCCGCAGACTTCGGCCTGTTGAGTCCCACCACTTCCAAGACCAAACTGTGACCTGCATTCTTGAGACCATAGCCCTACAGAGGTCACATCCGCTTCCTCTAATAGAATAATAGGCATGGGGATGGGGATTATTGTTTTTCTCGCTGATAATTATTAGTGCATAAGGCCTTGGTGTCCCTGTTCACTCCTTTTCTGCTCCTCAGAGCTCCTTGTTTGCCCTGGCTAGTAATTACAGCTGGAGGCGTGTGTGTCTCCTGACGAGCTCTTCTGGAGGATTGGCGTCTACTAGCAGGCTACTCTCAGTAGACAGCTCTTTGCTCTGAGTACTTGTGACGCTGGATATTAGCGGAGATATCAGCCACTGGGCAGAGCAGATGTCTGCCTGTGAAACGCAGGGCTGAGCCTAGAGACCTGCCACGGAGCTCTGAGCTGTGACAGAGGGAAGTCTGTAGAGGATCCGCTGCTTCTGACAAACAAACACACTCACTCACAAACACACACACACACACACACACACACACACACACACAGACACACTCAGTCTCACACATACACACACGCACACACACACACACGCACACACACACACACACTCACTCACACACACACACACACACACTCACACTCACACTCACACTCACACTCACTCACACACACGCTGGCTCCTCTATCTCCCTCAGCTCCACTAGAGGTGCTCTGCTCCAGTGGAGGCCGGGCTAGCAGGCGCTAATAATAGCTCCTCTTGATGAACTCCAGCTAATGAGGGAGATCCCAATCTGGGGATGGCGGAGAGGCCGATGGGACTTACTGCCTCTGTCCTCTTCATGTCAGGGGAGGGTTACGTCTGTGTGGGGAACACACCAGGGACCATCACACTTCTACCCCCCCCACCAGTCAGGCAGTGGGCCAGTGTAATTTGTATGAAGTGTTTGAATATTGTTTTTTATCAATCTTTTCAAATACCTTAAAATGGAAAGCCCAGTTTGTATACTATGTGCTTTTGAGGAATTGTAGATCAGGCTTTAATCATTTAATTAATAATTAAAGTCTTACTGTCAATCTTTAAAAAAATATTTGAATTGCAACCAAGGTTATTAGAAAATATAATCTGCCACTAGTTGAGAAATAAAAAAAAAGAATACATTTATTTCAAATAAATTCCATTCTGTTTCTTTTATATGGTGCAATAACATAAGAATACGTCTCCAGCATTTACAGGGTCCAACCTTGATCCCCCATCAGTAACATGATCGTTAAGGTTTGTTTGAGTATATTTGAACACAGCAATACTTATAGAACAAAACAACTAGAATCTACAGTTGAACTCTGTCAAATTCGAAAAATCAATCATCAAACCAATGAGAGAATAATTTAATCGTGAGTTTTGTTTTCAGGTTTTGTTCCACTCTAAATGTTGTTGTGTGAACACAAAACCAACCCAGGGACATTTGTATCGATTCAGTCTGTGATCCGGAACACAAAACCAAATGACAGCCCCCCTCATTTCTTTAAAAATGTCATGTATAATGACTACTTTTCTGCTTCTAACTTTTACATTTCAAATACGTTATTTTTGTAATCTGATCACAAAATCCATATTACATGTAATCAATTACTTCCCCACTCTGTTCTCTCTCTCTCTCTCTTTCTCTCTCTGTCTCTCTCTTTCTGTAGAGAGGGCCCTTATTGTTTGTGTGCTGATAGGCAGATCTCCGCAGCATTACACAACACCTGCTGTTGCGACAGCGGCTGCCATTAACAGTTAATCAGACTGGTCTCCATGACACCAGCAGGCCCCTCCATAATGTGAGATATTCAAACGTCCCGATCAATATGGTTGATAGTTTAACGGGTCGTGAAGCCCGGGAAGTAAATTGTCCCTGAAATGTTTGCACCTCTCTCTCTTACACACACACACGGACACACACACACGCTCACACACAGAATCTCTCCCTCTCTCTTCCCCTCCTTTCTCTCACCCCTCTCTTTTGGACTTTCTCTCTCTTTTTCTCTCCTTCTCTTTAGGACTCTCTCTCCCTCTCTCTCTCTCTCTCTCTCTCCCTCTCTCTCTGAATATGACTGCTGCAGAGAGGTGCAGTGTGATAGACCAGATTAGATGTGACAGCAGATCCCACAACACGGAGGAGGTGTCCACACACATTTCTGCTCCCATCACAAAGACTTGAGCGGATTTACACCGCACTCCGACTCTTGATTGATAATTCCGTATGTGTGCAGTGCATGCACAAGTCCCAGAAAATGCGTGCCTCACACGCAAACGCCTTTTGACTTTTATCTCTTGGTCTCATTACTGAGCATAATGGGAACATGATTAGGCCTTAACTCCTAATTTAAAGAGTCAGTGGGTGTCAAAGGAAGGATGTTAAGACACAGGTGAACTTGAACCTTTTCGACTGATATGGCCCGAGCATGTGACCCTGTTGTCACATGAGAATAAAGAGCCAGACCATACAGCTATTTCAATTTGTCATGTGGTAGCCTGGGCCATTATGCCACTTGCATTATGGTTATATGTTAAGGTTAGCAGATGTGTTTGTCCAAAGCAACTTACAGAACATTACAAAAATATCACAGTTTTTGTTAAAAAACAATTGGTGAGCCTATGTTAAGCAAAAAAGTATAAGTAAGTAAGTATATATACTCTTTTGATCCCGTGAGGGAAATTTGGTCTCTGCATTTATCCCAATCCGTGAATTAGTAAAACACACTCAGCACACAGTGAACACACAGTGAGGTGAAGCACACACTAATCCCGGCGCAGTGAGCTGCCTGCATCAACAGCAGCGCTCGGGGAGCAGTGAGGGGTTAGGTGCCTTGCTCAAGGGCACTTCAGCCGTGCCTACTGGTCAGGGTTCGAACCGGCAACCCTCCGGTTACAGGTCCGAAGTGCTAACCAGTAGGCCACGGCTGCCCCCAAAAATATTATTAATACCAATATAACAATATCAAATATAAAAAATAAACAAAAACATAAATATACAAACCATGACTAAAATAATTCATTAATTAAATGTAAGCTGAAGAGATTCATTTTTAAACCCCTCTTGAAAGTCTTAAAACTATTGCAGAAATGCAGAAAAGTAGGCAAATCATTCCACCAACAAGGAAACTGAGGAAAAGAGTTCTGAATGTGAGCTCTTATTGTTAATGGCTTTTTGACACAGCAGACCAGAGGACCGCAGTGGGCGATTGGAGTTGTAGAGCTGGATCATGGAATTAAAATAGCAAGGAGCAGATCCAGATCCAGTTAGTGTCCTACAGGCCAGAGTGAGGGATTTTAATTGAATTCTGGCTGCTATAGGAAGCCAATAGAGAGTAACTAAGAAAGGAGCTACATGTGTCCTCTTTGGCTGATCAGGCGTGCTGCAGCACTCGGAGTCAATTGTGATAGTCTTAATACACAAGCACGCTGGTCGGCCAGCCAGCCAGGCAGAAATGTAGTTTCGTGCCGACTTAGTTGGGGTCAGTGAAGATGAGCCAAGCTGAATGTTAATCTTTTGGGGAACAGCTGTATTAGCTGGAAACACCAAAAGTTTTGGAGAGATTAAGCAGGAGGCGGTGATCTTTCATCCAGTTTGAAATATCCTTAAGGCATGCATGCTGAAACAATGCCTGTCCTGAATACTATGACACAATAAAGCAACAACACAAGCAAGCGACACACCACTTTACACCACTGTAAGGCCCTGTTTCAAATGCTCCTTAGCAATCATTTATGGCTTAGATGTGCAGCCACCCTCAACACCCACTCCTGAAACTCCCCTGTTTTTATCTGTCAAAAACATAAATAATTGTGTGTTTAGTGACAGCTGTTTCATCTGTCCAAGGCTGTCCCAAACACTTAAACCTGTACTCAGGTCTCAAAGTGCCATTTATAATGAAGGCCAATCTGCTCTCTCTCTCTTGTGGACTCAACACTCATTGTGCTCATTGTGTTCTTTCTTCTCTTCTGGCAAACTCTATTTAAACATCCTGGTAAACATGCCTGTCTTAATTCATTATTTTCTCCCTCATCATGATCAAGCCTGCCAATTTAATGAGGCAAATAGATATTTCTGCAGTGATTGTCTCTCTCCCGCAAAGTATTAAGAATATTAAATGGACACATCTGTTTTTAATTAGGCGCTAAAGTCACCTCGGCACTGCCTTCCATTTTAATGTAGTTTTAGTGGCTCTGATTTTATCACACCCACCTCAGCCACAAAAAAGCATACACATACACACACACACACACACACACACACACACACACACACACACACACACACACACACACACAAATAGACAAGCACACACAGCACTCCTGACAAACAATAGATAATCAACTAATCCAGATCCACAAGCTTCAGCAGAAAGTGGAGGATGGGCACGTCAGCCAAAAACTGTCTATGTCCAGCATCTGTGAGAGTGTGAGTGTGACCACACGACTTGACCAGGTGAGAGGCAGAGGGTGTGTAATGCACGTTCAACCAGACACAGTGTTTTGCATGTGGCAGGTCCTCAACAAACCTTTTGGTACAGACAAAAAGAGAGAAAACAGAGAGGGCAATACAAGGCAGGTGGAGGGAGAAGGAACTAGAAGGATGACTGGTGATTGACAGGGAGATGTGAGTGAGAGTGGGAAACGGAGAGGGAAGAGCTTGTTTGTGCTTCATTAAGCGGCAAAGCTTTTGAGGCTGGAGTGTATTTGTCCGCTCCTCCCCCATCAGCTAGCGTGATCAGGTATGGGCCTGTGGAAATGACTGTATGGTAAAGGCAATTCCCCTCGAGCTTTACACTGGCTTTGCTAACGTGGCACACTGTGTGTACAGTGCTTCATGTCTCACACGGCACTAAAATAGTGGCAAGGCATTGTGGGTGGTTAACCACAACCCCCCCCCCCATCCTGTACCCCTCCTCTCCCTCCCACAAACGCAGGCAGCTGCCCCCACCATCTTCAGCGCTGGTAGAACAGGCAGGTGTGAGACCTCTTCTCTGAGGTGGGTCCCAGTAGAATAGGCTGTAATTAGACAGCCTAACTTCAGCATCACACAGGCACACACACACACACACACACACACACATACAGGGTTTTTTCATGTGCTCCACCTGCCATCTAGCGGAGCAGAGATGTCTTCAAGAGTAAGACAGGGGACACCTTTTCTTTTTGGTTTCTCTATGCTCTTTATGTCATTTCTAAGTCATATCAATGCTATGATAATTTATTAGCAATTGATACATAGATTTTATTTGTTTCTCTTTCCTAAACCTCTCAAGTTTGTTCTGAGCTTAGTGTATCAACAAATCCTTGTTAAGCTATGCTAGGCAAATGCCTACCTAAAAATACAAACTCAAAACTTCAATCTTGTTTTATCTTTTCGTTTGAAGTCCCACCCCTACGACTGCCCTATCATCGCCTATTACTGTCCCCCCTACCTGGATTCCTGGCCCGTACAGCCTAGCGACCCACCACCTGCCCTATGACAACTCTGCCCGAATTCCTGGCCCGTACTGCCTAGTGTAATTGAATTGAAATCGTTTGTGCTTGCAGTTGATACTAAACATTCTATAGCATGGCAGTCAGTGATCTTTGATCGTGTGACACATACGCTATATTGCCAGAGATATTGGGTCACATGCCTTTACTCGCATATGAACTTAAGTGACATCCCATTCTTAATCCATAGGGTTTAATATGACATTGGTCCACCCTTTGCAGCTATAGCATCTTCAACTCTTCTGGGAAGGCTTTCTACAAGGTTTAGGAGTGTGTTTATGGGAATTTTTGACCATTCTCCCAGAAGCTCATTTGTGAGGTCACAAATGAGCCTGAGAGCCAGGCCTTCTCGTCCAACATCAGTCCAACCATAAACACACTCCTAAACCTTGTGGAAAGCCTTCCCAGAAGAGTTGAAGCTACTATAGCTGCAAAGGGTGGACCAACATCATATTAAACCCTATGGATTAAGAATGGGATGTCACTTAAGTTCATATGCGAGTCAAGGCAGGTGACCCAATACTTTTGTCCATATAGTGTTATTTATCCACAGGATGCTTGTTTGCATGGACCACATATTTTGAAACACATCTCTATTTCTTTGTCCCCATAGCCATAATATGCCTCCTGGTCCATAGAAATACAATGAACCGTTGGCTGCCGACCCTTTTGTTATTGAATCAATTGACAGGTGACTATGTCAACAGTGCTGGAAATGTCTTGTAGTACCACACAGACACCACATGAGGTCCCCACAGCACAAGTTACTGACTCTTAGTGACGGGGCCCAGCAGAAAAATCATATGGGAGTGAACATAGATGCATCGAAAGCAGTTGCATGGGGTATTGCTATGTCTAAATCCATAATTATATTTTATTTAGCACTACAGAATTTAAGAGAGCCACAGTGCAAATATGGAAACAGGTTTTTGTTTCCACTGCCGATACCCCTGCCATCATCTAGTCTTATGTCATTATACAAGGCAGTAATTGTCATAAGTGTCCATCTAGAGTGAACATGATGCCACATAATTATCCAGATATGGATCAGTGTAATAAGCCTTCTCAGACCGTTCTGGTACAGAGGCACAGATGACAGTCCTTACACATACTGAAAGCCATCACATAACGGAGCGCTTTTGGGGCAGTTACATGAGACTAAATTAGATTATTACGACAAACTTTGGGTATATCTGAGCATTTTTAGCTTTAGCACTCAACTGATTGTGAAAGGAGATCTAAAAGGCACCTTTTTGTAAAAGGATTTGGGACTTTTGGAATAGGAAGACTTTTGACAGCCTAGATACAGAAAGGGAGGTATGAGGTGAAACTGTGAAGGCTATGAGGTGAAACTGTGAAGGCTATGAGGTGGAACTGTGAAGGCTATGAGATGAAACTGTGAAGGCTATGAGGTGGAACCTATGAAGGCTTTGTTAAGTATTCTGCCTTCCAGTCTTCGCCTGAACCCACTACAACAATGAGCGGTCGCTCGGACAGAGCTATGGCAGTCCGAGTAATTACTGTAACATCCTTCCTTGCTGTAATGGCCCACCGACCCATGGTCAGTGAGTGGCAGGAAACAACGTTATTGCCAATATGCAAAAAAAAAAAACTAATTTCCGCTTTCAGAAACAAAAGTTTATTATAGTCAGCGTACACTACAGTAGATGTATTTAATGAAGAAACATTACAAGCAACACGTTTTGATGCTCTTCTTTCCTGACAAGGACTGTCTGGGACAAGGCTGTTTGTCTTTTGAAGAGAGTCAAGAGTGTGTGTGTGTGTGTGTGTGTTTGTGTGTGAGAGAGAGACTGGAAGGGTTGGGGGTGGCTTGGGGGGGTCAAAATGAAGCCAGACTAGTTCTGCTGAACATCCATCCCAGAGAAAGGGGCCCAGTGTTGAGAACAACCAGCCATTGTATTGTTGATGGGGGGGGGGTTACTGTTAGGGTTTGGCCTCATGACTCAATGGTTTGTGGAGGACCTCTTGTAAACCACTGCCATGTCTCCTCACCCCAACAGAACACAACCATTTGAATTGGATCTCAGGGAGAGGACCAACATGACTAGCTTGTATGTTGTGTCTGTGCATCACAGTTATGGGAAAATGTGTAGCCTGCATACAGTATATTTTCTTTTTGGTACTGACCCTTCATCGGCATGCATGACTGATGGATTTATTAACCTCATTTGCGTCACACAGACAGCACAATAACTTGGCTATTTGTTTTGGTACGAGTCCCTCATAACAGGTATGGCATTGCGTCAAACAGCCCCCCCCCCCCCCCCCCCACAGTATGTTCTCCCATAAATATTTAATGGCGATAAGTAGATTAGATTGTTCCCATAAATATTTGATTGTGATAAGATCTGTTCAAAGGTTTAACCCTACCCCCTAACCCCCCCCCTCTCAAAAAAAATCTGGCAAAAGACTAAAATTCAAACATATTGTGACACAACTCTGAAGGGTATGATAGACTATGCAGACTTGAAGCTAGTAAATGTGTGTATTGTACATATCCGCTGCCAGGTGTCCCTGTCAGCCCACAGTGTGAGGACGGCCAGTATGAGAAGCTGCTGTGTGAAAGGCCTCGCATCAGCAACACATTAAAGCTTGTGTACCCCATAACAAAAGCCTTGGTCTGTAGAAAACACTATGAACAAAATATTCAAGGTACTACACAGGTATGCCAAGTATGTGTGTGTGTGCATGTGTGTGTGTGTGTGTGTGTGTGTGTTGTATGTGTGTATGCATGTCTGTGTTTGTGTGTGAGCATTCTCCTTTTAAGTGTCTTTTGAGTGGCTGAGTTTGAGTTTCTTTTTTTCTTGTTAGCATTGGTCTCGAGGCTACACTGCTCTCTGTTCCCCTACATTAAGCACAGTTGAGGAGCAAATCAGAGGAAAAGGCCCAATATTATAGAGCTAAGCAGCTTTTTTGTCTGCAGTAATGGATGGCTGCTTTATTCACAGAGTCAAAGAGGCCCTGGGGTCATTTCGCCCATGTCCTCCTCCATTTGACATGGGTACGTGCGGTACTCTCTCGGCCACGACCCTGCGCATCCAAACACAAAGGCGCTGCCAGTGAAGCGAAAGCGAGAGTGGAGTGTGAGATGCTCAAGCAGAGATGCTAAACAAGTTCACACAGCATGGTGTAGCGTAGCGTAGCGCAGCTCAGCTCCTTCAGGTGCTGAGGAATCAGCTGCTTCCTGTTATTCTTGCCTCGCCTGCCACAGACCAGAGCAATGGGGGTCACAACCCGAACTAGCGTGCACGTTGTGTCCTAACACACCGATGTGTTTTTTTCGTGCCCTTTTTAAAAACAGCTTACAAATTAAGGATTACTGTGAGTGAGGGGCTGAGCTGCACTCCAAACATTAATTTATTAAAAACGGATGGATTTTCACAGGCCATTTTAGGATTTGATCTGCTAAGTTGCCCCTGTACAGAGGCAAGGTCGGAGCACTGGGAGTGGGAGGAGCATTCGAAAAACTTGAAAAAAAAATTAGTCATGCATTTGCCCTCCACCACCTGTACTGTACACTGTAAGCACACAGGCACACTCTAGTGCACACACCATTAAACCTGAAAAAGCTAGACTGTGTATAAGAATAGTCGTGCCACACCCAGTTGTGCAAACTGAGGAAATGTATAGTCCTCTGCAAGGCCGTAGTCATGATGTCAACATTGGGGGGGACCAAATCTGTGGTGGGGTCTGAGGGACCCCCAAACAGAATTTCAATACATTTCCTACCATGCAAAAATATTATTAAAAATCACAAACAAGTCGTTAGTTAGGTCAGTCAATTAGGGTATTCCAAACTTTTGATGGACATAGGCATGGGATGGATGGATTATGAAACCCTGGGCACAGATGCCCCCCGCCCCCCCTTCAGATAGAGGGGTCCTGAGGCATTCTCCCACGGAAGATTTTTTTATTTTTAAAAAAATGACCCACCAGATGACTTCTGGTGAGTTTTGTGAAAAGAGAAGGGTGGAGAAGAAGCAACTTCACACAGAGGCTTGGGCTTCAGGGCCCCCTGAGCTCTTGGGCCCAGTAAGCCCATTCAGTAATCCATCCCTGGACCCGTGACTCCATTTGTGTTCAAAATGTATACTTTAAAAGAAATTACAAACTAGAGTATCTTATGATAACCTCTATATTACACAGAATGTGGTTCTTTGACTTATTACTTACACCTGAAGATTAAACTAAGGCTAAGACTCATAGGTTTGGCCTAATAAGATTTTGTCTTTTAATTTAGATTTTATTATGCTGGCGGCTAATCACACAATTTTAACAGTTTGAAAGGGACAGGATTCAGGAATAGGCTACTAAGACAGGCAGGGCCGGAGTGGGGCCACTTTTCAGCCCGGGAGTTTCAGGCCCAAGACCGGCCCATGTTTTCCATAGTGGTGGAAATTGGATAAATGAAGCAACATTTCAGCTCTTACTATCCTGTAGTTTTTATTAGTACCATGGTTCAACAAATGTGTAAAGGTTATAATTCACTTCAACTGAGAAGTTAACAAAACATATTCCACTATTCCACAAGTTAACAAAAACAGAAAGAAAGAAAGAAAGAAAGAAAGCCTTTGAAATGTAGCCTATCCCACGCTTCCACAAAGAGGCATATTGAAATGTTTAGGCTATGTTTTTGCATTGGTAGGCTATAATGTTGTTTGGTGATTTATCCTACTCCTTTACTACACCCTCTTCTGAGCAAACAAAGCATATATGTTTTACCATGTAGCATAATTGCTCTTTCTTACATTAAATAACTATAAATTATCCTCTCTACTTGTCCCTGTAGTCATGGCCTCCTCATCACTAATTTCGGGCTCATCATTTTCAGTGGTCGACTGGTTGATCTGCTGCTCAGAGGCTACAATTTTTATTAGGCCTACATAGGCCTACACAGATCATGCTTCAGTTTTGTTATCAATATCTGCATACTGCAAAGTCTATGAATCGGATACAAAAGGCTAATTTTTTAAGTCATTTAATATGTTGCTTGCGAATAGCTTGACAACGCTACAACGTACAATATTAGCCCAATAATTACATTGTCAATAGGCTAATCATTGCCTATAGGCTATCTCTCTTTACCAGTTGCCACTTTTGTCTGTAATCTGGAAGCTTGGCACATTTAGCAGCATTCTACCTGGCCGTTTCATATCCCTCCTGGCCTCTTTCTACATCCATCCTTCCTGACGCTGGCTACTGTAGGGCCGGCCCGGCTATCCGTAGGCTATCTGAGAAAACTTTTTGGAAAAGACGGGCGATATGGCCCCAACCAACTCTTCTTGGGAGGGGAGAACTCCCTCACATGGTAGGCTACAACCCATACAGAGGCAACGGTGTCATGCACAGAATGCGGAACGTGTATAGCCTACTTTAAGAGAAGATAGACTAACGTGACAAATGTCAATATTTTTTTCCCTCGACCGGCCCAAAAGTGAAGCGGCCCACCGGGAATTCTCCCGATTCTCCCGATTACCCACCCCGGGCCTGAAGACAGGCTCCTCTTCTGTCTGACTCACTTCATGTTACCCCTGTATGCATTATAGACTGGCTTCTGACAGAAATTACGTTTTGTGCCAACATGTAGAAACACTAGGCCTACTACAGCCTTTAATTGGTGAATGGAGGTCCAAATTCCTTTCTTTGGTTATTGTCCGCGATTCACATTAACTGTAGGCTATCATCACATTGTAAACGTTTTTTCCAACTTGTGTGCTGTCGCCACATTTGATCACGTTTTGCCTGCATGGATGCGCGATTGAGTGCGCATCTAAATAATATGCAAGATGCAACAATAATTTCTAAGAGGCCTATAAACGGTAATTTCTGGCATTACTACTAGCATATGAATGCATTATTTATGTTGAAAGACGTGAAAGAAATGACACAGGATTGCACAAATTCATCATTTAAAATAAAACGTTTCACTTTCGCTATCATTACAAGAATAGGCTACAATATGGAACATGTTCCCTTTCAGTCTGATCGGCTCCAAACATGTATGGGATTTCCTTAGCCTGTGCTACACCTTTCCAATAAGTTTTGTGAAAATTGTACCGGTAGCTTTTGCGATATTGTTGACAGCCCTACCTCACCGCAGTAGGGTGCAGTAAATGGAAGCTTTTGATAGCGCACGCCACTAACGAAAAACGGAAAATCACCAGGACAAACCACTCAGGGATGTAGGGTACTCTGGAACCATAGGTCACTAATTTGTGCGTTAGTTACGTTTGATTACATTTCTGATGCGTGTTGGTTTCCTGTAGGCCTAGTATAGCGCTTTATTCTTTCTTTCTTTTTCTATGTACGTATATTGGGGGGGACATTTTGGTCATATTTGAATATTGGGGGGGACACGTCCCCCTCAATGTCTATGGTGACTACGGCCCTGGTTCTCTGTACAATGTGAACAAAAAAATATTCCCAGGCATTAGAGAGAGGTGTCTACAGATAGAATCAGTAGCTTTAGCTTATACACACAACAAAGATCTCTACAACAGGACAGAATGCAGAATGAAAAAGTAATATTTGTACAGGATAGGGTACCATGAGTAGTGAGTGGCAAATTCCAAACTTTTTTTTTTAAGTTAAAACTTAGTCAAAGACTAAATTAAATGTCTTTAATGCAACAACTTTACTGACCCCATCTACAGTTGGCACCAAGTAAGACCATCGATAGTCCGCTTTGAACGTCATTTTATGTACCACTCACCACCATAGCCAGTCACATATATTTTACTATGATGCAGTACTGTAAGCCCAGTGTTCAATGATCACTGGAACCCAACAGAAGTATTTCAGGGTGGCTGGACATGCTGTTCGTTCATGTTCAGACTGACAAAAAACAGACCCTGTCCACAGCCGTCTGCATTGGGGGTGGCATTCTAACGGAATCCATTTTATTCCCACTCTGTCAGCTCGTTAACCAGGGAAGCCTGTTTTATTGATATTTACAGCCTTGTAATGTCAGACAAAAAATATGGCAGGGCTGGGACTTGTTCTTTACAGAGCAGCCGTATGCGAAATGTTTTTTACAGTAGTGAAACTGAATCTCATCCTTGTGTTACTGCACCAGCTTGTGTTGTCTCTTTTTTAGGTGTACAACAGCAAATAGCATGACTGGTGTTTAATGCGAGGTAAATGTGGTTTGTTTTTGCATGACTCTGCTTGGCACCCGAAGGAGGAGTTCTGTATTCTTGGAACTCTGGCGTCTCATTTAATTTCCACCATGCAGCCAATCACATTGGACCACCGAGGCAATAACGGTGCAACTGCTCTGAATGGTGAAGGTGAGCCGACAACACCCCAACGAGCCTGTGTGTGTGTGTGTACAAGGGACGAGCATAAATGTGTGTGTATTTGTTTGCATTGTGAGAGAGCACGAATGCTATCTCTGACCACTACCTAGACAATGTCCCTGTCCCCGGGCTTGTTCCACTGTTCTCTCCCCCCGACCTGGAATCTAATCAATAGTGATGCTGCTCTTCTGCTGCTGTGGCTTTGGCTGAGTAAAACAGTCCCCCTCGACTCCAGCCAGAAGCGTGCTTGGCCCATGTCTCTCTCTCTCTCCCCTACGGAACGTCCCCAGTAAATCATCTGGTTGTCTTCATTATTTACAGCTAGCATCACCCAACAGTCCAGTGGGAGAACAGCCGTGTGTGTGTGTGTATGTGCGTGTGTGTGAGATCACTCTGATAACCTTCATGTAGAGCAGACAAGCGAGCGTGAGTGTGTGTGCGTGTGTGTGTATGGCTCCAGTGGGAGCAAGGTCATTATTTAGGGTGTGGAGTGTGGTTAGAGGGAACAACAGAATCAATCAAAGTCAATCTGAAGCTGTTACCTGGGAACACACTAACGTGACATTAAAACCTAGCTTGTATGTTTTTTTTGTGTGTTTCTTTAAATGTACAACCTCTTAAACGTACAACCTCTTTTAACCAAGTGGAGACAAGACACCACGAGAGTTTCTTTGACATGGTTTATTTCTGAGCTCTTGGGTTAACATATTAGAACAAAACCTGGTTGTCTGGTTAAAAGCTACCCCCCCCAGCAGTATAAACAGTTAACTACAGTTATAAATACACCAACTGTCACAGCACTGAAATTTATGAATGCCTTTTTTCCCACTGTTTCTTTTTTTTTTTTAATAGACTTATCCAGTTTATGCCTCTAAGCATTGAGAATAAATGGAGGTAAGACACTGTTCACTATGGGTCCCACAGCCAAAGTCGTCACAGCAGAAACAAACCCAAGGGCATGAACCGTAGGACGTGCAGTCACAAGAATGGAACTAGAAGCAAACTGGACAGAAGAGGCATTCGGCATTACAAGGTACGCTGAGCATCAGTGGGAAGGAGAGGATAGGGAAAACCGCCCTCCTTTCTTTCCCAAACCCTTCCTTGGAAACTGTAGCAACGAGGCACTATTGTCTTTTTTTTTTTTTTTACAGTATCAATAGGGTTACTATTTGACCAGGAATGACTAAGAAGCATTTACACCATATCACTTTTAATCTTTTAATCTTCAAGGACCAACGGCAAATTAGAGAACAATGCTTTGAAGCAAGCCACAGCCTCTGCCCTTTTTCACAATGGCTGCTGGTTGGGGTCTAGAAACTCTGCCATCCTTGACCCCCATAATTCTCAAATATATGTTTCCACAGCTGAACAGAGCCCCTCTCAATACCATCACAGGTCAAGGATCACTTAACGGAATAAACTTCATTAAAAATATCCGTCCCCCTCCCCCCTTAGCCCTTCTGTACAGACAAACAATATATCCATTTTTATAGGACAACGATCTCTCTTTTATCAAAATAAAATCTTACCCAATAAAATGATGCACATTTCCAAAAAAGGTAACATGTATCTCCATTTACATATACATTCTATGTACATGCACAGACACATACACACAAACACCCACACACACTCACGCACGCACGCATCTATATACACACCCAAACTCGCAGACTATTTTGGCAGAAAGAACATGGTTCATCATTTAATTTGTAAACAGCTCTGTTCTCACTCAGCTTCCTGGTACATTCACTGTTCCTGTTTGCAACCTCTCCCATATATAAAATCACTC
Organism: Alosa pseudoharengus; assembly: GCF_046254945.1. Lineage (NCBI taxonomy): Eukaryota > Metazoa > Chordata > Actinopteri > Clupeiformes > Clupeidae > Alosa > Alosa pseudoharengus. Next base: position 30,918,520 of record NW_027468587.1, read on the forward strand.
TGTTTTGTGCTTCTTTCCCCCTCTCTCCCATGAAATCATGGCGTGGAGGGCTGCTGGGCTTCTTTTCATGAGGGCTCTGCTTTAACGCGCCACGGACACCGTCACTCCGTGACCGATCCTGCCGCTGGCCAGCGGCACTCCCACCTAACCGGGAATCGGCTTCTCCGAGGGGGCTTAAGCGAGGAGTGGGCGGGTGGGAAGAACGGGGTGGGGGACAGACACTGACGGATAAGAGGACGGAAGAGCAGACGTCGCTCTTTTCCAGCTTCTCTCTCTCTCTCTCCCCCCGCTTCTCTTTTTTCTCCCCTTTCTCTTTCGCTTCGTCACGGTCAGTTGTCCTCGTCCGTGATGTTTTCTTGGCTCTGCTCCTTCTCGGGGATGACCTGAAGGCTGCGGCGACCGCGGCTTTCGGATCCTCTGCTGGAGCCCCCCCCCATGCCGCCGCCCTTGGCGAGCTGGCAGGTGAGAGCGGCGTAATGGATCTGCTTAAGGTTCTCCAGCACTTCACTGCGAGCGTGTTTCAGGAGGTCAGCCTGGCCCTGGACAAGAGAAAGACAGACAGTGAGAGAGAGAGAAAGAGAGATAAACAGCAAATGATTAAGAGGGACAGAGCAAGACAGACATGGAATGTGAGCGATAGCGAAGAAGCGCGATAGTGAGAGACTGCACAGAAAAAAAACACATATGTGCAACAAAAGGACCTGTCGGTGAGGGAGACAGCATGGGGAAGAGAAAGAGAGATGGACAAACAGAAAAGAAAATAGCACTGAAAAGAGAGAGAGAGTGACTGGGAACGATTGAGCAGCTGCTGGAACAGGCTGAGCCCGTAGGGCAGCGGTCAGAGGTGTCTGGTGTATGGTGCCACGGAGGGGTCAGATATACACACACACACACACACACACACACACGCCTGATGCACAGGGAAAGATGGAGGAAATAAGGCCCCTGATCAAATCAGTGGGCTGTCAGGGCAATGGAAAGCGAGTCTGCGAGCCTTCCCATGTCGGCCACAACAGTGGTGACCCTTGCCTCAGCCACAGTCGATGCTGACATGATGCCAACATGTGCTAATGCAAGTCTTTGGGGGGAAACACACACACAAACTAGGTAAAGTTTGTAGAAACACACGGCGTATAAATATTCAAAACAACAAAGGTGACAGGCAGATAGTATGGAGAGGGCACATATAAACACAGCATGTCCAGGGAGTAGCGGCAGCCAAGCGCGCCAGGGTTCACTCACAACCAGATGTCAGCACACACCTGACCACTTACAGTACTCTCCAACTCAAGGTGACCACATTTGACTCAAATTTTGTTCAGGATAATGATATTCCCCACCATGCACGTTATTCATACTATAACAAACATACTGTAACTATCAGGTGGCTGAATCTCTGAGCTCAGGGGCTGTTCAGGACCCGCTCTGTTGAATACTAGTTACTATGCAGGACGCCACCCTGGGCACTGGAGCGGGTCATGATTGCGAGGCGGCAGCAGGTCTATAGCCTGGAGGGGCACTCAGAGGTGGGGGTGCTCAGAGGTGACCGAGCGACCTGGGTGTAATAATAATCTCCGTGGTTTGGCGACCCTTTCGGCAGGACACACTCTATTATCCGGGGACAGATTCATTAATTACGGCAAGAAAGCATAACGTAGCATGCTGCCATCTTAATTACCACATGCAAATATCACGAATAAATATGTTGAAGGTCAGTGGCTTATAATTACCTCTAGCGATTTTGGAGAAGGGGTGAAAAAAGGAAAGGTTTTTGAAATGGTCGGTGGAGCCCGATAGCTTATCGGTAAACAGTACATGAACATCTGGTTGCTAGGTTACGGGGACGCTGGCGAGACACGCCGCTCCGTCTGGCATCATGTTTTTGTTTGTTTTTGTATAATGTTCGTAATTTTATGTAATGTAATTTTTTGTATTGATTTGTCTAGTTAAATGTTTTCTCTCTTTATTTACGTTATTTTTGATAGTTTTCGTGTTATTCTCTTAGTCCTTTTTACTGCTTTCAAGTCGGCTGATGTTGTTAACGTCTGTCCATTGGGAGCTTGCTATGGCTAGCTTTTGCCCTGGGCCTCTTACATCCTTTCCATCCATCTGTGAGCCGGTGCTGCACTTCGCTGTCTGGTCGAGGGGATTTTATCGGGACAGCAGCTGGAGCTACTCTGCGAAAGATCTGCCGAGGCCGCCGAGCTGTTTCTGACCTGTGAGCTGCCATGCCAACTGCCTGGAGTCTGGATTGAGCAGACTAACGTTAACGTTAACGTTGAAGAACTCTGCATTACGGACCAACAAACTGTCGCTGTTATAAGTCCACCGAGTTGCTGATCTACAAGATCGCCCACGACTTTCGGACTGGAATGCTTCCAGTGATCTCCACACTAACAAGGCCTAACGTTCATGTTATCTCCAGACTGCCAGTGAGTGTAAAGAACTTTGTTGGCGTTGTATCGGTTGTGGAGACACAGCTGTGCACAGTTTCACGCGAGTCATCATTGCCCCTGGACATTTTCAGCCGGTTGGAAATTGGACTAATTATATTTTAATTTTTTATTTATTTTATTTATTAATTTGTTTGTTGTCTGTCTTGTATGTCTTGGTATCACGGGTACGCTGGCGACTACGCCGCTCCTTCTGGCATCTTTTGCGTTTGATATTTCTTAAATGTAGTTCTATGTCTTGGTGTCACGGGTACGCTGCCAACTACGCCGCTCTGTCCGCTATTGTCTTTGTTAGTCTGTGTCAATGACAATGTCTTATATGTGGAGCGCTTTGGGTTGCACTCTGTGCATGTTAAATGCGCTATACAAATAAAACTGACTTGACTTGAAGGATGAGTGATGGCGCGATGAGACTGGATGGACTGGGGGCCTGCGTGGCCGTACCTTAAGGATGGTGATGTTCCAGGTGAAGCTCTCCACAGACTTGTGCAGCTTTCGGCCTTTTAGGCCCTCCTTCAGGGCCAGGTCATGTAGGTTCTCATGGAACTCCATGGCTAAAGAAATCACATACGGGACAGAGTTAGCTATTTTCTCCCAGTGGCCTTTGACATCGGAGAGTTTGTTTTCTCCCATCTTCATCTTTGCCCTACATATGGAAAAGGATCTTTCATCATGCACTGGTGACTCCCTGGAGAGATCCTTTGAAGGATTGAATCAAAATTAAGATCAAAGCTATATGAAAGAATCCTGTGAGTTTTCAAGACTATGAAATGTACACCCTAGCATGACCTTCCCTAAGCTTGATCATGTGATGCTCAGCCAATTATTCTGACATGGGTTAGGTGAGAAGGGGGCACAGTGAGGTACCAGATAAGGATGTTCTTATTGTGACTCGTGGACCTGCTTCACTTGGCAGTGTTTGATGTTTTGTATCCAGACCAATACCTGTTAGGGGTGCCAGGTGAAATTGAATAAGTCAGTTCTTTCCTTAAGCACTGTGTTGCAAATGAGGATTGTAAGTGGAAATGACACCGCAAGGAAACAGGTGTCGAAGACAACGGGAGTAGAAGGTGAAACAGAGAATAAGAAAGAGGGATAGAGGAAAAAGTAGGAGAGCGAGAGAGAGAGAGAGAGAGAGAGAGAAATCAAAATGTCCCCCGTACAAGGAGAGAGGCGTGGGCACATCAGACATAAAATCCTTTTATACTGCATTAGCATGGAACAGAGGGCCACTGCTTCCTCCCCCCCCCCCCTCTTTCCTTTTAAACAACCCTACTGCCATCCTGTTCTCAGTAGAACTGACGTCCAGAGTTCCATCCAACAGGCTGTCGACGGAGAGACCAAACGGAAGCATCAACTGAGGCCTCTCTCTCTCTCTCTCTCTTTTGCTCTCCCTCTCTCTCTGATGGAGTGGCTTTATTTGAGGGCCTGGGGACTGGCACCAGATAGGGGCACCTCTCAACAGTCCAGCGCGGGCGGACACTGTTGTTTCTAATGACGCGTGACTGTCCTGAAGATGGCATGTGGTGGCACACGCACAGCAAGAGCCTCACTCCTCTTCACTGTAGCTGTTGCCTAGCAACGTGCAGTGCTGTAGAGGGCTTGTGGGAAAGCCTGTATTGTCAGCCTGTGCTCAGCTGTGTTTTAAAAACTCAAGCCCCTCTGCCAACGCCTCAGTGGTGGCAAACGGCAAGAACACAGGCCTATGCCCTTTGACAACCACTACAAGTCTGATATACTGTATGGTGAAATGCTGAGGCTAATCACATCCTGCTTTTTGAGCCCTGGATGTTGGCCCACTGACGAATATATACATGCTCACTTTATATATATATATGTAACCTGCGTTATGTTGAACCTGTGCGATTCAGCCCTGCACACGCCCGGACTCAAACCCGCGAAACAGCAGCACCTCGGATCGGGAGTCAAGCGTGCTGATAATCGAGCAAAAAGCCCAGGCCGCTAGCTTTCATGCCAGCACTGCTCTTGAGGCGTCGGGGAGTGAGGTTTACTAACCTTCCACACACACAGCTATGCTAAGTGACCCCAAACTTTTGACCGGTAGTGTATATATATATATATACAGTATATATACAGTTAAGAACAAAATTATTCATACCCCTGGCAAATATTGATTCAATGTTGATTTTCTCTTTATCAATATGTTTGTTCTGACTGAAAATGACACTACCACATGTCAAAAGGTTGTACGACAATGTGGTAGAAACATGGAATCAAAAAAATAAGCATTTTAATTTTTTTTTAAATTTTTATGAAAAATGATTCATACCCTTTTTAAATAATCAATGGAAACATCTATATTTGCATTCACAGCTCTCAAAATGGTTTTTATAATACCTACCAAGCCTCTCCATGTCTCCACAATGATTCTAGACTGCACCTTTTTAACAGCAATCTGGGTTTTTAGTCAAGAGCGATTATTTGCCTTCCCTCTGGCCTTGTGCTCACTTTTTTGACGGATTGAGGTCTGGACTATGGCTGTGCCACTCTAAAATGTTGGTATTGTTCTCGGTTAACCATTTCTTGCTTTGTTTAGCTGTATGTTTTGGATCATTGTGTGGTTTAATGGTCCAATGCTGCCTTTTGGGGCAGGTCTCTCGGCAGACAGCCTGATCTTCTCCTCCAAAATTCTCAATTTGCCCCTTGTTTTAGTGTTACCGTTTACTTTGAGAAGTTCACCAGGTCCCATTGTCTGAAAAACACCCAAAACGAATACATTTCTATAGCCATTCTCCACATTGTGGATGGTGATTTGGTGGTTGAAATGTTCACTCCATCTAAAAATGGACCACTTGGTCATCTTGGATGCTGATCATGGATCACTCTTCTCCAAACATGTACAACTCAGCTGAACCTTTATAAGGGCACACCTAATTTAGCTTTCGCTGAATTTGTTTTGACCAAGGGACATGGCCTGAGATTGGCATAAAAAAAGAAGCATTAAATTCCAATGACACCATGTCCATTTCAAATGTGGGGGTTAGAAAAGTATTCTTTTGGGATGTTTTTCAACCAGGGGGACCTGGTGATCTTCTCAAGGTAAGCGGTAACACTAAAGCAAGAGGCTACACTGAGATTCTGGAGGAAAAGATCAGGCAGTGTGCAAAGAGACCTGCCCCAATAGGCATCATTGGGCCATTAAACCATACAATGATCCAAAACATACAGCCAAACAAGTCAAGAAATGGTTAACAGAGAACAATGTCATATTTTAGAGTGGCCCAGCCAGACCTCAATTCGTCAAAAAAGTGAGTACAAGGCCAGAGTGATGGCAAATAATCGTTCCTGCCTCAAAACCAGGATTGCAGCTTAAAAGGTGCAGTCTACAATCATTGTGGAGACATGGAGCGGCTTGGTACGTATTATAAGTATAAAAAATAACTATTTTGAGAGCTTTGATTGCAAATAAAGATGTTTCCAGTGATTATTTTAAAAGGGTATGAATAATTGTGGACACGCCATTTTTCATAAAAATGTTAAAAAAGATAACGCTTATTTTTTGGATTCCATGTTTCTACCACATTGTCTTGCCACCTATTGGCATGTGGCAGTGTAATTTTAGGTCAGAACAAACATATTGGTCAAGAGAAAATCAACATTAAATCAATATTTGCCAAGGGGTAAGAATAATTTTGTTATAGATACTATATTATAGAACTATATTTTGTTATAGAACTATATATATATATATATATATATAAATAATAATACATGCATAATTGTAGAAACACTTCAATGAAGTGTTTTGCTAATCACCCCCCCACCCCCACCCCCACACACACACACCCCATTTTCTAGCATCAGGTAGTATTTAGAAAGTTATTTTTAGCTGCATGTTTGTTTTCCTGCGTGTTTTTTGATTATCTACTATTTTGTCTATTATACTATCAGGATGTGATTAAATCTTCCTACAGTTCTACATCTGAGTCACACAGTATAGGTTTATCCATCGGCATTGGTACACAGCTGCACAGACCTGATTTGTCAGCATCTGTTATTCACGGATGGTCAGCTTTAAATGCAGTGGCTTGGCTTTAAAATGCAGTGAGTGATTAGATAAGGTCATAAGTATATGGTAACAATTTAATCTCCCGAGGGAACAAGATATCGACATAGCAGTTGTAGGGGCTGAAATCTCTGCCATCCCTTAGGGCGGATGGAATGAAGTGTGGCTTTCCGGTTCTAAAATACGTGAGCGTAATCAAAGGCCTATGTTGATCTGTAATTATATAATGTGGGCCATGTTTGGTTTTTGGAGTTTGCTCACTTGCTCATGCACACACACACGCATGCACACACAATACTAAAGAGAGAGCAAATTAAAGAGAAAGTTGATACCTTGAGACATTTTTCTCTGTGGGCAGTTTTGATGGATTATTCAGAACTTTGTATTTGTTGGGTTTCCATAGGGTGCTGGTCCACTTCTCCACCGCTAACAGTCCTGACGGTGAATGTTAATGGTAATCTCTTTGTACATTGCGGTATATAGATTTATTAACATACCTCGGAATGCACATCTAGATTGATGCCTAGTGGGAATAACCTGTTTACTTATTTCTTCACATCACATGACCATTCACATGAATGTCACTTTGAAGTCTTTTGCAGTCGCTTCGCTTTTTTTAAGCAAAACATATAGATAGAAGAGGGTTACACCTGATGGATTTCATTCATTCTGGTCATTTTTCTTTAACATTTAATTTTTGTCTTGCATATTCTACATGAAAGACCTGAAAGCACATGTTTGTGGGAAAAATTAAGAGAGAAAGTGAGTGGTAAACTAAACTGCATAGCGAGTTTGATTTACAATGTGTGATCCATTCAAGGGATGTCCCATTTTATTTGCCTGGTCACCTTAACATTTTTCTTTAACACTTAACATCTTTTTTCATGCATATTCTACAATAAAGACCTGACAGCATGTTTTGGGGGAAAAGGAAGAGAGAGAGAGAGAGAGAGAGAGAGAGAGAGGGGTAAACTAAACTGCGTAGGGAGTTTGATTTACAATGTGTGATCCGTTCAAGGCACGTCCCATTTTCTTTGCCGATGTGCCAGGACAACAGCGGATGAATATTTTATGTAGCCACCACCTGCAAATCAATAAATACTCAGCCTCATAACAACTGGCTCAGCTTGCTTATCCAAGAGGCTTTAGAATGAGAAGACCGCAAGACCAGTAAAATGGAACATTCATGCCATTTTGAAAGCAGAAACTTGAGAAGACTGCTCATCCATAAGCAATTCCCATGCTTCAAAGCCACCCTTTTAAATGCAAGGATTTGATTTCTGGGTATGTATGGAAGCAAGATTCATATATGCAATTGAGTATGATATAACATGTATTTTAAATAGATGTCTGAAAATGTACATCTCTTTTTTCTTTTTTGAACCACCATTAACTTCAGTGCAGCCTTCAGTGTGTCCTTTGGAGCCAAACCCACACTATGTCAATGACTGAACAGTGAAAGAACTCTGATATTTCATTGAGCCTAGATTCTAGCACCATTGAAAAGCTTACAAATGCAATATTAACACCCAGATGAAGTGCACTCAATGCATTCAGTGCAGTCAATAAATAGCCGTATTACTGACATTTGGAGACAGACCAAATTGTACTACACCTGGTATAATTGGTGGTTGAGGAGAGAACTTGATTGAGTCTTACGCTATGATATGCGACCACATGCACAATAACAAATATACTGATATGTCAGAAACCACCACCATCAAGAATCAATTGACAATGTAAGTTCTAAAGAGATCTGATCACTGATATCTGAATGTCATGGTAACCTCAAAAAAAAAAACTTATTATAATTATTATAATATTAGCAAACTATGGCTTCATTGTAAACCTCTTAATTGAAGTGATAATGAAGTGGTTTGAAACATGTCTCAAAGCAGAACCTCACACAGGTAGAACAAAAAACAGTGCATAATAATAGTTACATAACAAGCAAGGGATAATTATCTTGTTCTCTTTTGATATTTCTGTGAACTCATTCATGGTTTAGCTCTTTGAGACATGAGAATTGCACCTGAAATTCATTACCCTATGTACGATCACTCCCTCTCTGTCACACACAGACAAATGTGCCTACACACACAAACATGCACAATCTTTTACCTGCTTTCTGAGTTTGAAGTATCCTCTCGTAGACCCCCTCAGAATTTTCCAATAGTGTTTTACTGGTCTGGATCATCTACCAAAAACAAAACATGAATTTAGTGTACTGGACAGGATCATGTAATCCATTATGTCTACTCACAAAATGACCTGAGATAACCACTGCATCCCTTTCAAATATGAAAAGGATGAGCATAGTAGGTTTTTTTTTAAAAGCTTAGTTACCAGAAGTGTTCAGAAACACGAAGGACGTTATCAGATTCAAGTGCTGTGTGGTATAAGCTCACAAAATGGCTGCTAAATCGTGAGCTTTAGAATCAATAGATGAATAGAATAGAATAGAATCAGTTCCTTGACTTCTCACTTCCTCCTGATGATACTTCAGAGGCACATATCTGGTAATAACATCATAAATAAAATAAAGAAGTATCCATCCCACAGCCTCCTAAGATAGAACTACAGAGGGATGCGTGTAAATAACTATAGTCATGTTATGAAATGACACCTTGAGCTATGCTTTACTTTTACTGCCGTTAGTGCCATTTATCTGCCAAGGTTATTTTTCACTTTAATTGACTGCACACACTTTTATTGACCTCCAGACTGTTTTAAGTTCCCATGGTTGTTCTTATCGTACACCCAGAGGCCTTGGGAATCCGTTTACACTTCTTAAGCCCCAGAAATAACATCTCAAAGCATGTCCTACCAACCAATTGAGCATAATGGTTCTGGGACTAAAGCAAAATTACCGCATGTGTTTGTCAGAAATACAATCACAACTGATTTAGTCAGGCCAATCTAAATTACCGTATCTGTGTTAAGTCTATTTATCAATCGATAAGAACTGCTGCCATTATGTTTTCACTGGAGGCACGTATAATCTAAAATTGGAAAGGACTTCAGCGTGATTCTGACATTGCTCCACTTCACATTCCATTAGTGCCACAGGTATGGCTCTTTATACAAAGAATGTCACTCTAATTGATTTATACATTCCCGTAGTGACTTAAGAGAACCAAAAGGTCATGTATTAAAAGGGCACGGTGTCCTCAGTGTCTGCCAAGAGAGAGGAAAACACAGAAAAAAGGAGGACGGCTTTGGAGTACATTTCTATGTGACAGTCTGTAGTAGGAGCAGTGCCCGGTGGTATGGACATTGGGGGCAATCAACAGAACAAGCAAACTGTCCAGCTGTCCTGGTCAAAGTCATGACTTGAAAATCATTACAGGCAGCAAGCTTATAAAAAGCATAACTTTAAGTTGAGATAATAAAATACACTCTTAAAACGAATGTGTTGTCCCTATCTGGACATGGCCATATTCTACTGCCCTTCATTCTATTCTTACTGTTCGGTTTTTATTCTTCTACTCTTTGTATGGTATTTATTTTTATTCTTATATGTTAAGTGTGTTGTACTTTGAGAGCAAAGATTAACCGGAGTCAAATTCCTTGTTTGTTTACGCAAACCTGGCCAATAAAGCTGATTCTGATAAAAAGATGGGTTAAAAAAAACAATGCAAGTTGTGTCGTTTTCAATGCAAGTTGTGTTATTTAATATTGTGTAACAAATAAAAAAAGCAATGTGTTGGAAACAACACAAACTATGTTGTCCCTATCTGGACACAGAGATGTGTTAAAAACAACACAAGATGTGTTGTTTTCTACACATTCATTTTAAGAGTGTAAGGATGGCAGGAAATGACAATAACTGCCTCTGGGCTGTGTGTTATGGACTCTACCATCTACTTGTGCTTATCAGATGGTTCTGTGGTGGTTCAGCAAGTGGATCTCAATTCAGTTTCAGTTCTGTACTACAGCATACATTACAACAACTGAATCTGTACCAATGCACTTATCAGGGCCTAAGGCCTAAAACCCCAGAGCAAGCACAAAGGTGACAGTGGAAAGGAGAAAAGAAAAAACTCTACAGGAAGAAGCCTTGAGCAGTACCCAGATCAGAAAAGTGGGCCCATCTGCCTGAGGGCAACACAGCAAGTGTGTGTGTGTGTGTGTGTGTGGGGGGGGGGGGGGGTGTTGCTGGCTGGATGGTGAGCAAACAGCCAGGCCTGTGACCCATCCATGCAGGTTTCATCATTCAGGTCACATGCATTACACACTCTTGCTGTGAGACAGGAAGACAAGCTGCTGGGGGGAGGGAAGTGGAGGGGCGGTGTCGAAAAGGAGGGAGTGTGGCATCAGCTTTGCATGAAGGGGGCTGTTTGTGACATTCCACAGCTGCAGCACCAGATTCAAGGCTGCCATGCCCACTGTGATTACACTACTAATGGGTGAAGAAATTACAGCCTTGGTGGCTGACCCACCACAACGGGGGTATTTATAGTGCAGAGGCACTCAGGGCGGAGGATGTGAACCCCGCAGCATGCCTCTTCGGCTCAGTGTGTGCTGGAGCAAGGCGAGCCAGGATCCGCTGCCCCACAAGAATGCAGTGCGCTGTTTTGATGTAAGCCTGTGTTTCTCCAGACCACTGAGTTACACAAGGCCAGGCTGTAATGTAATGTATGGGACAGCCCTGATCAAACGGCACTGCACAGGAGCAGAAACATAAAAGTGAGATCACAGGCTCCCAGAGCTGTGGACTATGGTAGTGTTCTTTTGATCTAGTTTTTGTTACCGCCGTCCATTGTTCACAGATAAATCCCATCAACAAAGTCTTGTCTCATGGCTGTGACCGTGTCTTGTCATTGTCAGCCAGTTGACTAATGATCCAGCAGGGACTCTGAGACACCATCCAGTGTGTCTTTATTAAAATGCACAACAGTGCCTGGTCTCGAGTGTACACCCTCACACAGTGATTTTTGGTTTGGGTTCATGACAAGTGCATCTCCTCAAATGGGCACGCTAGAGTATTTCCATCTTGTGGTTCATGATTTATTGACAGTGTTCTGTATTTCACAGTGTCTTTCAACCAATGTAACATTGTACTTCACAATACTGTCACTGTCTGATCTCTAAGTAACTCCACTTCTATTTTTATCATCAGATTCTAGCAGTTTGCTGTAATCTTTCAAATAGCTTTAATTTTGCTGATGAACACACATCCACTTTCTCCAAAAGATTAAGTATTCATCAGATAACATCAGCGAATGAATATCTACTTTATTGAAGATACACTTTTCTGACAATAAAATCCATATCATCATTTGCTTGAGTGATTGAGTGCCTAACAAACTGAACAAAATCTAAATAACTTTAATGTGAGCTGGCATTTGTTGTTAAGACTGCTATTTATAAAAACTGCCTTTCCGCCCTATTGAACAATTCACTTATTTTTTACAGACATCCCTTGTGTCTGAACACAGTGTGCCTTTTCCACTCTGGAGAAGGATCCATAATGGCCACATTAAGTAAATGGGATTCAAAGCTATGCTAATGGCCGTCTGTGTTGAGCTGTAGTCCTCTAACCTCTGCTGTTCCACAGTTAAAGCAATATGCACCCATTTGTCACCTTCACGCATGCCTCCCTGTGGATAACATTATATGCTTAATACAAAATACATTCTTATTCAAGTGAAATGTCAAAGTGTGCATATTTTATGTTCATTATAATGCATTGTAATTGCAAATTACTTTGATGAGATTTTTTTACAGACCTGACCACAAACTGGACCTCTAAGTTAGATTGATGTAGCTTTCAGTTTTATTTACAGGTTTTTAAGTAAATAAAATAAAACACATATTTCTACATCATATTTAGTTTTGTATGGAAAATAGCATAACATATTTAAGAGGCTTGTCAATGTTCACAGTGTAAGTATTTAGAAATTATGAATCAATATGGGAGTGTCTGAAACCACCTTACATAACAACGGTCTGCTGTGTAAACAGCATCACTATTATTCAACACAACATCATTCCGCTTATCACCCTGCATGTTTCAAATAATCAAAAATCTGGCAAAACTCCACCTTTGATCCCTTGTCAAAGAGCTTAGACAACAAAGTACTGCAAAAAAATCTGAACCTGCTGTTGTGTTCTGTGATTGATATCTCAGGTGTTTAAAAGGTAATTCAATACTAATGGAATACAATTTAGTAGTACACTACTTTTAGGCATGCACAAGACAAGTAAGGATTATTTTGCCTGAGCCATTTCTCATAAAAGTGTATACAAATTTGTGATGATGTGACGTGTTCAATTTGAGCGTTTTGAGGTTGACTTGATAAGCTTCTCACCGTGTCATAGGCCATGATAACTTTCTTCAGCACCTCTGGGAGGACACCTTGGGGCTCCATGGAGGGGTACTGGTCTTTCAGGTTAAACAGCAGGACAGGACTGTTGTCTGGCCCTGTCAGACGAGACGACAGAGCCAGTATGCACTGCTTCAGGTTCGCCACCGCCGACAGACCACATAGCTCTTTGAAGGACACTATTGCATTCTGCAGAGTCAAAGACACACAGACACACATTGTGCGCAGTCTGTAGGATTACTACAACATATAGTAATTCAAGATATTAAAATGTAACTACATTTACCATGCAACAGTTTGTTCATTTTAAGTGTAAGGCCACTCTCTTATGATGTAGTAAATTCACCAACTTCCTTAAATGAAACATATTTGATCTCTAATCAATAAGAGCTGCAACAGGAAGTGGTTTGCACATGTGTTCCCTGTCTAACTGTAATGCACAAAAGCAATGTTTGCACACAGACATGCATATACAGGGGGCCACATTTACACACTCCGAAAACAATGGCAAGGACAGTGGGGGAAAAAAATATATATATTTTAAGCCTCATAGTTAGCTGTTTGTTTTTGAATGGAAAATGCAATGTAAACAAAGCTCAGAAAATAAACTCAATGTGTTATGAAATACCAAAACACAGCAACCCTGTCAGGAAACAAGACACCAAGGAAACCATCATTGCCCTGAGGAACTTACTGAATGTCTGAGGGCTTTCATAAGAACTAGATCTCAAATGAATGTTGTATGTAGTGGACCTAATATAAAAGGTATTAGAAATTGGTATTCTGTTCTGGAAGAGTGAGAAGCGAAAGCAATATATTTGGGCTTCAGTGAAGAAGGTGGGGAAATAACAGCATATCCTGGTTTCCCCTTGTTTTCACAGTTGCTTTGTATTTTATGACAGTAACACTGCTACTGCTATTCTTTAGTCAGCTTAATATTCTTTATAGATGTATTACCGAGAGATGCAGTACTTACAGACATACCAGGCAGTATTATATAAGAGGTTTTCCATTTTAAATATTAAACGGAATTCTGATAAGCTGCTAGGAGCTACCTGTGGTTCTGAACAGAGCCCACTTCCAAGGGCTTGGTGTGGGATCTTACCAGTGCGCCATTCAGCTTTGAAGTCTCCTTCAGTTCTGTCTTGCCAGTTGCACAACATCAAGGTATTAGGTTATTTCAGCTCTGATTAAATCACGCCTAGGGGTTTTGTTTTGCCCCAAAAGGGGTTCCCACTCCAGATGCACAGAGTCTTTTGAAGTAGAGCTGGCTGTGATCTATGCTTGACACTGAGGTAATTTTCATAAAGACCAAAGACACTACCCTCAATAAAATAAGCTGATCATTCACCTCCCCTAACAATGACTCCGTATGACGGTTTTACAATATGATATGACCATGTCTTTCAAAAACATAATGAGGGTGTTTAGTATGTAAATCATTACCTGCACATTTTCTCTGAGGTCTGTGGCTTCTCTTAGTGGCAGTGTAGCAGTCTTGAAGACATCATCCACATTCTTTATGAGCAGTATCCTCATGGTGGCATACTCACGGCTCCTTTTACCCTTTCTTACAGACAGACCCCTCTTGTGGGGTTTGCCCCCACCTCGGCGGTTGGTTATGGCCACATGCACAAACAGCCAGGTATGAGGAAGGACTTCTCCGGTGAGTGACTGAAGTGGAATATGGCGAAAGCCTGGCTGCAGGCATTCAAACGGAATTGTGTACTGGCCAATAAACTCATCCCCAATGTAGTCATCATCCAACACCACAAAGCGTACCATTGCTAACTCCGGGAGGTTGATTTGAAACTCACAACTTTCATCGAAAAGGGGATTGTCCCCGTTTTGATTGACAGTTTTAGTCCTTTGCTCAGCGCAATCTGCAGGAATGCCGTGGATCTCCACATATATGTAGGGGTCCACAACATCCCCTTTGGCACCTGAGCCCTTAGGTTTAGGAAAATTTTGTCCACTGATGATCTTTATGTGCAAGAGCTGGGGAGACACACCGGGCACTGAATCTTTAGTATTGGCACTGAAATAAGAAACCTGTTCCCTCATAATGGCTGGACGCAGAACATAGCCACAATTACCATTCTGTCTGAACCAGCCGATATTCAGGTCCATCATTAAACCAGGCGTTTGGTAATTCATGGCCACTATCTGGCAGCCACACTTCCAGAAGTCCTGAGGATTCATATTGCTGGAGTCTATTCGCATTGGACTAGGGTACACACGAGCCAGGAATTTCTTGTTGTAGTTGACAAAGTCCCCAGGGAAGTCTGTGGCACATCTGCCTGCAAAAACTTCATTAAATGAGCAAAGTTCCCAGTGCTTCTGGTTCTGAAATGCCGTTGGGAAGTCTTTGAACTCAATGGATTTGCACAGAGTCACCAGGTCTGAGAGGTCTTTGGAGAGCTGGAGTTTCTTGGGCAAGGCGACTGGTTGCTGCTCACCACTATCAATGTTCATCCTCTGGGACATCTCAGCCCCTTCATCCTCGTCAGTCACTTCACCCTCTGAACTTGTGCATGACGGGGGCAACTTCTTACCCTTCAGAAGAATTCTGCCCTTCAAAGCTGAGGGAGAGGGTAGGTAACTGTCCTCTGGTTTGGGGGTACCTGTGTAGAGTTTATCTCCCAATATTTTTTTGAGGTGTTGAAACATGACCCTCTGCTGCTTTAAGGAACAGTGGTTTTCCAAACAGACTATCAGAGGGTACTCAGAAGCAACAAATGCGTATTTGTTAATGATGTCTATGACACTGCGGAAGACAATCTGTGAGGTCATTGTATGTCCTGTATAAATGACCGGCTCATTGTCTGGCCCATCCCAAACATCCAGCTCTACACTACGGCAACCCATCTTCAGAGCACGGATATATCCTGTGATGTCAGAAGGTCCCCTGAATTGATCCTCAATCAGGTAGGTATTGTGGGATGCATTGATGTAGTAGTGGGACAGTGGCTGGGTCATATCTTGGCAAACTGTCTTTTGTTCTGGTTCAAAAATGTGGCAGTCAGGCGACATGAGGTAATTGGTGAATCCATCAAGGGAGAGCCAGCCTTTCTGTTGGCCCTCTTTGGAAGGTTCGTACTTCTGAATGACCTCCAGACTGGTGTCCTCGCTGACTTGGGCCATGCCTTGCTCTGCCTCCAAAAATATCATTAAATCTTTAGTATCAAGGAATTCCTTGTTACTAGAGAATTGGACGAGCAAAAAGTAAATTTCTGGTCTCGTGCAAAGGTCATGGAAGACCTCAGTGAACTCTTCCAGACTCACATCACATCCAATCTTTTCTTTTAACTTGTGCAATTCTTTGAACTTCAGCTCAATCTTCACGTTTTTGAGTCCAGGGTTTAAGTTTTTGATCAGCTGCACAGCAGTACACAAACTAAGGTGTTTGCTACCATTGACATCAGCTTCCTCAAAGAGTTCACTAAGCCAGGATGTTCGCAAGTTGTTCTGGCTGCTTTCAATCATGTTTAATGTGTGTTTCCCATATGATATCAGATACCTGAGTCCAGTTACCCAAATATTGGCCACATCTGCAGAATTCGCTACCAAGTCCAGGGATTCATAGTTCTCTCCACAGATTATCGAGAATGCACAATCCTCTGATATCTGATCAGAAACACCATTGGTTCTGAAGGTGTCCGTGTTCTTGCCAGTTCGCACCTCTCTGATAGATTTGATGTCGATCTTGGCCTTGTCAGACTCCTTCTTGGAAGGCTCCCATCGGAGGGACTGCATGTCAGCATCCAGGAGGAAGTACCGGTGGTACACACGGGAGTTGGACCGCACCTTCCTCAACTCGGACCCTTCCACCATGGCATTGATGCAGTCGCTGGCACTGCTGATCTTCTTCTCTGTTGGCATGCTGCTGAATGAAACGGTTTTCTTCCTTTCCTTCCGCTGCCTGGAGCCATCCTGGGAAAAAAAAGAGTTCAAACTGTCACAACACATGACATTCCTGAATTATTTCATGTGGCCTGATGATGAATCATTGACAGAGATAAAAGGCCAAATGCAAACAATTTCGCTAGGGACTATTAAATAATGTGTAAATAAAGAAAAAATGGGAAGTGTCGTATAACACTGCAATAGGTGACTTTTTTATTTCAATGTGTTGCAAAGTGTCGTATTACACTGCAATACGTGACTTTCTTTTTGTAATGTGTTGACTAAGAGTGTTCAGTAGATTAAAAGGCCACTTCAAATTATTTATTTTATTTCAGCAATGTACCATCTGATGCTCTAAGCACTGGCTAATTAATCACTCTTATGATTCATTAGCTGAAGTTATCACAAATTACAATTATAACTGCTTTTGTCATTTGCACTTAGCTCAAAGCAACATGATGCATGGGGCTGGATATTCCCCATTTAGAAAGCTCAAGTGAAAAACTACCACTACAAAAGAAAATGCTATGGTTTATGTGTGAGTTTCAGAAGGTGACAACACATTCACACATTCCTTTACAATTTAGTTCATGACATTGAATTTCAGAAACATTATGGACATTATTCATATTTTTTGGCATAGACAAAAATGATTCCTTCCTTAATAGATATACAGTTGTGTGAGAACCATTAAGTTTGGGGCAGTACTGTAGAGATGTGCTATGTAAAGTGCTAAAAAGGCTCTTTGAGTGAAAAAATAACCGGTGAAGTGTGTGCCCTGTTCTATAACGAGTTCTGTGCACGTATGAAGTACTCTGTATGAGCTTTTTGGAAGAGCAAAGAGGAAGCACTGCTCAACCAGCACATACAATTGGACAATCCATCTGAGGCTATATGGCGACCGGGGCAACAATGATTCTATCAATACGTGGGCCTTGTCACTACATTATTGAGATTATTTCCCTTTTGTGACACAGGAAGTATTACAATTATTAGTATAGTAATTCTCACATGTATTACATTTCATAAACTTGGATTATCTGCAGCTACCTTGGTGCAGTACATTTGTCCTCAACTGACTTCCTTTACGATTTTTTTCTATGATGCAAGAGAAGAGCAAAGTATTGTGCCATCCTGTGGACTTCAGTATCAATATTATCACAACTGATGTACTACCAAAATAAAATAAAACTCATAATGTTAAATAAATAAATACAGTGATACTTGGCACTGCTCTAATGATATTGTGCCAAAAATATAACTATACTAAACTTAATACTTTTCCCCCTCCTACCTCTATGTGTTTCTGTTACAATGACACTTTTGTAGTTTTGTTATGAGTGATGAGACAAAAAAAGAGGCCTAGTCAAGTTCAGATACATTCTTGTGGCCAACAGCATAAAGCACTGTGGTGTGGGAAGAAGAATGTGGTTACCATCAACGCTGTCACTTTCCAGAAAAGTCACGAAGCAGTGGAGCTACCCACTTTCCACAGAAGCGTAAGATATCTCAACTTCACAAATGGGTAGGTTACAATAGGAAGTAAAATGTAGACTGACTAACTGAAACAGTTACAGTAATTCTGATCTGAAAGCTTGGATGCACCCTGACCTACGCGGTAGCCTACTCATGCAGTCTGACTACTAGCCAGCATAGACCTGTCACTGAAACTCTTACATGGGAATTGTCATCAACCCTAGCAACTGAGCTTGTCTTAGAAGTTGTCATTTTTCCTTAGTAAGTATAGTATGAGTATACTCTTTTGATCCCGTGAGGGAAATATGGTCTCTGCATTTATCCCAATCCGTGAATTAGTGAAACACTCTCAGCACACAGTGAACACACAGTGAGGTGAAACACACACTAATCCTGGTGCAGTGAGCTGCCTGCAACAACAGCGGCGCTCGGAGAGCAGTGAGGGGTTAGGTGCCTTGCTCAAGGGCACTTCAGCCGTACCTACTGGTCAGGGTTCGAACCGGCAACCCTCCGGTTATAAGTCCGAAGCGCTAAAATAACCAGTAGTAGCTAACCAGTAGGCCACGGCTGCCCCTATTGTGAATAGGTTTTAAGAGACAACTATTAATTAAAAACGTTTAGTGCAATTTAAAGGGACACCGGGCAAGCCTGATGCTTTTTCTCTACGAAACTCCCCCTCGCTCGGTCTGAAGCTCTTTTCCTTTTCTTTGCATCTTCCGTCAAGGGTTTTCGCTGCTTCTTCGCCGGCTCTGCCATTATACACACGTTTGCAACAATTGCTAGCATTTCGTTAGCCTGCCTCTGTGCTGTGGATGCAGGATGTAACTGTAAACTGATCCTGCTTTGCGGGTACGATACACTGAACTTGCAAGCGGGATATTCTTCCTACAGGCAGTAGGGGCAGGCGAGAGTCTTCATTTGCCCTGTAATGAGTCATTTAACCATATACTGACTTACGAAGATGAGTAATTAACACGAAAACGTTGCCTGGTGTCCCTTTAAAAGGCTTTGTGAATAAAGGCCCTGAACGTATACTGGTGTCTCTAACTGAGGGTGCCTTCTTATTTCTGTTTTCAAAACAAACACACTACTGCTGCACCTTTAATGTATGGTTATGGGATTTGGCAGACGCTTTTGTCCAAAGCGACATACATGTAATGTAGTCCAGACTGAATGGATGCCATGAACAGGAAGGTCAAGCTGAGGTTCAGGAATGATGTGAACTGCATCCATCAAAAGAGATGAAAAAAGGCCGTCTTTGGCTTCTACAGGGATACTGTTGTCATTGCTCTCTGATTCATCCTCCTATCGCCATGGAATGAGGGCTGTGGATGCCCCCCTCTCGAGAAGTGACTGCACCGCTTCACTTAGGGTGCCTGTCACAAGGCATTGTGGGTAGGCTGTGATGATTCTCCCCTGGAGCATCTAAGCCCACACATCTCATCATGTTAGCCTGCTGCTGCTGCATCCATGACATTTCCCAAGCCCCAGCTTGTGCCGCTCCACCGGGTCCTCCACATCACCTCCGCTCAGGTGGGAAGATGTCACAAACCTTTCCAGGCAGCACACGCGACACTACATGCAGCCTATGTAAAACCACTCTCTGCAAAGACACAGTAGTCTCTAGTGTCAATGTGAGACGGCTCCATTGACCTTTGTGCATTCCCCCGGACTTAACATGGAAGTCTATGCATTTTAGCCAAAGGGTGATTGGAAGTCAATTGGAAAATCAGTCATGGAGTGCTAACAGAAAATATCACTACCAGAGTGTGAGGGGAAAGGTTGACTACTTTCAGGTCTCCATGCATTCTTCAGCATAGTGCATCAAAGACTTCTTTTAGCTTTGTAGACATTGTATTTAATGTGTGACATACGTATCCAAACACTCATTTTCAACAGATTTTCCAAGATAAATGTAATGCTTTGATCTGATGCAAGTGACTGTGGGATTATAGCGTCAACCGGCAGGCATAATGCACATCAGTTGGAGTGCACCCTTATTTTCCCAGTCAGATCATATTGTAGATCCAACAGTAATATTCCAAAACTATAGGGAAATATATTTTAAAAATGAAGCGAAAAAACCCCAGATCATTTGTTTCCATAGCCTATGATCTGTGTGGTTTCTGTGTGGAAAATCAGCACTTGGGACATAATCAGTGTACTGTATCATCACAGCTCCTACCAACACCCCCATGCTTCCAGTCTACGTTTGAATACTTTGCAGGCTTTAACGAGGACTGAAAAAAAACCCAATGGTGCTCTCCATGGAGTCGTTAACAGTCAAACCACACAGCCCCATGGCTGAACATTACATAAGCAGCCAGTCTAGAAGAGAGAGAGGTGGAGCTTGCTTTCAGGGGTTGACAAAGACTAATGAATCACTTGACTGCAGGCTGTTGATCACAAATATTAGGCTACAGTTGGAAATGCCTGAAAGACCTTAAATAACTATGATTATACCATAGATATTCCAAATGTGACATCACAAATGATTTATCGTCCTCATTCTGTTGCACCATGAGACACCGTTGCTCTCTGATGGGACTTCTCAATGTCATCCACCAAAATGCAGCCTCTAAGGCATGTGTTTCACAGTCTCTTTCGTCTCAAGTGCCAGTCACATTTAATTATTTTGGCACTCGGGAAATGATTGACATGTGGTAAACAATACAGACAGCAATGTAAATAACCACAGCTGATGAACAAAACATAAGAATGAATGCTATTGCCAAGATCACACATTCTCTGAAATGAATATCTTCCATGATTTTGTCCATGTTTTTGATTTATCCTTGTTAATTTGATTTTGAAATTTAGACACTGCTCTCAAGCAAGTGGACTTACATCTAATATTAGACTGGACACAGGAGACTGACTGAAGAGTTTTGCTAAAATTATCCTAGATTCTGATGAAAAGCATCACAGAAAGGTCACTGGCACAATGACTTCCATTTCAACAGACTTCTCAAGAGGCCTTGGTGAGAAAAAAGTTAAGGTTTAAGATGGGACTTAAGGTTTCAGATGGGACAATTTATAGGCGTGGTTCCATGAAATATGAAATGGCTAAGGTTCCTGTTGTATAAACATATCATCCAGGCTACATTCTTAAGCTCAGGATTTCCTTTTCTCCAGTGTCTCCCCAACTCTATCTCCAACCCCCAGGACAAGAAAACAATGCTGTAAAACCCCCACCCAGCCTCAACAGTAGTTTTATTATTTCCTGAAAAGTCTATTTTCATACTCTTATGTAATAGCCTTTGGAAACGGTTCAGGGATTTCCTTTGCCTCTCTCTTCCAATGCATATGATTTAATTAAGGTTTGGTGGCTACATTTTATATGATAGCTGAAGACCTTTCTAACGTAAACCTTAGCTGTCCTGTGGGATTCCGAGTATGGTCCAACGTATAAAATAGCAAAACATGTAACCAAATCCACTCACATATTGAAATAAAGAACAGTAATCAACGTATTCTGGAAAAAACTTGGTATTCTGAAACTGTTGTCTGTTCTGAAATTTTGTCAGTGGGTTACACCATGTTAGCCAATTTGATTACACCATCAGAGCAGAAGGCCATCCAAGTGGAACTAACTTAAGTGCTTATTACTGACTCAGCTATTGAAAGATATTTGATGAATTAATTTAACTTGTGTAGCAGTTCTACCAATTACCAGGCCTTGCACACACCAGTAACACCTCACTAGGGAATCTCATCTTTCATTTCCTGTGACTTGCTAGCAGGATGCTTAGTCAGGGGACACAGTGCGATGGTAATCTTTTAAAGCATGCTCTCCATCCCTGATCATGTAGAGCACAATGGGACAACATTCTGTAAAGGTGGGCCAGGCTACTGGAGGTAGGGCTGCTTAATCCCCTAAAGACCTGTTGATTGACAGCTGAGACGACCCCCACCCCACCCCTGTTCTGTCTGCCTGTCTGCATTGTGTCCTGGTGTGTCCGATAAGTGGACTCTGTACTGATTCAATCCAATTATTAATTTCCTAATGGATTGCTAGACCTTTTTTTCTAGCTCACTGGACCCTTCAGAATTGTCCATCCCTCTTCCAGGAACTCAAGGCTTACTTTTCAGAATTAGAATTAAAGTCTTGCCATTACTCAGAGTAAATTAATCAACAACAAAAAATGCATCAATAACTAGTCCATTGTGTAAAACAAACAGTGATTCTGGCATCTGTAAAGAACAACTGCAATGACAGTGATGGTTTTGAAGCATTCCATTAACATACTGTTCTGGTATATCAACAATGCCATTTGGATGAGGTCATTTTGTGTTCTACTCAGAGCCTTAGATAGAGAGTTGTGACAACTCCATTGACGCTAATGTTCCATTTTTTTCCAACAATGGCGGCTCATGGAAGCCTCAAATAGTTCCCGGAAATTAACGATTAATAATAGCAGCAGTGCAGTTACAGCAGTATAGACTGTTTGTAGCCAACATTTCAGACTCAGATTTACATTATTGGCTCATCCGAATAATAATAATAATAACTAGAGAATGTAATTCCAGGGAATTACGAGTGCATGAAAATTACGCTAGGACAGACACGGTGGTTGCATAGCTTAATAAAAGTTTGATAGTTTAAAAGTAGACAGTTTAAAAGCTGAATGTAGATAGTTTAAAAGTTGTTAATAGACAGATAGTTGAATAGACAGATACTGTAGTTGAATGGATGTTGATACACATAGTTTAATGAATGTTGAAAGTTAAAAAGTTAAATGTAGAGTTTAAATGTTGTTGATAGACTGATAGTTTAATGCGTGTTGATAGACAAATAGTTTAAAGGCTCTATATAGGTAGATAGTTGACGATAACTTACAGGTGGAATGGCTCTAATGTTTGCTAGCAGTTATGCTAACTATGTTAACAAAGCTAATTATGCTAACCAAGTTACTTAGCTAATGTTTTCTAGCAGTTTTGTTAAAAACGCTAACTATGTTAACAATGTTAACTATGTTAACCATGTTACTTAGCTAACTTAGCTAATCATTTTTAGTAGTTATGCTAAAATGCTAACTATACTAACAATGCTAACTAGCTAGTGAGGACTAGGGCTGTCACTTTACGTTCGAAAATCGATTGCACAATCGATTGGACCAAACAACACAAGTTTCGAAAACTAAAATGGGGAATCGATTTTAACCAAATATTTACACTATTAATTTTAAACGAAATAAACAAATAAAAAAGATAGATGTAACAAAATTCACAAACAAGAATATAAGAATATAAAAGAATTCCGAAGTGCAGTAAGCATTGCGAAAGCTAAAAAGAAAATTCCCACCAATTTTACGCACCGGGAACAGCTGTTTCAATCAGCTGCTGTGCTGCTCGTGTTTTGCCAAAAAATGGAGGACGACGCGATCAACCTGTGCGACATGTAGAGACGAGTGATAGGCCCTAATAACTTGAGGAGATGTGGAAGTACTTCGGATTTTTGGTATATCAAACTATGGAGAAGAACAAAGCGGTAGGCTACGCAAACTGTGCAATCGAGTTCTACGTAGGCGAAATTTGTTTGACATTTCTAATCGTAAACACAGACACAGCTACGTTGAAGCCTGCAGCCATGTCACTGATGTAATGGCAGTCCACTCGGCTTACTGGTTTTCGAGAATGTTGCACTTCTGTTTGTCATTGTGCACGAAACTTCACGCCAATAAATCATCAGAAATATTGCTGGCTTGCTTCTTCAAGCGCCCTCTTTACGTTCGTCCTAATGCCTGTTAGTTGTTTGTGGATTGGCCTATATTTCGCGTTGAAAATGGAAGCGTCTTTAGACATAAAAAATCGATTTTACAATCGATTCAATGAACACTTACGTCTCAAAAAATCGAACAGGATTTTTTCACAAAAGTGACAGCCCTAGTGAGGACTTTTATTTTGAAACAGTTGAAGGCAGAGGATACAGTTGATGGGAGTCATAGTTGACTGACAGTTACAACAGTTGAACAGTTGACAATAGTTGAACAGTTAAAAAGTTGGATAGTTTAAAGGGACTTTTATTTTGAAACAGTTGTGGGCACAGGAAGCAGTTGAACAGGATCTGTAGTCTTAATAGAGCCATATTGTATGCTTAAAGCCTGAGACAGTTGCTGCAGGTGGCCTGAACACCTGGCATAGGATTCTAATTGCTCTATTGTAATGTCATAATCCAATGTTAAGTCTATGGGGAAATTTTAGTAGTTTTTAATTAATAGTTTAAAAAGTATAAAAGTTACAAAGTTGAAAAATACAAAGCCCAAATGTCTTAAGTAAGACCTACGCAACGCAGTTTTAATGAAGTTTCTATGTTAAACGTTTGAAGCCGCATTAAACGCACAAAAAGCGTTAGAAGAAAAAGAAGAAGAAATCGGATAACAGTAGAGGGCATTTTCATGCCCTCTAATAACAGTAATAGTAGTGAAGTAATAGTATTAATAACCTAATTATAATAATAAACTATTTATGTAGCGACTATGGCATCTTTTCTGCTGCTCAGTTTTCATCAGTTCCTTACCAAATAAATTAAAAGAGGCTAAAAGCCCAATAAATGTGCCACACATAATAGCCTAATATAAGATAAACTTTGCCTATCCCATTTCAATTAGGCAGCACTAGGCTACACCACAAACAAGCTATCATTACGTTTTTGCGTTTGTATCTATAAGGCTCTGGTTCTACTAAACATACAGGTAGAATAAACATAGAATGTTCTTCAAGTAGAACAGGTACATTGGAATGTTTTGCATTTAGCCTAAAGCAGTAAAACATGTGGTCAGTTTACAATCAATAAAGCCAACCAAATAAATTCAGTTCAGAAACCAAGGTGTTGTTTTTTTGACCAACCAAGCTGGCTTTAACTTGTCTAGCAGTTGGCTACCAAGCTGGCTTTTTTTGACTACACACATTTATACCTGAAATCTAGCAACTATTCTTCTCATCTTCTAACTAAAGGTGAGTTTAGGTTACATGCAAGCAGCTATGCCCCTCTCCTCCTGCCTACTAATATTTATCTTTCACTGAAGGTATATAGGCTACACTATGTGACAGGTCAATTCACCTTTAAGATGCTTTAATACATACTCATCCATCATTCATGAAGGACTTTGGAGTGATGCAGTTGATTGGCTCCCGTCTGATTAATTTCTCTCTCACTGATGGAGAACTAACTGTAAAAAAATCTACACTTTACCTTCATGAAATTGGAATGTTCACTGCTTAGCTGGAATTTAAAAGATAATGAATATGCTTTGAAACATCTGCCTATGCAACATTCCTCTGAATTGTATTCTTTTTCAGAGTGAAAAAGACTTTAAGTTGACGGACTGATAAGTTGACTGATATTTAGCAGACACTTTTATCCAAAGCAACAGAGACTCACAGTGGTGGGAATCAAACTCGGCTTGACCAATTATTAGTTAGTGACATTACCACTTCTCCACCACGCCAGATATACAACATACTTATATTCTTAATGAAGACAATATTCTTGATGGTATCTATGGCACACTAGAGAAAAACATTGCAGAAAAAAATGCCACATCTCTGCAAGTCTTAAGTGTGCCATTTAACTTCTCCAGGGTCAAAGCCATGACTTTCTAGGAAAAGGCTAATGTGAATGCAACCTCTCCATCTCCTGAGTTCACTAGCAACAGCAATTCATCTGAAAAGCACAAGCCTGTGGACCTCAAATTCGCCATTCACCATACCCTCTTCCTTCCTCCAATGCAATGCAATGTGAATTGGTTCTCATTTTTCACCCCATTTTAAGAGGTGCCCAGCACAGATTATGTTACATTAATTAAGCCATTTTATGGGTTACAATTAATCCTCACAGTGTTTGAAATTGAAGGGGTGGGGGGAGAAAAATGGTCTGAATTTGCTGACAGTAAAAGTACGCATTGATTTCACAAGCTGCTGGTATTTTTCATCAAGTCTTTGAATGAAATCACATCCAGCTCCGGTCAAAAAGATCACCGCCGGCGCCTTCCATAACTCTAGTCTCACAGTGAGACTTAATCCTATTGTTAAGGACCCTGGATACAGATTAATGATGACAGAGTCCAATATCTGAACTCAATTAAAGACTATATGTCAGGCTCCACAGTGCAAAAAAGTTATTAAGCAATCAGGCCTATGCACAGACATTAGCGTTGGCGTATATCCTATTATAAGGTTTTTATCTTGTTTATGGGTTCTTCTATAACCTCTTAAAACTAGTAAACTAGCAAAACTTTTTTGTTGTTTGTTTATGGTTCTTAGCAGACCCTTTTGTCTAAAATGGCTTACAGTGATATCAATAAACATTAATATTAGTATTAACGTGACCTGAATTTAAAATTGAGTATTAATTGAGTATACTTTAACTAGGCTAGTCCTACTGGGTTTTTTACCAGGGCACCACACTGTACTACATGTTCCCACAACAATAAGGGCCCTATCATGACATTCTAAAGTGCATCGTCACTCGTCAAAAGTCTATTCAAATTTAGTAGGATGTCCAGTTCACATTGGGAGGGGTTTCGTTCTCAAAAGTGGAGCGCATGGCGTAACAAGGTGTTCCTAGGTCTTTTAATCAGTCATATGGGTGTGTTTGGGGCGTAACATCATTTTAAACCAATGAGAATGACATCTGTCATTCCCTTTAACGGCGCAACGCGCGATATGTCAAATAAATGCATCGGTATTTTGGCATTCAACGGCGCATTTGAAGGAGGCTGCTTGCAAGACCGTATGGAATAGTCATTCTTAAACCATGCTTTACTAAAACCTAGCATAGCCTTCACGCATTTGCACTCGTCTATTATTTGAACTCATTGGCAAAGTGAAACTAACTTCACCAAGGAGTCAGTCAACGACAAGACAGTTATATGCAGTTACTTTCACTATTGACTGACAATGGGTTACCATAGAAAACATAGGCTGGAAAAAGCAACACTTACCCTAATGTTGCTCAAATGACTAAATAAAACAACATTTATCCTGCAGAGGAGTTGCTTATATCTCGTGACAGTGCGTCTTCAGCTGTGCTCCATACTTGTCTCTCGCCTCTCCCCTAATCACTTTTAACCGTCATTACCAATTTGCAAATGATGGTGAATAACTACTCATCATGAGATGTACAGTATTTCGTAATATCTTTATTCTAATTATTTTTACCATTGTAATCGTGCAATTTGTAATGCTTTGCATGGACGTGCGCTGGTGTGCGTTCATGAATGATAGAAGGATGGTGCGTGCACCTGCCAATATGACTGTTGACATGCGCTCTTAAAATAGCATATGAACAACTCGCCATTGACTTCTGACCAGGTTTAGGTGGTGTATGATAGCGATTTTTAGACAATGCGCCAGGTCCCTCCCTAGGTTGTTAATTGCCACACCCCTGGGCGCAATGCTTAAAAAATAAAGGTGCAAAATAACGAATTCAACTTCGCGCCGGTGAATAACGAACTTTACGCCATGCGCTGGTGACCGAAAATACAGCCCTAAAACTACTGTTAAGCTTTAAGTAACACTCAACCCTTCGAGAAAAGCAAACTCATGGTTGTATTGCTCTTAGTTAAATATTTAACAGCACTGTTAGAAAATGTCAGACTGAGAATAGTGTCCACTGACATTTAAAAATGCTTCCCTTTAGGATCATAGTGCCTGAGATTCCTGAGCAAACTGGGGAGGAGGACACTATCTACAGGAATATCAGATACAATCAGACATTTGCAGCTGGTCATTATTTCGAAAATAAGAAAATAAGACTACTTAGCCACAATACAGGGACATCAAGCATACAGAGGTTTCCATGCAACTGTCCATGCAACAATTAACATGAAGGATGCTTTTTGGGTTTTACATAGATTGGACTGAAAATGTAGGTCTACCTGTTTAAACTGACTCTACAAGGTACACACGTGGTCACTGACTGCAGCTCTACTTGTGTCAGTCAAAGACATGACATCATTACAGAAAAATATTCCCAAATCTCAGCAACCATGTTATTGAATCTCAGGGTGTTTTCACATATATATAGTCCATTTTAAAAGAACCAAGCTCAGTCCACTAAAAGGGGACCAGAAAGTGGACCAAAACAAAAAGGACTCATTCTTTTTTATAGTCACATTGTGAGTTCATTTGAAAGGACTCAGATCTCTTCATCTTCACACTATACCTTCTCTGGGGGTCTCAAACCTGCTTTGGATTAAGGGCTATGTAGTTGCTCTGAGTTATTTATGTATTTTCATCATAATTTATTATCAGGTTGAAATAATTATCATAACCCAATTGGTGTGGTGATTTTGTTTCATAAATATTTTTTTTCTGAAATATATATTATAATATATTTTCAGAATGAATTTTGATCTGAAGTTATTGCAAAGACCCTCTTGAACTGTCAGTCAACACGCCAGCCAATCACACTTTCTAATTCAGTGGTAGGCCCGCCCCACCTGATTACTGTTGCTTTGTCCAACTTTAGCTCAAGTCCAAAATGACAAGTGAACAGTAGCCCATTAACTGCGCTGTGCAGTCTCGTATATGTTTGCCACATGCAAGAAGAGACAGAGAGATTATAGTTTAGCAGATCATGAAAAATGGTGAGCAATGTAATCCAAAGTTTGCTGATTTCTAAATTGCTACCAATAGCTTGGATAGAAATATATTCAGCCTTACATTAGAACAAACTTGTTTGGCTGTAGCCAAATTACAAATGTCTGTAGGCCTATCATGATAATATTTTTTTTATATATAATAAACGACATGCCTTCTCTTTTGCCAATGGCATGTCATGGTAGGACAAAATAGGCCAGCCTACAATGCAAAATGTGAAAGAGAACCCAAGGCTATTTGTCCTGAGGTGGTCTCAGTTCGGTTCGCGTGTTCATAGGCACAAAAAATGCTGAGTCATTGGTCTGAGTTCACTTAGAAGGCTGAAAAGGAAAAGTGTGAAAACACCCTTACAAACACAGATTAGGCCTAATTTTACATTCAATGCCAGGAACTGGACTGAACGATTACAGTGTCATACAAATCTACAGGAAACCTATGTAAGTTCCATATCCATTCAAATATAATGGATACAATTGAAATTGGTGTTCTGCAAAGTAGAATTTCTGTGTTCAGAAGTGTTGTACCTGTCTTCAATGACACATGTGACATGCCAACTTGTCTAGACTACTGCTACCTGACAGTCTACTAGTAGGTCTGGTGAAATGGTTACGTGGATTAGTCATCTGAAAAGGGCACAGTATCACTTTTCATCTCGCTGTGGTTGCTCATAGCCAGGCAGCTCAAGTACTTTACGACCTGGAGCAATCTACCTGGACTCCTTCATCCAAGTCATTGCTCAATCCATTTTGGTTTTTTTACATTCCTGTCTCCCTGACAGTCGGCAAATATACAACAATAAGCCGTAGGCATGGCCTCAGGGAACAAACACTGCAGAGCCACCGTTTCTCTAATATTTTAGGACTTTTTACTTGTACTTGATACAGTTATCTGACTCTTCTTGCTGCTTGATAACATTTCATTTTAAAGTGCAGCATTTTTTTCAGTATTGCCTCTTTGACTTACTGTTAACTTATGTTTTACACTACATCAGTTGTTACTATTTTGATTTTATGTAATGAAATCCTTGAAATATCACAATTAACAATCAACACTTTAAAGATGTCTTAATGTTCGGTTAATGCACAACACTGTCATTAAATAACACTGAAGCCTCTGAATTAATAATGGAGGTCAGAGCTTTTGGATTGACTGAGAAAGACAAACTGGGGGAAACAAAGTGCCTGCTGATCGATTTAGGAAGGCACCCAACCCTGGGAATCAATACAGTGAATCTTTAACCACAAACATAGTCAATATCAAATGGTGTTGGCTGTTCTCACATCCTCTGAAACTTGACAAAGCTCAAGGCTGACTGAACAACTCATAATGACTTTAAACATGCTAATGTGCAATCTCACTGTATAACTAAGTGTCCTGTATTGTCAGTTGCAACAAAAGCACACCACTAAGTGACAGCATGACATTCAATCTAATCACAACGGCTGTTCAGGGCAGATGCAAGCCAAATCTCTCTGTAGTTCCAACATAATACATATAAGAAATAAGAATAAATCAAAGAATAAAAAATGCTTTAAAATGCAGAGCATGAGCACTGTATCAAATTAGAAACAGGTGAATGCCACATTGGGTCCAAAATAAAGAAATCTAGTCAAAAGAAAGCATGATAGTAAAAGGAACAAAACTAGAACATTTGGCATCTTAGCATTACACTGACATTACACAGCATTACCATTTTTTTCATTATGTCAGTATGCCACACACAACAAATTTATAATAGTTCTGTTTAACACTCCAAATGTTCCCTACCATACCCTTAAAGGCCTATCCCACTACATAAAGTGGACAGCCAAGCACTTTTTTCAAGCCTAAACAAGAGCTCCAGAGCTTGTACATGAAGGTACTGAAGTGGCTTTTTATGTTTTAGTGTTTTTTCTTTGTGTGAAAAGGTGATTTTCCACCTTTGGAATGAATAAGGAATGTTATTTAATAATTGTTTGCAAAATAAAATAATGATCAAATCTAGCCAAAATGTGATCCTGTTGACTTCACATTCATTTCCATTTAGTGGGGAAAAGTTCTTGAACTAAAGGAGATGGAAGACGTGAAACAACTCACTGACCAGTCACAGCCTGATCAAAGCGTAGCTCGCCCGCCACAATGCTGTGAACACGAAGTTCAGCACACAGCACTCCTCAGCCCAATGATTTTGCTGTGGACAGCCAGTTCTTATTCCCATTGGCAGGGGCTCTGCAGTCTGCAATTGAACTGGTGGCTGCACTAAAGGCCAATCTCCCCTTCTTTCAAGCCCCAACAAAACTCATTACTTAAACAAATTAAGACCTAGACGAAAAGACAGACGAAAAGCCGAGTCCAAATAAATTAAGCTGACTGCAAGTCTTTTAGGTGAATTAGAAAAAAAATGTCTTTGTCGAGAAAAAACTTTATTGCCAAATATATATATACTGTTTTGGCCACAAGAACAGGTGAGCTCAGTTGTTTAGTATTAAACAAAACAAGGCTTTGTTTGCTTGATTATTGATGTGAATAAAACATTTGCCACAGGCTTTACAAAAACACCTGCAATCAGTCAAGCTGAAGAGTCCAGGTGAAATGAGGTTGTGAGCAGATAATGGAACCCTGAAAGATGAGAACAGACAGCATCTTGACCTATTAGAATAAAAAAGAAAGAAAAAAACTATACAGTCACCTTCAAATCCTATTTTTCACCATCTTTGAAGTTCTATGAAAATCGCTTGAAGGTTTTAAGGATTCCACATTAGTTTGACCATTTAGAGGTACCACTGAATCATCACATACCATGCACACTACGGTTTCAACCATTAGAGAATTAGAGTCTGAAGTCTCCGAGGAGAGACTTGCCTTGAGTGTCAGCTTGACCCTAACCTTTCTCACAAACACCACGATGTTATTACACAGGTCTAACGCCGGTCAACTCACAATACCCTTGTGTTTCTTTTTTAATCAAAGAACAAAGAAAGGTTGTGGTAACTTATGTCATTATAAGACATAATAACACAGCATTACAGTGTCCTAAGATCCAAAAAAATGTTGCTGACAAAATCCTAGTACTTTTTTTACTACATGTATGTGAATGAATGTTCATGGACTAGATAAAGCCCTATGTTCTAAGCTTGTAAGCAATGCATGATCATTCTCTTGTCCATCTCCTAATATGGAGATCATGGTTATAAACATAAGCTCTCCAGCAATATTACATACATACTGTAGCTCCATTTCATACTGATTAAAATCTCCACTCTTGATTTTATAACAGGTACATGGATGCATTTAATTCTAGCTGTCACATAGGGTGTATTTTCATCTATTCCGTTTTATTATATTATGTCTCTGATAGTACACCCACTGTCTGCCCTGAAGCCATAAGCAGCACGGAAGTCACAAGTTTACTGTTAGCACAGGAGGCATATCATGAAATAATGTATGGCCTACTTCTGAATGCAACTTGTATGTAGCAGGTCTATGTGAGTATAATGCAGCTTTAAACTCGCAGCACATGATTATCTCATTGGAAGCCTCTACTTTTGCCTAATGGTGTCATTGTGCCTGTTAGTGACTGCATTCAGGGGCTGGTAACCATTCCAAAGTACTTGAGAGAGACTTGGGTTATTAATGGGTTATTTGGGATTAGTTGGTTCAATAGATAGTTTCTGCAGGCTATCTAATGGCTGGTGCTATCGCACATGCATGGCAAGGTCCTGTTATCAAGCCAAAAAAGAATATATCAGTATCTACCTGTTTACAATTATATCAACAGGTGTTACGTGCTGTTATACTTGTAGAGCCACATATAGTTTAGCATAATCCAGTGTTTCCCACAGAATTGAATTCTATTTGTGGTGGTTTGCAGAATTAACTCGAATGCAACAGTTTTTAACAAATTAGTGCAGTGCGCCGGTTATGATTCTAACCAGATTTAAGCACAATTTAGTACAACCAACAGTGTTTCCCACAGAATTAAATTCTATTTGTGGTGGTATGCAGAATTAACTCAAATGCAACAGTTTTTAACAAATTAGTGCAGCACGGTTATGATTCTAACCAGATTCAAGCACAATTTAATACAACCAGGAAAATCATTGTGTGGTGGTCAATGTTGATATTCTGGTGGGTCGCCACAAATAAGTCAATGTATGGGAAACCAATAATTATGAATAGTACATAGGGTTTTGTAGTTACAGTAAGCATTAGTGAGAAAAAAACTCTGCTTTAACAGTGTGATCTTCAAATTGCCATGTGTAGTATTGACTTTTGATGATTTTGTGCAAGTAGATGGGGACCACCGCATTCACAATGAACAATTTACAATATAATTAGAATGTTTTTCTTTAATAAAGAAGGGATGTGCGCCTGGCAACACCTCTAATGTGAGTCATGTTAAGAAATTAATATTCTATTGTGAATGAGAGTTAGGCCTATATGTGGAGGTTCAGGCTAGACCATAATCCATTTCTGAAATCCCTGAAGCAAATATATGCACGGTTTATAATGGTGTTCTCGAAGGGCTCTCTAGGTAATGGCAACTACTAAGCTTAATTACTCATAGTGAGCAGCTATATGTGAGCAAGTGATTCAGTACTTAACTCCATTTAATACAGCTTGCATTTTAACATGTGTTAATGCAACATGTGTGTGTGGTTGCAGGTTGCTTTCGACTTCACCCTCCAGAAGGCCTTTCAGAGAGGCACAGCAGTCTAATATTCACAGTAACTAAATGCTACAGTATTCAGTGGAACTAGTAATGATGGGGGTTTCGGTCAGTGTCAGATTGTCTGAATCAGCACCTGCCAAAAATCATAGATTTTCCATTTGGCACATTATAGAAACCTGGGTATCTGCCACATACAGTATAGCAACCACAAACCATCTTTATGACTCAGATTCTGAAGAAGCTCAGATTTTTCCTTGCATTCAATCCACTCTTAACTAGACCCAGTCTTTGTTTTACACACATACACAGAACAGATCTGATTGTCTGTGAATGAGTGTTATGCCAATTCTGTTTAAATGAATGAATGAATAGACTTTATTGTCATGTCAGGCATGAGAATTGTCTTCACTCTCACCAATAAAATAGACAGTACAGTACATACAATATACACAATATAGACACAAATCCATAAAACAGTGTTCACTGAGACACAACATATCCACAGGATATAAATAATTATAGGTCTTGGTTGCACACACACAAATAGGTGGTACATAAACACTTTGCTTCCAGTAGAATTTGTACAGCTGTATGCATAGCACATTATTATTTTACTATTTTGATTTGTTGTGAAGTTAGAACTCTATTTTTCTTAAGAGAAGGGAAGGGAAAAAAGAGTGCACCGTGGAGCAAGCAGTATTACGCTTTTCGTTCTCCCTTCTCTTAAGTTGTTTTTGTGAAATAGCTGCACCTGCTGTACAATCTATCAAGGTGTGCAGGCTCCCCTCTATCTTTCCAGAATCTATTTTCAACCTGCCATGATCGTGATTTCTATTTGTGCAGTGCTGCTAAATTACTGAATGCCTGCCCTTCCATCGCTTTCTTATACGGCTTTCTAAAGCACTCTCAAGTTATCTTGGTGGTGACTCAAAAATGTGTATTTATGTTTTCTCCATGTCCTGATAGGTGCCTCTTACATGGAATCATCTCACCTCCACCAAAGAGTACAGTAATTTCTTGTGTATTAGCCGCATTGTGTATAAGCTGTAGGACAGTGTTTTATGCTAGTTAAAAAACAGAACCATAATAAGCTTAATACTACATTAACTGTCCCCGTGTAATAACCTCATAGCTGAAGAAATTTTGCAAAGTCAATGTATAAACCGCCACTAATAGTTGGGAAATTACAGTAACACACCTAACTGGATTATATGACAGCTGACAGCCACATGCTGTCTGTCTGCTGTGGAGGTGAGCAAACAGGGTACAAGCCGACTGATGCTCTTCAGGGTCATTTGGGACGTCCTTATTGACTGAACTACTACTTTTGGAGGATGACCAAAAAGGCTTTGGACACTGTGTATTGCTTATCAAGGGAGATTATCAGTACAGATCCCCACATAATGTCACATCAATTAATTTATCAACATGTAGCTTTAGCCTAGGCTATGGATAAGATATGCCTACACGATACAGAGATAACTTAACTTTGCTGTCTGTAAAACATTTTTTGTTGGAAGAGAGGAGAGGGCGAGTGCTGCGTTGGGTCAAAAAAGTATTTAAAAAAGATCAAGTGCTCTTTTTTCCAAAATTCCTTTTGGAAATTGTATCCCTAATGAGGCTTTTTCACTTCTTTTATCTTCAACAAGCAGGCTGGTCAGTGAATTAAACACTTACAGATTATAAAAGTAACTGATTTGGGTATCTAGCATTCCAGTAAACTAATTAAAAATAAAATACCCATTGTTAAACAGGCTTTAACAAAAGATTGATAGACTGATTGTTGATGCTGTCCATTGCAATATTCTGGGCTACTGCTTTGTACTGATCTGTTTTTCCCAGTCTTATTACGAATACCACCATATCCTCTACACATTATAAAAACTGTTCTGACATCTGGCATGCTGCCAAATTACTGGTAAGGTCACTTGCAGTTCACCCAGGTTTGTCAAACACTAACACAACTGGAAACAGAATTGTCCAGTTAAGTTCCCATATGTTCTCTGAACCAGCCACTTATAAGAAAACATAAGCAGTACTCTTTTTCTCTGTTAGCAGAAAGAGTCTTTCTTCTCCCCCATCACAGAGATGTTGAGGGCAGCTGACTTCAAAAAGCCTAAATACATTCTGGACTGAGTAAGCCAAGCCCTTTTCAGGAGAAAGATTAGTTTGAGCTTTCCAGTAGTTTACAAGACAAAAATGTCAATATTAGCCCATCAATTCCCTGGCTAGAACAAGCCTCAAAGTTCACCACCTCCAGTGGGCCAAGAAAACATCCTGCTTGGTTGCAAAATCATTTCTGTCTTCATTTATTTCAGCTTTGTCCATAAAACCTAGATGATGAGCTTGCTACTCATGTTTTCTTTGCATAAGCTATAGGTGCAAGGAAAAAATGGGACAGTAGGGGTAAGGTGCTTTTAAGCACACAGGAAATGACTAATATGAGCAACGAGCATTTCCTGGCCTGTAGCTCTATGGTAAAAAACGGCTTTTGGATTAGACCTGTAATCAGGAAGATACATACAAAATACTACGAAAACGGCACGGTTACTTGTGACTTTATACACTTTCAAGGCAGGGTGTGGGGACCCAGCCTAGCACAACAGCTGTTGCAACCAAGGAAACCTGAATCATATTAGTCTCAAGTAGGCCACGTCTAATCATGTCCCTGGCACTCTAGACTCCAAACGTAAAGATGCCAAGATGCACAACCTGAGAGCACATGTCCAGACACTACAGTTCCATACTCGGTGTGTTCGTTGTGTTGATGTCATTAAGGCAATATAACAGCTTAAGTCTGTAAAGCAAATATGATTGGATCAGCATCATACAACGGAGGGACAACATGTCCTAACAACTTGACAGCAGTGTGTGTGCAGTTCCTCGCATGCGGATGTATTGCAATATTTTCTACTGTAATCTTGCTGAAGCAAACTGTCAAAATGTCCCAATTCAGGAAACAAGTGACAGAATGAAGAGTGTGTGATAATGTTGAGCTTAGCTTTGGTCTGAACGCCCCCACTAATATATTTTTGGTCTTCAGTTTTAATGAAACTTTGTTTTTGTTGTGTAATGTGAAATGGTGTCTGGCTGTGGCTGGGTTTAGTTTTATGCATTTTTTTTTTTTTTTTGCAACAGAATTTTTTTTTAATATTCTGCCTTTTCTCCCATCCTGGTATAACTAAATGGGGACTGGAATTCCAACATTGTATCTGGTCACCTGTTGAAAGTTAAAGTGTCTGGTTGATCAGGAGTCAGAATTAGGCTACTGGTGGTGACTAACAACATATCTTTGCCAAACCCAGTGTCTTCATCCAGTCCTTAATAAAATAAATAACTTAATAAACACTCCAGAGTCGTAGCCTAATTGTTGTTGGACTCTTATTGCCAGAAGTTGCTCCGGAGGATTCCTCCTTGCCAGACATAATTACAAGTTAAGAATGACTGCTACATTGTGGCTTGCAACAAACCAATGGTTCTCTCTCTCACACACACGCACGCACACACACACACGCAAACTGAGCATAAATTTTCAGACAACCCTTTAGGAAAGCTATACTAGGCTACAATAACATAAGAATTGTGAACACAGGCTGAATAATAAACTTAACAGCGCAGGGTCCGATGAGCGCAAATTATGGTAGCAAATCAATGCTTTGTAACCTGTGGATACCCACTAACATTTTCACGGTATGTTTATAGCAAAGACACAGCTAGCGCCTGTCGCTAGCATCTATAACGTTAATAGTTAACGTCAGCCTGTTTGGAGGGCGAGGTTAGTGAGTGTAATGAACATATTACTGACAAAAACTCCCGATGTTAAGGCCACCCAAAAGCATTTGCGCTCCGTTCATTATACTCTCTAGTTTTATAAAAGCTGTGAATGTGAATCTTACCTTGATAATACTGGTACGTCTAGGTATTCCAGATTTGGCATCCAACATAGAGGTGTTTGCCGTTTCCAGCCCTTCGCTGTCAGGTATGGCAGAAGCGACCATGTCTGACGGCAACCCACATTCCCCATTTGAGACCGATACTTCGCACTGCCCTTTCCCGTCTGTTTCATCACTGGGTACGGTAGCCTTCTCCCCAAGAGCCGATGAGGTTAACCCGCCGTTTTCCGTAAACTCCGCCATAAGCACAGAGCTGACTGGGTCTATGTCTATACTGTGGTTACTTAGTAATAATTCAGTTATGGCGTAACTGAACTTCTTGAAACGACATCTGCAAGGAAAGATGTTAGCTGAACCCGTTGATAGCTACCCCTCGACTCATTTTCGGAGACTGACGGCGACTAGGTGCTAGGTGGAAATTGGCTCCATGCAGAACATTTTGACTGTTGCAAGTCTCATTGTTCTTCAGCATCACATTCATAAGCCTCTTGATGCTGCCATCTAACGTTACTCGGTTATAGCAGTCTCTTTTAAAGCTTCCTACTTCATGCCATACGTCTGGGATGTCAACCAAGTCGCATATAATGACCGCACTCAAACTGCTGGAACTGAACTGCTGAATATGCCCTTGATTTATCTGGATAATTAGCTAAAGTTAGTGACGTTGGCTAATTAATAACGTTAACGTTACATGATTTGTAAAACGTCCTAGTCACATAATTGTACAAAAGCCTGTGTTACCCGGTCCTAAAATAAATGCAGTTTCTGTTGCAACTAATGTCTAACTACGTAGCCAATGCAATATTATTTCACATAGGTCAGCTGATAGTATCAAAGTGAAGTCATGATCTCACTAGCCTATGCATAAACTTAACAACGAGAATGACAGCTTGACACCGTCCAACACCGCTGTTTAGATAACGTTATGCTAACGTCAATTCAAAATCATAGCTAGCGATAGCTATCTAATGTAAGTTAATCAGGTAAGTTATGTCAAACTAAGACAGAAGCCCCACGTCGATGTAAAGGGGGTTGTAAACAACAGTAATGTAATCCTTGGTTATCTTGTGAATTATCAAGATGTTATACACTACACGCATTTTGCCAAGAAAATGTTGAATTAACACAAATATCCCCGAAACCTGTTAGCTAGCTACACGAGCTATCGTTAGTTACAGTAATTAGCTAGCTTACTTCATTGTGTTAAGTTACTTACGGCGACGATCAAGTTAATGTTGAAATTTGAAGCTTAACCGTACTTAAAACCACAGGATTGTCAACAGAAATAAAAGCTCAAAAATACTTCTGATTAGAAAATTAGTTAACTGCCTTCTATTATGCCTGGTCATCAGGTAACAGCATACACAACTTCAGCTAACTCATGCGAGAAACTTCAGTCATACGTGATTCATCCTGTTTCTCAATAGGACTACTCGTATCTTAGCAAACCAGATGAAAGTAAATTCGCTTCCTCAAAGCAGCCTAAACACACTTGTTGTCATGTGCACATGACTGTACTGTCTTAGAGCGCTCATTTGCCTTTACGAGGCTGTATAAACCATTTTTAAGTAAGAATCAGTCATTTCATGGTCTGCCGTCTTTACTAGTAATGTAAAGTAAAAATCAGTAAGTTAATAATAGCCTAACTGCAACTTTGCTGCTGAAATAGGCTATTCTGCATGCACATGTCTACATTTATTCAGGAAAATAATCACAAAAGTAGTGTAACAGTAGCCTAATGCTTTCATAAAGTTTATTTAAAGAAACTGTGCAAAGACCAGCAATAAAGGAATAGATGATAATTTCAGGGTAGACTGCATACAAGCAGAGAAGAAAAGGGTATAGGTTGACCTTTAGCTTTTCTTTGAATGTGTTAAATTATGCAACAGCGGCACCTGGCTGTGAAAGTCTTATCATATTATCTGGTTCATTTTAGTGCCCACCTTATACGTAATCATAACCCAACAAGTAGAATGTAAATATGCTTAGGCTAATATCAAATAAATGGCTAGCTTTCTATGATCATGTAAAACAAGTAAAATGCTGTTTTCAGTCAGATGTCATTTTCTGTATTGTTTTATTCCATGTCTCCTTCCGTTATAAATACCAAGTAGTTACCATTCAGGAAAATAGCATAGACCTAGTTGATTGTTGCATGTGTTGACATTTATTTATTTTTTATGTCCATGATATGATTATGTAAAAGGTAGGCCTATACATTCACAATTATATTTCTGAAAGGGTTCTGGCAACATGAAGTTAAAGTTATACAAAGACCACCTCTTCCATCTTATCACATTACGTATCTGTTCCAAAAGAAAGCTAAACAAAATATTAATGAGACAGGACCAACAGATGAAGTGAATAGTTATCACATTAAGTAGGCTACATAATTAAAAACACTACACAGCACAGCTTTGCAGAAGAGAAATGGTTCTAATTGCACTTCATATGTAAGCCCCAAAGCATGGTCAGAAATTGTTGTGTTGTTTCATATCCAGTGTAACCATTGTCATGAGTTCACATTTTGATTCAATTTACTTTAAGTACTACTGTAGATGAAAATCCTTATTTTTTTGCTAAAGGGACAATCTCTGTCTGGCATAGACACAGAGCAGAACAGAAGGCCCTCACATAGGTGTTGGTGCACCCTGCAAGTAATTTCAAGGCTGGGCAGTTGATGAATTTGTTAATGTATGGACAAGGATTAGCTGAAATAAAAGGAGAACAGGTAAGAGGTTAGCTTTTTGTTTCTCTTCATAATCGTTGAAAATGTTTAAAGACGTATGTGACCGGACCTTTAAGGACAATTGACTGTGCAATGTTTTCTTTTTAGAAAGGATTTAGAGTTCTTACTGCACAGCTTGTCCTCACAAGAGTCTGGGCAGGCAGAACAAGGCTCTCCTTCGGTGTATGGTGGAATACCCTGCCCTCCTGTGTAGAAGTTTCCTCTATGGAAACAAAACAAAACAAAAACGTTTATTCTTTGTTCTTGTCATCTTTCTTGTTCAAATTCAGTAATTGTTGCTTGTTCTTTTGTCTTTGTGTGTCGGGATCATAGCATTTCCAGATACTGCACATTCCACATACATGAGCATACTTCATTCACATAACAATGTAATGGTGTGGGTTACAGGAGGCTCAATGGATAACAAGTGAAGTTGAAAAAATAAAATGTGTGTGACATACGCTCTGTAGTAATGGCAGCCGTAGAAATAGGAGCTGCCACATTTGGCTACACCGCAGCCCACCTGATAGGAGCTGTACCATACAACCTAAAATGAAATTGATAAGTGTTTCTAGATAACCTGTAGTATCCATCTCATACAGCAGATCAGTGGGGTTTTGTGCTAGATAATTAGGTAATTGAACTGTGAATCAATCTTATATTCCCCCATGTTTATTCGGATGGAACCAGAAATACCTGAGTGTAATGGCCAATAGGTTGTCCATTGTGTGATCCACTGGGGTATTGGTAGTTTTCCTCTTCGCTGTGCCAAGCACTCACCACTTCAGTCCAAGTGTTAGAACCTCCAGATTTGAATAAGTTCTCCCCAAGTTCGTAGTCTGTTAAAAGCAAAAGTTATTTATTTTCATCTGTGTTCTCTATTCATTCATGTTATCATGCCTTAATCCTTCCATTTGTATCTTAGTCTAAGATAGTTAATATTAGTCTTTACAACTGACATCAGCAAAAATGTTGAATATGTTGTAATATATTAATATGTATGTGTTTGTAAAGTTTTTGTACAGACTATTTACGTGTACATTTCTGTGCATGTGTGTGCATGTGTACATGTGTGTGGATGCTCATCTACGGCTGAGGGAAAAGCGATGATGCACCTTCAACCAGACGGGAGCTCGATGGGCCATGCCCCATCTTGCATTTGTCCACCCACTGCTGGGCTGAATCTGCCACCGTCTGGTTCCAGCTCTGAGTGCAAAGGATAGCCAATCACAGATGAGCACAGGTAAGAACACACAGTCTCCAAATACACAAAGTTATCGTACCTCAGTTCATGAGAATACTAGAATGTCGGTTTGTGTGTACAGGGCAGCTCCCCTCCTTTATTGAAATATTACTGTTATTAAGATTGTTAAGTCAATATTAGTGAGAAATCTGACACACCATTTTCAGCATGTTGCTTGCTGTTGGCTTCACTGCCCTCCTGAAGGCATTGTGTGCATTCACAATCTCCTCCTGAACAGCGGAACTGTCTGTGCAGATGTCTGTTCAAAGGAGGACAGAATGTGCACACACATACCCAGCAGAAAGACAAAACAATGTTTTGGTTTCTTTTTTACTCATACTCATGAAAGGTAAATGAACAGATATTGATATTGATTAAACAGAGCTTAGTCACAGAGGTTGAAAGTCTATACGGTTATACTCACTTGGCTGTGAATTCATTTAGGAGTTGGACCATAAGAATGAGGGAAGGAAGGGCATTGATTATTGACAAGTTTGATA
Source organism: Alosa pseudoharengus (assembly GCF_046254945.1). Taxonomy (NCBI): domain Eukaryota; kingdom Metazoa; phylum Chordata; class Actinopteri; order Clupeiformes; family Clupeidae; genus Alosa; species Alosa pseudoharengus. Next base: position 30,960,331 of record NW_027468587.1, read on the forward strand.
GGTATGACACTTAATGACTTAACTTTATGACATCTATTTCAACTTTTGCCAAGGTCTTGCATGATAAATTGAGGATTAAGATTATAATCAATCTGTTTATTAAAATCTTCAAAATCCTTTTCTTTATCCTTATAAATAGACACCTATGCACACATCTCTATGAATGTGACAAATAAAAATCCTTGAATCCTTGAATGTTGTTTATCCAGTCACTGTTATTCAGTGGCGTTTATATTTTTTATTTTATTTTAGTTTATATTTTATAAGCTAGTCTAATAGATGTAATTACTGTAGAGTAATTGATGTGCTCACCAGACTGCAAGCAGTGCACATCTGAAGCACTGTCAGGGTCCAGACTGTTAGCATGAACATGGTGTCTGTGGTCCTGGCCTAGAGAAAGAGTAGCATATGTTTAAACCCCATATTTTTCACTAGACTGAAATTATTTATTTTTTTAACCATTGATGCCAATTTTGATACCACAGATGAATAGAGACCCAGTCAGACCAATAGTATGAAAAATCAGGAACAGAGTTTTATTTACAATGATGCGCATAAAGGGAGAGACAGCATGATTTCACCTAAAGATCCATCAGCTGCTCTAACTAAACAAGGAAATAGTTAGGGTTTAAGTATCCTTCCAGGCTGACGGGAGATGGCGTTGGTCATCCCATCTCACATGGACTACACTGAATCAGACTACCTGGCAATCCGGTGCAGATAGCTACTGACGCAGCCATGCAGAACAGTGAAACACTGCAAAGTCATAATATTCCTGCGTATCTCTAAATACAGTCACACAGATATACACAGGGACAGTACAGATATCATACTGTCATTACATAGAATCATAGTTATAGTGTCAAAGTGACCTACTAATGAGAAATGCAGAACATTAAACCCCATATTGGAATATTGGACATAATGCAGAACATTAAACCCAATATTGGAATATTGGACATAATCTATTCCACTTTCTCTAACCATTAACTCAAAGTCCACACAATGATGTTTTGGAATTAAAATTGGATCAGATTTTGTATGACACAGATAACATCCTTCAAGTACCTCAAATTTATAAAGTTGAAAGAACTTTAAATTCATGTATACGTAAATTAAATATTTCTATCTTGTCATGATGCCATCTTACCTGCTTTGATGCACTGAAGACTGAAGAGATAGTGTTCTGGATGTACGGTCCACCCTCTTTATATAGGGTCGGCAGTGAAGTAGGCTGTACACGTGTGCATAATAATCTATTAATAACACTTGAGAGAATAAAGGACGGATGCCATAAAGCAATGATTCCTTTATCCGACATCCAATGACAGGAGTAAACATGGGCCTCTTGGGTGGCACCGTGATCCTGTGTACACTGCATTAAAGCAGCAATGAATAGAGAGGGAGCTCCCAAAGCACTGGTCAACAATTAAACAATGATTAATGATGTAAATAGTGTATCTATGGATTGCTCCCTGGTAGTCGAAGAATACTATCGATGCATTCATCAACCGTGTTGGTTGTATGGTCGGATAGGGCCCATTACCGCAGAACTAGTTTGAAATTTACCTCTCCTTGTACCACTGTTGGGTTAGATTTGAGGGGATTATGTGGTCCTCGTTCTGAAAAAGTATGCATTGCCATCTTGCTCTGTTAGGGAACCTCACTTGCACGCCAACTTGATGTCATAATAGACTATCAATGATTGGTAACATGTGTCAATCAGTTTGTGGTGGCCAGAATGACGTAGCGTTTGCTGAACACTTGAGGCACAAATCACATAGACTTAGATAATCACATGATTGCGGCCGATTTGTTTGTTTAGCTGGTCTTGATAGCATTGTCGATGTTTAATTCTGAAGGCTGAGAGTGCAAAGCAAAGGGAGATGTGATATCCAAATGTATGATTTTTATGTTCTAATGTTTATCGTAAGTAGATCACTTAGAATAGTTACACTGAATTAGGCTTCCTTCTGTTTCTCGGTGTTATTGCTATCCTGTACTGCATTATGACAACAGTGCCAGGAAGGCCACAGGGTCTCCTGTAGCCTGGCTGACACCAGACCAGTTATCAAATCTCATTTGAGATTTAGAATTGGTCTGGGGATGCTTGGTTCACGTGTTCCGATTTCCAAGGTGCGTAACCAGCATTGAAAATAAGATTAGGTTGGTACAGTAAACTCTTACCAATTATTTTTGGAAGAACAGTAAAGTGACTGAGTTTGAAAAATGTGCTATATAAATAAACGTGTATTATTATTATTATTATTATTATTATTATTATGACGCCATCAGCGCAGCCATTGGTAGTGTTAGCTGTACTCTTCTGTCTGTCATCATATTAGACCCACCACATGCTCCATATTTAGCCCACCACATCACAAGTGGTTGTGATTGATTCCTGGATTTTTGGTGATTTGGAAATCGGCTTGAATGGAAAGATTGCGAGCAGACAGGCCTGCTGAGCAAATTCCAATAGTCATTGTAGATATGTTGCAACTGCTAAATGGCGTGGGTGTTAACAGCTATGGGTGTATAAGTAATGAGCTATATTGAAATACTTCAATGGCACTGATAAAAGTGGCACCTCAGAAATGACGTCAATGGCACTAACATCTGTAGTAGTTTACTTTCAAAGTTCAAGTTTATTTATATAGCACGTTATCATACATAGAATGTCACTCAATGTGCTTAAAAATAAAAGAAAAAGAATAACAGTAATTATGACAGTAATTAATCAAATAATAGATTGAGGGGGAAAATAAGACTGAATGAATAGGAGGTAAAAGAAAATAAATAAAATAAAAATAAAGATAAAAATAAAAATAAACCTTAAAACTGTCAGTCATTACGTTGCCAGGTGACTTTTTCCCCCTGTCATCATCAGGGCTTAGCCAGGTTACATAAAGTGGATAATCAGGCAGCATACCAAAAGACATTTTACTACCTGTTATTCTGGTTCTGATATAATATTCTGGCTCTTGTTCAGATACATAGATTAACAAATTGTTGTAGAGGCGTATGTGTGTAGGCATGGTACACCATATTATTTCAACCTCTTTGTTGGGCTTAAGACTCTTCCTCAGGCTTATGGATACATAAAGTAATATTAAAATGTGTTCTGATTATATTTTAAACATTAGTCTACCTCTCTTTAATAGGATACTTGTTTTTGTTCCATATATTGACCAATGATCTTAGGTGTCTAATTAGTAAAATTGTCCACTATAACCTTTCTCCCTACGGTATATCAAAACAACAGGAGACAGGAGAGAATACTGTGTGTGCACATTATTTTCCTATTTTCTCACAGTCAGTTTTCACAGTGTCTGTATAGCACCTCCACAACATGGAATGATGTTTGCGTCATTTGTAGTCCCCCTTTTCTACAACACTGTCAGAGTAGGTTAGGGTTTTCGCCACAAGGGGGTGACTCAACCTTAGAAATGCTAGAAGATGCACTCCATCTGCATCCACTGCATCCATCTGTTTTCATTTTGCCAGAAGGCATCGCTCACGGTTACCTTTATGACATTGGTAATTAAAAGCACCTGGAACATTTGACTCTGATGAAATCAGATTGATTCATTTGCAACCGGTGATAAGAATAGCAATTCTTAAAAGCTAGCTCAGGGTTAGAATATAGGAGCTATGCCACAAATCACACAGGCCATCCTGTGAAAAGTTCTGTCAACCACCATAACAAACTGAAGCAAACGGTGGAATGTATCTTTCAGGGGCTAGTCTATCCACTATTCTGCTGTAATGTTGACCACTGATATGTTGTTTCTTAACAGATTGCTCTGAATTTCCTCATGCACAACCATGGTTCTGTTTCAACAGATGAACTCTATGATGCCTTAGAAATTCTAATTGCATAGTCAGCATAAGTTAGTATGGTTTGATTGTGCCTCATATCCTTAATAAATGGAACCTTTTCTTGTCTTGACTTTCTTTAAATCTCCCTCCAAGCACATTGTGTCTTTCTTACACTAAAGATAGCTGTTAGCTATGCGCTGGATCTGTTTTTAGGTGCGTCTCTGGAGGGGAGGAAGCAGAGAGGGAAGCCAGCGGAGAGGCTTCTAGTGTGGCCCCAGGAGGAGGACTGTTGTGGGGGGGGGGGTCCTCTCTTCCCGGGCTCCTCTCTTCCTGGCTGCCTGGCACTCTTACGGTTCATTTTTGCCATTTTATTCTTCTCCTTAGACCGCCATAACTGTCACTCACATGCTCACCGGCACTCTGGCTGTGTCACTCTCCTGGCCGTGTTATGTTCCTGGGGTTTTGAATTGGAAGAAAGAGTACACACACACACACACACACATACACACCCTCCCCCCAAAAATGAAAAACTGTTTGGGGCTATGAGAGCAGTAATTAGACTATGCATGGAAGATCACCAGCACCACCCTGCTTTTCAGGCGGCTGTTCAAGGAAGCTCTAACCGCGCCTCGCAGCGCTTCCCTCGCCTCCATTCTATTCTAATGAGGAAAGGACACAACAGGATTCCAGCCCTGCGGAGCTGCGTTTCTACTGCTCCGCACGGCCGCCCTGTCGGTGGCCGCCCGTGTCACACTGCAGGGCTGATAGATGTCTGTGACGAGCCGGTGTCCTCTAAAAAGCATAAAAATGGAACCCCCCGCCATCCCGCCCCACCCTCCGACAACCAAGGGCACTGGAGTGGAGGAGCAGGCAGGAAGACTGGCGCTTTCATGCGCCCTATCATTAATTTGTGGCCTGAAGTGAGGTTTGACAGGAGCACCACTGTGCGTAAAAAAGAAACTGGCATGTACAGTGCAAGTCAGATTTGACTGAAATAAATGCTTCCCGAAAGGAGTATGCCAGATGCCCAATGGTTTCCCGTGGTGTACAGAATCTCCTTTATCTGTGATTTATGTAGGCAGACTGACACAAGAAGAGAGTTGAGGGTGAGCGCTTTTGTGAGTTCTTCTTTGTGCAGTCGGGGACAAGTGGAAGTGCAGTCCATTTATTTACAATAAAGGCCTTCCTGCTGCTCTAGTGCTTTTTCATCTGGTCTCTTGAACCAGGTCTTCATAATTATTTTGTGGTGTGCATCACTGAGGACTTTGTTTTCACTGAGGACTTTGTTTTTTGAAAAACTGCCCTCACAGGGTTTGTGTGTGTTTTGTCTTTGTTGTCCAGGTCCATACTGCCTTGCCTTTTTGTTTTGTTTGTAAAATGGACGTCTCTGAGGATCAGATTGTTTTGGAGAGAGTGGGTGTGTGACTTGGGGGTGGGGGGGGGTGGGGGTGGGGGGTCTAAACAGGTTCCGTGTCAGTAGTCCGTGTCAGGAGGGGGCTGCCCTCTCACACAGATTGCCCTGAATAATGGATATGCGGCTATATAAGTTGTGTGTGTGTGTGTGTGTGTGTGTTCAGGAGGAGTGGGGGGGGGGGGGGGGGTCTTCGTCTGGGGCTAATGAAAAATACATCCCCATCCCAGAGTTGCAGAGGGCAGACACAGACGCAGACACAGACGTTGTCAGACCCCCAAGCAGCCTCTCACCCACGTCCACGCCGTCTGAGAGCCACCAGCCGTCTAGTCTGCTGTCCCCTGGGCACTTCTTGTTTTCCTCTTCCTTTCTTCTGTTCATTTTGTCTTTATTTGTTTACCGCTTTACCTACTCCCCTCCCACTCCTTCTCTCTGTCTCTTTCCATCTCTCTCTCTCTCTCTCTCTCTCTGTCTCTCTCTCCTACTCTTTACAGTACCTTGTTGTTTTCCATGCCGCTGTCTGTTCCCCCTTTACCCCTTCTTTGCCTACCTTCTCTCTCCTCCTTTAGCAACTCCCTCTCTCTCTGTTCTTGCATCCCCCGCCTCTCCCCTTCCCCTCCTTCCATGCGTCTCCCTCGCTCCCTCTCTCACTCCCACTCTCTCGCTCTCTCGCTCCCCTTGCCTCTCGTTCTCAGTTGGATTCTTCAGTCAGCGGACTGGAACTGTAGCGGCTGCTGGAGGAGCAGCGAGAGAGAGAGAGAGAGAGAGAAAGAGAGAGAGAGAGAGAGAGACTAGAAGACTAGAGAAAGAGAGAGAGGGGGGAGCAGAGGGTGGAGACGCTGAGCGGTGTCTGGGTCAGACAGCTCTGTCGTTTCGCACAATCACAGAGGAGAGAGAGAGAGTGAGAGAGAGGGGGACAGAGAGAAAGTGAGTGAGTGAAAAGAGAAAGAGACAGAGAGAGAGAGAGAGAGAGAGAAAAAAAAGCTCAGCAGGAGAGAGAAGGTAGACATGTCAGAGGATGTGGTTTTCCTGAGCTTGCAGAACATCGCACAGGCATACTTTGAGCATGACCTAAACAAGAGCACGCAAAAGTGTGCTTGCTGCCTTTCCGTTAGCTGCGAGAAGCCTCTGAGCGGGAGAAAGAGAAGCCTCTGCGACTGATCCCCCTGGATTTGGAGCCTCTTCCGTGTCTTTATTTTTGCTCCTCTCTCGCTCCCCTCGTTTGCTCCTTTTCCTCTTTTTTTTTTCTCAGCCAGAAAGTCTCGGCTCTTATCAGAGCCACTCGGCTCCTGAGAGGAATTGCGGAGGATTTGCTCGCTGTCACCTCGGCTGCGTGTTGTGCTGGTGCCGTGCCGTGCTCCCCGTCACTCCTGTTCATGCCTCTCCCCGGCGGTTGTGCCGGTCCATTCGCCCACTCCTGATCTCTCTGGCCAACTTGGAGGAGCTGCTTGTCACCACTTTCACAACAGGTAACACCTCTCTCCTCTCTCTCTCTCTCTCTCTCTCTCTCTCTCTCTCTCTCTCTCTCTCTCTCTCTCTCTCTCTCTCTCTCTCTCTGCCTCAACTGCCACCATTCTACCGTTTTCTCTGTTTTACACCTTTACACTGTCTGTCTCTTGTTTTTTTAATGTGTGCTTTGGGTAGAGGAGCTTTCTACACACTAAACAAAAATGCTATCATGTATCCAGCTTGTTTACACAGACTCTTTCAGTGGTGTTGCACTTTGAAATAACAATCACCCATGGGAAGCCACAAGCCACAAACTTTGCCACCACACGTGTTGACTCTGCAGCCTGAGCTTGGTTGACTGGCTGGCTGGCTGGCTGGTTGGTTGGCAGAGCATGCCTCGGAGTGTCTAGCGTGTAGTGAGCTTATCACACAGATCAGTGACCTGGTCAGTCTGCGGTCACATGCGCAGCGTGTGGTGCCGAGAGGAGGCAGGAATGCATGCTATGCTACGCCGGCTCTAGGGTCTGAACCCTGACCGGGCATGACGCGTTTAAAAAGTGTGTCCCATTCCGCCTCAACAGAAATAGAGAGAGAGAGGAAGAAAGAGAGAGAGAGAGAGAGGGATTGAGAGATGAGGAGAATGAAGGAGAGGAGTGCCGTTAATCAGTTCCAGCCTCGGGTTCTCTGGCTGTAACTGTCTCGGTTGTGTTGGCTACACACCACCAACACCAAAAGCTCCTCAGGAGTTGCCAGACAGAGATGGTGTTGTCACAGGGGAATTCTGGGGTGGGGGGGGGGTTGAAAGGTCATGAGCCAAGCACTGCCAGCACCCTGACAGATATACCCACGCATGGAGAGAGAGAGAGAGCGAGAGAGAGAGAGAGAGGGAGAGAGAGAGTGGTCAGCTCTGGGACTCTCAGCCCCCCTAACAGGCGTCTGAGCATTCCCCATAAATCCCCCTTAGGATGATGGATGAGATGGGCTGCTGGGTGCGCTTACACGGTTAACATGTCAAACTCGCCCGCAGCTGTAAAACGTAAGCAGCGCTATGAAACCCAACCACCATCACATACTCTCATGGTCTCTGTCCAGAGTCACATTTTTTCCTGCGATCAGTTTAATTTAATACATGTAATTGGAGCACCTTGGGGGCTTTTAAAACTCAATTAGTGGTCCTCTCATGAAAGCTATACTGTGTAGTCATTTTCCATCAGTCCAAGAGCATGGTAGGGGGATCATACATTTGGGCTGAACTAAACTGTGCTGTCCCCTGCTGCCTAGGATGACTGAGTACTTTCAGTTCCTGAAGAATCATGTCTCTCACACATTTGTTCAAAAACAACATTTTACAGTGTTAGGCTTTGAGGAACTTTTTTTTTTGGCGTTTGCATGTTCACGCGAAGCTGAATCAGCTTTAGGAGGATTTTGACAGCTCTGGGTCGTGTACAAACTATGCGAGGGGCAAATCTGACTTGGCAGTGTGAAAGGATTATGTTCTTCTGACAAGATCACTGAGAAGATTAAGTCTCTGCTTCCTTCAACAGCCACTGGTTTGTGAAGTGCACCTTCAAATAGCGCCAAGAGGGCCTTGATGTAAAGACTGAAACGAGCGTGGCATGTGTACGTGGAGAAAAGTAAGCAACAGTTTTGTAGCACTTGTGCCGAGACGAGGAAGGGTGGAGGGAAGGCGGCTTCAGTATTTCTTGAAGGCAAATCGACTCAGCTGTAATGGGTGGTCAAGAAAATTGCTGTGGTATTGATCTAGTAATGTTCACGAAGGACATGTCAATATTCCAGCTGAAATAGAAAAAAGAAAAAAAATGGCCCCACAATAGGTAAATGCACTTGGGTAAATTTGGACCACACAATGTTTCCAATCACTGGCCTTTAACGGTGCGCCTCTGTCTGTGTGCTTGTGAAGACAGACAGATTACCTTTGAAGAATTAAGCCCGTGTTTAAATCGTCTGCTCTTTCGGTGTTCTCGTTTTTTTTTTTTTTACATCACTTTCCCAATCCCAGTGGAATCGCCCGCGTGAAGAAAAATGTCTCATTGTAATTCATGTTCACAGACAGCACAGAGAGAAACAAGAGTGCTAGAGAGAGGCAGAAAAGAGAGAGAGAGAGAGAAAGTGAGAGAAGACAAGACATAATGCTAGGAAGATAAGAGTGTCAGAAAGCCCTTTATAGAAAGGATGAGGAAGGTGGTGTGCATGGGGACTGAGGGGGGGGGGGGGGTGATGCAGAATGAGACAGATAGGTGTCCTTTATTCTCCCTTGTATGGAATCGTCGTCAAGGGGCTAGTTCCCATGGCAATCCCATCTGGCAGGTTTTTTCAGTGTGGCAGTGGTGAGGCCTTGAGAGGGGCGGGCGGATGGGGATTTTGAAGACTGGCATTGAATGGGCAGTGAAGTGTGTCATCACTCTCCTGTCCTTACAGCCCTCCTATGGCAGGCTCAAGGATGAAGATTATTTCTGCTGTTTTTTTTGTTGTTGTTGTATAAAACAAAAAGCAACTGAACTCATCTCTATCAGGAATAAAACCAGTCAAAGCCTCTAGAGAAACCCTCAGAGTAAACATCTGCGAAGAGAAATGAGGAAATTCTAACTGCAGTCTGTGGCCAGCGAGCTCTGACACAGTCCAGGAAGATTTATAACTGTTTAGCACTGACCTTTGGCGTGTTTGTTGGCTGCAAGACTCACAAACAAGTTCAACATCCTAACTGACAAGCTCACTTCCCAGCATCTCTGCACTTGCACAACTAGCAAGTACTTCCCTTCCCTCCCAACTCCAACAGATACGGCATATCTAAACATGGCTGTGACTGTAAGGAGTGGGCAGCATTATTGATTGTCCACCCCGCTAGTCCCTTTCCGCCCACTTATATTCATGTTTTTCTGTTTTCACCCCGATCACCTCAAACTCCCTCCTACGCTTACACAGTTACACACACAAACACACACACACACACACACACAAACGAACAGACTCACACACATACACACCCAAACACACACACACACACACACACAAACACACACACACACACACACGCACACACACATGCCCCGTCCCCAACATCCCATTCCTGGCTTCCACTTCCCCGCCCCCTACTCTTCCTCTCCTCGGCTCCGCTGCCTGAGCTCTCCCGCCCAGGTGAGGAGGTGACGCCTCGGCCAGGGGAAGGAAGCTCCAGCAGGAAGCAGGAAGTGCAAACAGGGGATGCCCCGCATCTCAGGGCTCTCCAGAGAGAGAGAGCCCTTCTCTCTCCCTGCTGAATCCACAGCGCCGGAGGCAGGAAACTGCGCCTTGTGCTGGGATAGCTTTATTTGTCGCTCTTACAGCGTGTGTGTGTGTGTGTGTGTGTGTGTGTGTGTGTGTGTGTGTGTGTGTGTGTGTGTGTGTGTGTGTGTGTGTGTGTGTGTGTGTGTGTGTGTGTGTGTGTGTGTGGAAGGGGAGGGGGTGATGGGGTCAGAGTGGGAAGGTCGTCTCTATTTTTTCCCCCTTGATTCGGCCCTCACTGTTTCAGCAAAAAACACTTTCATGGGTAACCGTCATGCTCTGTAGGGAGAGGAGAGGAGGGGGGAGGGTAGTTTTTTCTGCTCGTTCCTTTTGATAACCTTTCTTTCTGGCCCAAGCTTTGAATAGGCCCTGCTTGAAAAATTCAGGACCTTGACTTTGAACGTATGTCCTTTCCAGTAAGGCAGCTATTGAAGTTGCACAGGGCTATTAAGCGTTGCT
>NW_027468587.1:30975750-30978250 GCF_046254945.1 Alosa pseudoharengus
ATTAATCCTGTATGGAGCGCTCTCAGATGAATGCAAAGCTTCACAGATTCTGTGCCCCATACACCCCCATTCCACCTCTTTCTTCCATATTTCACTACCACTCTCTCCCACTTTCTAGATGCTTCTCACATAGAGGTCTCCAAATGTCAATGTGCCCCTCTCCTTATCCCACTATCCTTCATGGACTTGTTCTTTTTCTACTCTCTAAAGCTAGCTCCACACTATTGCGTTTTATTACGTTGTTTCAAAACTAATGCAATCTCCATCCACAAACACTGACACTGAAATGATCGACCTGAAAAGTGGATCATATGACCAATTGTGCAAAGCACATTACCATTCATTGTAAATGCATCAAATTTATTTGCAGTCAAATGAATTAATCTCCACTACAATTGCTCCCAAGGCCAGCGAGGCTAGTAGCTCCTCATTTACTATGTTGCATTCACTGCTGCCAGACTAGTGGTGAAAGTGGAAGTGGGTCATGGAGGGTCAAAGGTAATTTCTTATTGTTTTCTTCTGGAATAGGGGCACATGACCAGTATCACGTGACACGAGCACAACGAATCAGAGAAACATGAGACTGACAGCAAGGTCCAGTCAAGCCAGTCAAAATGAAAACATGGGTTTCTATGGCATAGTTTTCAGGAGCTCGAAAACGCTGGATTAGTGTAAAAAAAAAAATCCCCTAAAAAGTCAAAATTCTGAGATATTAAACTTTGACACTTTACTAGGTCAGAATTTAGAGACACTGGCCCTCATTTATCAATTGAACGTAGAAACCAGTGCAGATCTGAGAGCAGGAATCATCAGGCAGAGCTCACGTGTGATTCATGAAACGTTCGCATCACTCCAGTTCCAGCATAAGAAGGACCGGGTGTTGGCAAATGTGGCTGCCCTATATATTATCATTTTAGAGGCCTCGTCCCTAGAATTTATGACATGGAGGTACATAAGTCCAAAAGTGAACATTTTCTGAGTTTGAGATGCCACAGTGACTTTGCTCAAGCTTAGTCAAGTCAAGTCAAGCTTAACCAGTCAGTTTTGGCAATCAGTGTACCATCAAAGGAAGTTGGGAAAGTATAGCAATTTATAGACTTTATTTCGCAGACAGACCACATCATGTGCAACTACCAAATGCTTTCATTGCAAAACCATAATGCACATGCCATTTTCCCCTGAACAACAAAAAAAACACAAATAGGTCCATTCTATGGCACTCTAGAGACAATTTTGAGGACAGCATATTATTTTGTGCACAACAAAACAAAATGCATAATTCATGACTGTTGCACTTTTCTAAATGAACTCATTCAACTCAACTCAATTTCTGTCCAGATGATTTCTTTGGTCCAAGACTATATTCCAGGAATATTACTCTCCAACTTTCCAGTCCTCCACCGATTTATTTTGCTGCACCATAAGACTACGCCGACTCAAAAACATACAAGAGTTGAGACTTGACGTGAGATTTGAGTGTAGCCACCACTAACATTGATACAATGACATTGACACAATAGATTGGTACAGTAAATGCCATGCTTTGTATGGAAATGACCGTATGCCTGTCCTACGCCTGTTTATGTCATAGACTCTTTAAGGAAATGAGGGCCACTAAGTCAGTATTTGACTAAGATAATATACATACAAATATATTGTTCCAGACTACCCACTTATCTGTCACAGCCTTTATATATCAGCCTTTTATTGATAGATCTATCTAACTGTATGTATATATAAATGTGCACATACTGTATATGTATACATACTTTACATGACTCCCCCTCCCTTCCTCCTAGTCTCAGTTGTATAATTATTTATTTCTCCCTCCCTCCCTCTCTTTCTCCTCCAATGGAGTCTTCAGTCATTCCCACTACCCATCCCTGTCCACCCCACCCACCCACCCTCCTCTCTGTCAGCGTGTGTCATAAGTTTATCCATGCGGCCATGCAACCCTGTCGCCGGGGATTCCTGCTTATAAACAACCGCCTAGCGGGACCCGAGCGTGCGCTCACCGCACCCACCCACCCATAAGATTAATATTGCGCAGCTCCGGCTAGCGCAGGGAATGGCAAGCGGCTGTGCCATTTTTTCCACTTGGCTTAATGCAGCGGATTTGTCATGTGTATATAGTTGCTCAATTCAGCCATTCTTCCAGAGAGGTCTGAGGCGCCGGCGCGCAAGCCAAGTGTAATATTTTGCGCGTTTCGGAGCTGTCAGCGAGTACGGGAGCTTATCATCCTTCATGTGCCGGCGAGGCCACGACAAATGCACTGGGGGCGCAGAGGCGGACGCGACGCGATTGCAGCGGCGTGGCCGTAATCGAGGGGAGGGAGGGCCAGGATGCGTTCAGAGGGCTGGCGTTTGGGGTTGTCCGTCTCTTCCCTTCCCTCCGATTCATCTTGGGCGACACGGTCACGGCTCATTGCTCCCTCTTACATTCCCTGTGTCACCGCAGCATGATCACAAATATATTGCCCGTCGTGAAAAAACAATATTA
>NW_027468587.1:30980750-30985750 GCF_046254945.1 Alosa pseudoharengus
CCTCTATTTTTGGACCTCCCTTGTTGCGGCAAGAGGCAATAAAAAGCTTTTGACCTGGCACACGTCTTCCCACCCTCTGAGGGCAAACCTGTGGCTCCTGATACAGTTTCTGCTCTAGTGAGAGGAGGTAGCATGCGTGCGTGTGTGTGTGTGTGTGTGTGTGTGTGTGTGTGTGTGTGTGTGTGTGTGTGTGTGGAGCAGTGTTGGCCCCTGGCTCCTTCAGTAATTAACACTGCTTTAACACCACGGCATCACTCACTCTCTGCCTGACGCACATGCTGTCCGTTTCCCTTCTGAGTCAATCTCTGTTGCTTTATGTGTGCAGTTTCCTGCCCCCCCCCTCTCTCCTCTCTCTCTCTCCCTCTCTTTCTCTCTCTCCCTCTCTCTCTCTCTCTCTCTCTCTCTCTCTCTCTCTTTCTCTCTCTCTCTCTCTCTCTTTCTCTCTCTCCCTCTCTCTCTCTCACTCTTTTGCTCCCTCTCCCACCCTGCTTCTCTGTTTCTGTCTCTCTTGATCTCTGTTTCTTTTTTTTTATCCACATCTGTTTTTTTCTTCCCTCTGTCCACTATTCTTCTCCATCTTTCCATCTCTTCTCTTGTCAGGAGACAGAAAATCTCTCTCTCTCTCTCTCTCTGTCTCTCTCTCTTCCCTCACGGTGGCCCAGGCTCCCATTGTCCTCCGCTCTCTCTGATCCAATGTGCCAGTATTGATTGTGTTGAAATGCAATCTAAAAATCGGTGGCGGGGGAGTAAACAAGCTAAATTTAACAAAGGGATCCGCTTCCATCCTGGAGTCCATCTGCTTCACTGGGCTCCCGCGCAGAGAGAGATGGAGAAGGAGGGAATGTGCTCCAGCAGCTATTTTCTTTTCTCTTCTCCCCCTGCTATCTCCCCTCGCCAAGATTACCCTTTTAGAGCTTTATTTTCTTAAAGGAAATCCTATCGGCAGCTGTGTCATTATTGGAAATGCAATGAAAATAACCCCACTCGTGCCCTCATTTCCTCCTTGCCGCTATCTTGTCCCAGGGTGTCTATTTGTGGTTTTGGCGGGTCATGCCAAGGCCTCTCTGTGACCGATTATCTTTCGCTTTGGTTAATTATGCAGATGTGTGGGATAGCCGGCATTGAAACCTGCAACAGCCCAAGAAGAAAGGAGTTAATTAAAACAGCTGGGCTGCCAGTTGCTCTGACCCTTTTGATTATTTGAAGAAAATGACCAGTCGATTATTTGAGGCAATGACCGCCGTTGTGGCTCATTCCTTTGAAAATGACCATTTAGTTGAAAAAAAGTGTGTTTAGAAAATATGCTCCACTTGCCGGTATAGAATAATCGCGCCCTGTGAGTTTAGGCTAACAAGGCAGGAAGCGATGACGGTGTCACAAGATGCGATTGCAAATGTGCATGCTGACAGCTCAGGGTGGATTCATTAGATGTTAAAGACACGGCTTGTTAAGTCAGATGACAATTTCATGGCACATTCCGCTGGAATTGATTTTTAATTTAGCTCTAATCAGAATTGAAAATTGTTTATTTAGAACAGATTATCTGGAAGTTACTTTTGTCCAAGGAAATATGAATTGCCAATTCTGACTGTGGCAGACTTCCTCGCCGATTTCCGTGCCTTGGACTCAGTTGTGCTCCTGTCGTTGTTTCCATGGAACCCATCTCCGTGCCTCCATCTTCCAGTGGTTTCCATGACAATCTACCACCTGTTGTTTGGTGTCCCTCCTACTTTTGATATGATTGGCATGTGAGAATAGCATGGCACATAGGTTAATTTATTTGCTAGCACGGGCATTGATGAGGCGCCTGTCAGAATCCTATTACAGTTTTTTTTCCCCTTCTGTCTCTGTGACACAGTCACCACAGTGACAAGAATATTCAAATCACCAGCCTCTTCTGCTCGCTCATTTTGTTTGTTTTTTTCACATCCTCACATGGAAGACAGCGGATTCTTTGGGATTGTAAAGTGTAATATATGAAGGTGGCAGAGATTCGATTTTAAGGGTAAGTGCTTCTCTGAGGCTAAGAGTGATCTCTTTACACATGGATTGCATTATAATTGGACATAATATGGGTGGCAGTGATTAGAAAGTGTTTTTACCCTCATCCCAGTGAAATGACAGTCTGCTGCTTCATGCCCTGTTGTCGTCCTCACAGTGGGATCTCAGTTACAGAACCTGAAACGTTTCTGCCAAAGAATCACCAGGAGGTGATTTTTGAAGAAAAAAAAACAGTGACATACCAGTCGCCATGGAAGCGGAGTCGCTGACTCACAACAAAACTCACAGCGAAAGTCACAGAGTAAGCTGAGCGTGAAAAAGCGGATTGCAGGAAATCAGTTTTGACCGTGGGGAAACCGAAAAAGGATAGCTGGAAGGACCCTGCCATCATCACAGTCGCTTCATGCAAAAGAGCTACATCACACCTCCCACACAGACGCCACTGACTCAGTGGCTGCGTGAACGACTGCGCCATTTACAAAAAAATACAGATGCTCGTGCATTTTGGAAGTGGCGGTGGGGTTGATGTGGGATGGGGGAGAGAGAGAGTCACAGGAGTCACCCGCTGCGAGCTCTTAGCTATTTTAAGCTCCCCTACCCACCCACACGCGCATACACACGCACACCTTTCATAAATATTTGAAATAATCACTCGAGAGCACATCTTAGCTCAGGGGCTTATTTTTCCAGCGACACACCAGTGACCAGTTTGTGGGATGAGGCGCACAAAGTTCTCCTAGGGGGTTTCACTGTTCCTGTGTTCTCTGTTAGTAATTACCCCCGCAATCTTGGCCCCCACGTGCAATGCTTGAAGTTGTGATATGGGTGGAATGGGGGGGGGGGGGGGTCCCCCTACGGCTGTTCCTGAGTCACTGAGCCATCGTGGGCTCCCCCAGTTTTTCCTCCTTGGTTTTTTCCTCCACTGCTACAGTCGCTGGGGCGCAGCAGTCTTTGGCTGTAGTGCACGACCAGTACAGAGTTCAACGCCACAGCAGATGAGGCTTCCTTCTGTCTCAGGTTCAGCTAGAGGTTTATTCCTGTTCTTCGGCGGTTCCGTTTTCACACTGCTGCTGCTGCTGCCACAGTTGCCTTAGGCTTGCTGCTGGCATGTCTTGCTTGTCACAGATTGCGTGCTTTCCTCGGCTTGTGTTCGGGAGAAAAGGAAGCGTCTGAAAATGAAGCAGAACTAGTTTGAAATTGACTGTGTTTGTGGGTGCCTTGCTGTCGCTGAGGGAGGAAGTGTGGTAGTGGTAATGGTATTGTTGGAAGAGTGATGGGAACCTTGAGGGGAGGGAGGGAGGCGGGGGGTCTACTGTCTACTTTAGACTCTGTGAGTACAGAACTCACCAAGGCAGGCCCCATGGCTCTGACAGATGGGGATGTCAGCCCTGCTCACACCTTTTGCTTTTCTCTCTATCCCTTTCTCCTCTCTCTCTCTCCTTCTCTCCCTTGCTCTCTCTCTCTCTCTCTCTCTCTTTCTGTCATTGCATGCAATTACTCTGCTGGAGCGTTTTTTTCTCCCTAAGATCCCCAAGTTACCTCTGAAGAACACAACTTGTCCTCTGGGTTATTTAATTTGGGGCGAGACATGCATGACACTGATGTTTGGAGGCTGAGAGTGCATCTGTTCGTTTAGCTGCAAGCTTTTGGACGATGCTCGGTTGTCGCTGCTGTCCCAGGAAGAACTCTGTGATCGTCACTGTTTACTGCTGGCATTGCATTATGTTTGCTGTTATTAAAACCAAAAACAGCAAAAATAACTTGTTTGAACCCTGCCTCATGTTTGTCTGGCCCTAAGACATCATGGTGATTATGTTTAGCACGATCCTTGGGTTTGTATCAAACACAAAACACATTACCAATCAAAGGGCAACATCTGTTTGATCTTTTTTTTGCTGCTATTTATCGCCAAACACTGTGAATACCAGAACGAGATGTCCAAGTGTGCTTGTGGACAAGCTGAGTGTGATTCTGAGGACTAGTGTCATTTTTAGAAGCATTGGTTTGCGGCACTATAAAGCAGGATGACAGAAACGGCCTGGTGTCCCAGTGTTTTTTAATCACGCACACCATGAAAACATCTTGTTTACTCAGAGCAGCATCACCATGGCCTTTTTAGCATAAAATACACACGCAGGCAGGAGCAAGACATTCATGCAGCGTAATCATTGCATTTTGGTATGGCATTTAACTTTGCCGCGTGTAAACACACATCTCAGAGAGGGCAGACGAGGGCAGACGCTCTTCGACTGTGCACCAGCGGTCAAGTGCATCACTGTTGTTTGCCATTGATTGGCAGTCTGTTAACGCCGGCCGACGGCTGAGGTGATCACTGGAAAACGAGGGGTTTTCCTGACAATAGGTGCTGGCTACAATGACCCCCCCCCCCCACACACACACACACACACACACACACACACACACGGGCGCTATCTCCAGGAGCTCATCAGGGGAAAGGCGTGCAGCGTATTGATGAACAAGACTCCTCATTTAACGCCGCTTGTCTTTCAAGTGCCGTCTCCAGGCAACAGTCTCATCAGCAGCGGCACATGCCAGCTAGAGCTGAAGCCCAAGAACCACCAAGCCCTCCATCAACTCCCCCCACCCCACCCTACATCCAACTACCCCCCCATCTCCCCTTCCAACTGACCCCAAATCCAACTACCCCCCCCCGGCCCCCCTCCCACCCATTTCAAACAAAAAGACATGGTATTTGGAGGCTGAATGCTAAGACGGCTATTTATGAAACCTTTTTACCTGCAGAGTAAATTAGCCGCACCAGTGGCGCGCTCCCTTTCAATGGCCCGAAACTGATCATTATGCGGCAGCAAATCTCATTTCGAGTCAGAGCAAGGAAAAGGATCAATTTTATGTCTAGTGCTTTATGTTCAGATGGAGAGAAGAGAAGAGGAGAGGAGAGGAGAGAAAAAAATTGTTCAGCCTTTTGTGAGTGGACAAACAAGCAGGCATGGCCAAGTCCTGCTCCTCAGGTCAAGGTC
>NW_027468587.1:31000750-31145750 GCF_046254945.1 Alosa pseudoharengus
TTGTGCCACCCACCACAACCAGCCCTGTTGGACTCATTGTGCGCTGTGCAGGTCTGTTTGCAGAAGTTTTTCAGAATTGCTTCCCTTTGTTATTTATATTGTACATGGGCTTGTGTACCACTTGTTTATCCACATACCTTCTATATTACAGTATGTCAATATTTGACTGTAATTACGGATGCCGTGAATTGCGGTTTTAATCAATATTTAATAAGCGCTAACTCTGGCTAGGTTGTTTACTTATGGGGATTGGAGATTTGGAGCGGCCAGCACTTCAAACATTCTCATGCTGTGCCATTATGAGAGCGGTGGGGGGGCTTGTTTGAAATATGAGAGAGCCTCATCTTTGTTTTATATAACTTACCCACCACTTCTAAACACAAATTCTGGGGGTCTTTTAGGTGGAGGATGTAAGTGTATAGATTAAGTTCTCTCACTTTTTTCATGACTGTTTCTGTGTTGCTCAGAGACATTCTCTCTCTCTCCCTCCCTCTCTCACTGATTCCCTCATTGACTCACTCAGATACACACACACATACATTCAGGCACTAGACAGTGAGTCAAATGCCGTCTCATTCGCTCTTAGACACAGACACTTAGGTAAAGACATTTGGCAGATAGAAAGATTGGTACATGTAGATAAATATGGGCTGAATACGATATGTGTAGACGGGTGAATAGACTCGTGGATCCATAAATGCATGTATATTTATGAACCTGTATAAATGTTTCTGTTCACTCTAACGTGAGCGTTTTACCCTTTACTATTTATTGCAGTGTGGAGAAGAGCCAGTCGGAGTTTGAGCCGTGCAACCTGAAACTGGAGGAGTGCCTATCTGCCGAGCGCTTCCCCAGCGCCGAACACATCCAGGGCTACGTTAAGAAAGTGAGTCCCGGCTGGGGGCCCGGGTGGTAGCGGTGGCGGTGGCATGGCATGCCTTTGATGCTGTTGCCGGGGGAAAGGGGCAACAGTGTAAATAATTGACAATGACAGGAAAAGAGAGCTCGTTGATAAGAGCTCAGCTCCGGGCCACTGCCGTAAGCCCGGGCAAACAAGTGATCCTCGGCCTTGATTTTCTGGTTCAGTGTGGTGAAACGCATCCCCACCAACACACTCACCCCGGATGTGGCTGTGGAAAGTGTATTAGCCCAGTTCTAGCAACAGGATTATCCAGTTTAGATGTCCGAGCGATGAGCAGCGGGAATAGCTCATTTCAAACGAATAGGTGAAAAGACTCGGTGAAAAGAGCGATGATTCAGCAACCTGTGCGACACTGTTATCAGCATCTCATGCAATTTCAAAAAACGGCTCTTATCTATACGCTTCCATTTGCCTCATTGTTGGGGAATATAATGCGAAAGGGGGGGACCTCGGAGCACAAATGTCCAATATGTATTAAACAAAGCAATTGCCGTCAATGTGCCTGTCCTCCAGTTTAATTTTCATATGGAATAACCTGCACATCTCCGCCGCGGTAGACTGATTTCCCCCCCCTGTGCCTCCGAGAGCGAGAGAGAGAGAGATAGAGAGAGAAAGAGAGATAGCGGCGCCCCCGGCCAGGCTTTTATTAAAGAACGATAATGGAAAATGGCGTCATTAGCATTCCTTGACAGTTAACATTTCAATTTTTTTTTTTTTGCCCGATGAGAGATTCAAATGTTGACTTCAGAATGCTAACTGACAGCGAAGTAGTTGAGGCGTCGCTGATTTAGGAGGCAGACAGGCCCCGGCGCTGCCGATGGATTGCCTCCATTGTAATAAGCTCCTGTTTCATTTCAGTGGCTGCTGGTGGTTGGAAGGGAAGGGGGAGGGAGGTTTATGTCCATTCATTTTCTCTCGACATGAGACTGGCAGAAGATTTGTTTGGGCCTGGCAATAGCACAAATGTTGGAGGCCTGTGAATTACCATGAGTTTGACATGAAATGCTTTAAAGTGCCATCTTGGAAGTATCAATCAATGTGTCCAGGAGCTAAGTTGCTGTACCAGAGGCATGCCAGAAATTGGGTGATGCTTTCCATAAAATGTTATTTCAGAAATACCAAGCAATCGCTACCACATGGAATGTCATTACGTATTATATTGCCACTTGAAATAGATGCGTCTGTGTTTCTCTTTTCTTACTCTGTCTGACTTGTGGTGATTTTGTTTGTGTGTTTGTTTTGTGCGCTTTGCAGCAGATCCAGGATGCGGCGGACCAGGGGATCATGTTTGTGGGCTTTATCCAGGAGCCTGGCCGAGTCCGAGTCCACCTGTCCAGTCTCAGGGACACGGAGGAGCCCTCCCTGTCTCTGCACTCCAGCCCCAGCTCCCTGCACAGCTCTGGGGTCGGCCGCAGCCCCATCCCCAGTCCCCTGGAGCCCACGGCCCCGGAGGAGCAAAGCAAGGCTGCGGGAGACGAGCCCATGTCCCTGAACGGGGATGACGAGGAGCCGCCCACTGGGCACGGCAGCCGAGGCGTAGACGCAGTCGTGGAGGAGGAGGAGGTGATGTCCTCCGTCCCCGCTTCGCCGTCCTCTCAAGCGTCCGATTTAGAGTCCCCGACGCACAACAACAACGACACAAAAGTCTCACAGCGGACCAATGCGCCTGTTAAGAATGGTGAGTATGACAAAGGATCCCATAGGATCTCACAAAGGATCTCATAGGATCTCAGTAAATCTCCTTAGCAAACGCCTCCAGAGAGATTTCTGCTACTGCTTTTCTTCTGCATCGCCACGTTGTCTCCACAACGTCTCTAGCATATCTCTGTGGCTCTCCAAATCAGCAAGATCATTTTCAGTCCCAGATGCTCAGATGAATATTTCATGGCATAGTTTTATGGAGTTTTGCATTAAACTTTCATCACACGCTCCATGTTAACACAGGCTCAGATTTGAGTTTTAAATAACAATGCTAGTGCTGTACTATGCATTCGGGGAGTCTCCTTTTTCACAAGCTTTCAACACCGGCCATTATAACTGAACACTCACAGTGGGTGATAATAATGGTGTGACATGCTGTTATAATGAGTTCACTTTGTTCTTTATATGTTTGGGGGGATTCTATTCCTTGAAGAAGAACATGGTGATGTGTATCCGGTGGTTTTGTCCCTCCACCAGACCCACCACATGGGACTATTTCACCCTCTATGTCCCCTTGTATGTTGATGACGTGACGGGGACCAAAATGTGATCCTTCTCCCTCTCCTTTTCCTCAAGGGGCCGGAGTTAGTTTGGAGCAGACGTTTACTTTTACCTCGGCATTATTCTTGTTTTTTAGTGTGAAGATGTGTTTTTCTCCTCCATGATGGAAAGCAGATGGCGAGTCTCTAGCGTGTGGCGGGTGAGGTGGCAGAGGAAGCGCTCTTCTGTCCCCGGGCCGGGTGTGCGGTGTGGTGCGGTGTGGTGTAGTGTGGCGAGTGGAGCGCATTGCTCACTGCCGTGCGGAGGCGGCCTGCTGGGCCATCGTGCGACACAAACACCCCACCCACCACCACCACCACCCTCCTCCTCCCGATCCTCGACCACACTCCCGGCACCGCCACCACCCTCGCCATCTGTGCCTCCCCTGTCACGGCGTCTGTGCTGAGACAAACCCTGGTTGCCAGCCTCTCCATCAGACCCCCACCACCACCACCACCACCACCCCCATAGCTACCCCCCTAGTCAGGCTGGAAGGGAAGCGCAAGACAAGGGCTCCATGTCGCTGAGGCAGGAATAACATTTCTGTGCGATGCACCAAAGAGGTAGCCTGGCGATACTATTAAGACTGAGAATGGGTCTGGGGAACCTTTCATTCACTTCCGATTTCAGCAATGAAATTACATTTCAACTGGTACATTAAACTCTTACCCAGTCTTTTCGGAAGTATAGCAAATTTTTCTGCAGATGTTTACTCAATTCTTCTGTGCTATGTTTCTGTGCAAGTGTCTATACTGCATCGTTGTCACGTCAGATTAGGCAAGGGCCGACTATTTAAACAAAGAAAAGCAACAATAAAATGATCGGTCAAAAAACGTGACTAGTGCAGTGGTAATCAGCAAGTCTCTGTGTGTGGCTATGTTAGTTTGTTATAAAGTAGGGTTGGGCACCTAAACATGGTTCTAATATGGCACCGGTGCCGACGCAAACGGTAGTAACTGCATCGAATAACAACGTGGATTTCGGTGCCTCATTTCGGTGCTTAAATAGCTTTTTTTTATTTATTTTTTTTATACGAGGCATCACTGCATGTCATGCGCCATCTCTAACGTCTTGCTCTGATAGCAACACATCCAGATACAGTTAGCTAACATAAACACTGGATGTATAAACCAGAGGGGTGCACCACATAGGCAAGTAGACAGTGTTTCACAGCTTGCGTGAGCCCAAGTAGCTTACTTTAAAGCGATATCGCGAGCTCCTGTCAAAATCTAGCAGTGGGCCTAACTACACACAAGCAAAAGGCTATGAAACAACATCCACAGTAGCCTATATGTTACACAATATCCTTGCTAATGTGCTAACTGGCATTTATTTGAAATGTTATCAGCAAAGTTGTAAGGTGAAAACTGTAAGGTGACAACTCACTGAGCTGTCAAAGAGGCTACAAAACCATCTCCGTAGCCTACGTTATCGCTAATTAAAGGGACACCAGGCAAGCCTGATGCTTTTTCTCTACGAAACTCCCCCTTGCTCGGTCTGAAGCTCTTTTCCTTTTCTTTGCATCTTCCTTCAAGGGTTTTCGTTACTTCTTCGCCGGCTCTTCCATTATACACACGTTTGCAACAATCGCTAGCATTTCGTTAGCCTGCCTCTGTGCTGTGGATGCAGGATGTAAACTGATCCTGCTTCGGTCGGCGGGTACGATACACTGAACTTGCAAGTGGGATATTCTTCCTACAGGCAGTAGGGGCGGGCGAGAGAGTCTTCATTCGCCCTGTAATAAGCCATTTAACCATATACCGACTTACAAAGATGAGTAATTAACACGAAAACGTTGCCTGGTGTCCCTTTAAACTCAGCTGACTGGTGTTAGCGCATAGCCATAGTTGCTGTTAAAATGCCTACTAGGCTAGCGCTGGGAATCTAAACACTTCAACACCGACATGTAGCCTAACATGTTAAAAACTATTGCGTGTTATGGGTTAAGACATGACATTTCTTGAAGCATTTGGGAACACACTGAATTAACTGGAAAGTAGAGTCCCTGTTAGATTATCTTGCTTACAAATGCCGTTGTCAATGACCTGGCAGTTCTATAGCAAGCGGTTTTAACATACCTTATGGCAAACCGCCGCCTACACTGGGTAAACTTGAAAGCAGAGCTTACCATTGTGTGTGCATGTGTGACAAGCTGTTTTAACATTTAAATGTATTATTCGTAGGAGCAATGAGATATTGATAGTAAATATAACAGTTCAATTTCATGTTCAAATTTGTCTTATCAAAAAAAAAAGCAATTCATGCTTTAGACTATTTTAATTTAAAACATTTTAAAAACAAAGTACCGGTTCAGGCACCGTTTCGGCACCGGCACCGTTTTAAAAGTATTGATTTAGCGATGTATCGGTATCGGATAAAACCCAAACAATACCCAACCCTATTATAGAGTGTGTTAGTGTGTGTGTTCGTGTGTATGTTGGGGGCAGGGGGTGTGTTGTGCATCTGTTTAAGTCAGACCATCAGTGCAGTGTCACATTTATGTTTACATGCTGCTCAGCTCCTGGGAGAAAGTGTGTGGGCAGGTAGGTCACAGAGTATCATGCTTTGGAGGAAAAATATACAGTTAGCAGACATGCAAATTACTGAATTATTTATTTAGCTGCCTGCCCACGGTTAGCACTGTATGCCCTTTTGTGAGAGACTAAGTGAGTTAGAGTTCTGTAAGTTAAGGGACTCTGTTCGGAAGAGATGCAAGCAGCTGTTTCCTAAGTGTTTTTGTGAGGACTTGAGCAGTGGAAGTTGAAGCTACGATTATGATGCTTTCCTCATCTTTGTCCTATTACACACATACACACACATACAGTACACACACACATACACACACACACATTTGGCATGGGACATGGTAATCAGATGCAACTTAGAACTGTTTGTAGCAATCATATTTGCACGTTTCTTACTAAGCCACAAGGACTGTGTGTGTACAAATCTGCACATTCTTGAGCATATATTTACAAGGAGGAATCAGGGGCCGAACGAGGATGAGAGAAAGCGTGTGACAAGGCAGCAGCTCAGATGTACTTGGCGCATGTTTTTGTGTATGTGTTTTACACTGATTGAGTCGAGATGAGATGAGATTATAAGTTTTGCTGGCTCGTTTTTGCCTGTATATAGTGCACGTCAACACTTTACCGGGGCACGCAAGGTGGCATCTCAGAGCAGGTCTTGTCATCTGATGGCTTTCATGTGACTAGGCTCCGCAAGATTCCACAGAATTCAGAGCCAACCCCACACACCGCTCTGCTTATTTGACGTGCTGATGCACTAGGCCTCGATTTGAATTAGCGTAAAACTCAAAGGGCCCTTTTCACCAAAAATAGATACAGTCAGGGGGCCACAAACGGCACCTCTGCCGCAATCTGATGGGGTGTCGATGTTGTGATTTGCTCCTTGGTCCTTTTCTCAGCGGAGGAACTAATGACAGGACATTGGCAAATTTGCCATCTGGCTGTCATGCTGTGCGGGCAAACACACAGAAGAAATGACTTTAATGATTCATCCTTACTTCCGAGTCCGATGGATTAGAAACCGAAGACAAGCAGGCTTACACAACATTGTGTGTGTGTCTGTGTGTGTGTGTGTGTGTGTGTGTGTGTGTGTGTGTGTGTGTGTGTGTTAATGTCTGTATGAGCTTTTGAGTCTGAAGTGGAGGTGACATTTATGTTGAGTCACATGTGCGAGTGTGTGTGTGTGTGTGTGTGGACATGGTGTGACTGTTAGAGCTCATGCATGCAAAGGTTTTGTGTGGGCGAGCAAGCGAGTCAACAGCACATCCTGTCCCCCCATTTAGCTTGTTGCCGCGCATCTGTCACCCAGTCTAAGTGGCCTGATGCTCACTGTCACTGGCAGGAATGGCCTCCGCCAAAACAAAAGTGCACCCTTATTAATCTCCTGGTCAATTTCGCATTAGTCTCGATGGAGAGCCAGTGCAAAGAGTTAAAGAAAAAAACAGCGGCCAGTTAAAAATACCTGGCAAGCCAATCCATCAACCTCCATTACAATCCATTAGATGCACTTTGCTCCTGTCCCGCTCTCGGCTTAATCTCTTATTTTTCTGTGTGGCCGGGAACACGCTTGTCAGTAGCGCAGCAAACTTGGGATGTTTACAGCTTTTGCTCACTTATGTCACAGTGCTGTCCATGGATGAATAGCTTTAAGGCGAATTTCACAATGATTTTGTTAGCTCCTTACAAAATAGATTAAACAAAGGGCCCTTCTCAGTCATTGTATCTGACAGCGCAAGAGACAAGAGATGGCTACGCGGGCATAATTTTCTTATGCCATTGTATGCGTGTTTGATACAATAGAGAGAAACCTGGATACCAGATTGTTCTTGAAGTTCGATTAGATAGAATATGTCAATGCAGCCACCTTATTGGTACTGTAGGGCAACAATTCCCAGAAATAATTGGAGGCCAGTGAGGAGCTGCAGGTGTTTTTGGCTGAAAAGCCCTCAACCTTATAAACTACCTTTTTTTGCTATATTTCTGTGACATATAACAGTTTTCTCAAAAGGTCTCAGCTTTGGCCGTTTTGATGGTTTAAAATGCAAGACTAACCTTACATCCGCTTGAAATGTTAACATTTTAACTTTACCACAGCAAACTTTCGGACAACCAACGTTCAATTGACAATATTTGACCAGATCAGAAGACAGATGTTACGAATATCGTCTGAGAAGTTAAAATCTTCGTCTTTGTCACTCCAAAAAGTGATGTATATAGTGTACATGTTACAAGATAGACTATATCAGCAAGGAGTTCTCAACCCTGCTCCTGGGATATCCCTGCATTGGAAAACTATTGCCTGTCACTCCTCAGAGCACACCAGCTTGAAGTCAGTATAATTATAATGCTCCTGTCTGGCTAAATCAGGTGTGTAATTAGGAGGGCCTCTCAGATTTGTACAGAGGTACAGACGGAACATATGCAGTGAAAGAGTCTGTGTCATGAAATAACACATGCTTTTGTGTGTGTGTGTCTGTGTGTGTGTGTCTGTGTGTGTATGTGTGTGTGTGTGTGTGTGTGCGTGTGTGTGTGTGTGTGTGTGTGTGTGTGTGTGGATTTGAACAGGGATGGAGCTCTTCGCCCTCTATAACCAGCCGTGCAGCCGTGAAACTCAAGTCAAGTTCTACACGGTCAAAGTGCCTCTGAGGGTGCAGCCCCACGAGGAGGGTGTCCCCAGCGTGGAGGCCAACTGGCTCGATCACATGACTCAGCACTTCAACAACGGGGCCTCGCTCGTGGACGGCTACTTCCACCTGGGCGACGGCGACGGTGGCGGCGGTAAGTTCCATCCCCCCACCAACTCCGTGACATTCTGCTCACTGTTGCAATGTTGCGACGGGAGGCAATTGCGCCCGCCGCTCAAAGCACCTTTGATATCTTCTGACGTTCGAATGCTGCTGGTGAATGAGGTGGTGCAGCAGCTCACAGCTCTTTTAAGTGCCAGTGTTTTGTCACGGAGACACCGAGTGCTCTTTTCTTGTCTCGCACCTTTTTAACTTGCCTTTGCCTTTAATGGTGGCAGGCTGTGATACCAAAGTGCTAGTGCTTTGAATAGAATCGGGTGTTGGCTGTCGACTCCTCGGGTGATATCTTTTAATTTGGGAGCCTTCAAGTCCAAGAGCACTTGTATAAATAGGTGTCATGATTCATTAATCTCGTAGAATTAATGCATCAGCGATTCTCAAACATGTGTAATTAACCTGATATGGAATTAGCGCCTCCTTGCATATTTTACATCCTGGAAATTGAATAATGAACCATGTCATTATAATTCATATAATGAAATGTGGTTGTTCCCGAGGAGGAGGCACGATTCATTCCCGTGGAGAAATTACATGTCTGTGCTAGAAAACGGCCCGAGACGGCAAGAAATTACTCATTTATCTCACCTCACTTCATCAGACTTCACCTGCGCAAGAACGAGAAAATTAGGCCCGAATTACTTAGCCATATTAGAAATGAACTGCCATGCCTTCTCCATCAAAAAATGAAATTACATAAAAACCGATGGCAACTAAACAGACAAAGTAAGTTCAAAACAGAAAAAGGTGATAGGTCTTCAAATCCCTGGGGTGTTAGTTTGGCTTTGCAGTATCAAAGCAGCATGGAAAATGTGTATTTCTTTTTCACCTAGGACACTGTCTAATTGAATGAGAGGTAGGCCTAGATGTGTTTTAACGAGCCTGTGAACTTTTGGCCAGTATTGTTCCAAATGTATCCTCTCATTTCCAAGGCCGAGGCTTAATTGTGCAGACAGACACTAAATAGGTGAAGCACTCATAAGGCTGCCACTTAATCTGATTGAGGAGGTAATCAGAGCGCAGAGGAGATCAACAATCTCTGGGCGCCGCTCTCCCAGCGTGCATCGCTCTCGCATCTCACCTCCCGTATCGCGCATCTCAGCTGACATCTCCGCTGCGCTCCGCTTTTATTTCCGCAGTCAGCCATCAGAGTGTGTTTGCTTGTCCTCATGAGGAGGTTAGCTGCCGATGACTCAACTGCTCTGACGCCACTCGGATGTTTTGACTGTGCAGACACACACACACACGCACACACACACACACACTCATGCACACACACACACGCACGCACAGACACACACACTCATGCACACACACACACACGCACAGACACACAGACGCACAGATGGCGGTGTAAAAGTTCTGGGGGGGGGGGGGGCTGACAGTGACACTAATGAGGTTCAGTGGGAACACTGCTGGGCACCCCGGCGCTCCTCTTCCTCTCGGTTTCTTTGTGGTTCTTCGGCCTGCAGCGCGAGCACGTCATTCAAACCTTCCGCTCTCCTCTCTGGGTGCAGGAGCAACTCTGCCATGTCCATCTTCCAAACGAGACCCCTCCGTACCCTTGTTACAGAGACGCTGACTTCCAGTTTGACGCAGGAGCCAGGTTTCCATGGTGAGCCATGGCAGGAGCCGTCACATTTAATCCCCCCTGCCCACTCACTTGGCGCCCGGCGAGAGGTGAAGGCAGCTCGCGGACGAGAGATATTACTCTGCCGTTGACCCCAGCGGGAGAGCACCATTAAAGTTTCATACGGGTGGGGACCCCACAGCGCTCCCCACGCTCGAGGCCTCTCTCCCGGGGGCACAACGTCCAGGCTAAGCCCCTGATGAGCGAAGAGACGCCGGCTCTGCTCCAGCGACTGAAAAAGGGGCTCCTTTTGTCAGCCTGTGCCGGAGCTATCTCTCCCCCTTTAGAGAAGGGATTTGTAAGCACAGCTGCAAGACATTCATATGCATGACTATTCACACACAGCGGCGCGCGCGCTCCATACTCAGCTCAGCTCAGCCATCCGTCAGCGCAATATGAAATTCCAATCAGGTATTATTACACTGTGAATGGAGGGCTTCTTTTGGGAAAGATACCTCAGCCTGCTTATGGGAGATACAAAGGGAAATTGGTCATGAACGCTCCCAGGAGGGGTTGTTTTGTTTTGTGTGTGAGGCAGTGTGTGCATGTGTGTTTGTGCATGTGTGTGTGGCCCTGTGTCTGCCTTGCATGCCTGCTTGTATGTTTGTATGTGTGTGTGTTGGGGTGTATTTATTCCTGTGTCTGTGCTTGTTTGTGTGTGTGTGTGTGTGTGTGTGTGTGTGTGTGTGTGTGTGTGTGTGTGTGTGTGTGTGTGTGTGTGTGTGTGTTGTGTGTGTGTGTGTGTGTGTGTGTGTGTGCCATATGTCCACATGCATACATGCATACCCCTCTGCACACTCAATTTCCCCCGTGCCTCTGTTCAGACCACAGCAACAATCTGCCTGGCAACTGCAGGTGCCTGCTGTCTGGCTTGCCCCAGTCCGCCGTGCTGGAAGTGTCACGTTCAATCCGCGCCCGCGCTAGCAACCTCACTCCCCCCCCCCCTCCTCCATCTCTCTCTCCCTCTCTCTCTCTCTCTCCCTGGGACCTGTCTGTCCCGTTTAAACATACATGAGCTGCCCCTCAGCGCTGCTGTTCCCCCTCCAGCCGACCCACATGTTTAAATCATGCCATCGGCCAGGGCAGCGGGCAGCGGGCACGCCCCTCTCCAGTCACCTCAGTCCCCTTAAAACCAGCGGGACGCATAGCGCTCGGTCAGCCGTCGGTAGAGGAGCCGTCACTCCAAAGGCTACAGTATGTCAGCTAGCCTGGCTACAGTATGTCAGCTAGCCTGGCTAGAGTGGAGAGGCCTCCGAGGAGCCGTCTACCTGAGCTTATCTGAGCTAATCCATGATTTGCTCCTTTCATACTGAACCATCCCTGGCCGCCCTGCCGCCTATTTGCCTTTGTGTTGCAGACCACGTGAGACCCATCAGAGAAAGAACTTTCCAATTATGCACCTCAGACCCCCCCCCACACACACACACACACACACACACCCACACACACACACACCCACAGACACACACACACACACGCCCCCCTCTCCAAAATCCTCTCCCGGGATCGTCTCGACGTGTGGGGCAGAGAGTGAACAATGCCCCCTCATCCATCCATCCCATGACCCCACCCCCCGCCCACCCCCCTTCTGAGCGCACGGCGAGATGAAAGAGCAGAGAGATGTGTTCAATAGCAGGAGCCGGGCCCTGTGCTGCCTTTTAAATGGGTTATCTTGTGACGGACAGAATGGGCAGGTCTTCGGTGGGGCCAGACAGAAGGAGGGGGGGGCCATACTTCAGAGCCATAATGAAATCTGCCTGCGTAGCAGGGAGCAGACAGAGACCCAGCACAAACAGCATTACAGTAAAAATAGATGTGTGGGGGATAGAGAGACAGCGAGAGAGAGAGAGGGGGGGGGGGGAGAGAGAGGAACAGTCAAAGAGAGAAAGATGAAGAGAGATGAAGATAAGAGACAAAAAAACAAACTGATAGAAGAGGGCAGTAACAAGCAACGAATCTTTGGCGGGTGGGGGGTGGGGAGGATGCTCCTCCGTTAAAACCCAGCTGCTCTTATTATCCCCACTTATTAACATGGCTCTTCAAGGGAGAGTTAACTCAGAGGAGAGAGGGCGGGTGGGCGGGCGGGTGTGGGTGGAAGGATGGTGTGAAAGTGACAGCTCTCATTTGTTTAAAAAGGGAAAATGGGTAAAAAAGACTACGCGGTTTCATGGCTTGCACAAAATTGCGAGTAACAAAAGCAAAATATAAATCTCTTTCAATTCAGTCGCTCTCTGTTTCATCCCTCTCTCTTTCTCTCTTTCTCTCTCTCTCTCTCTCTCTTTGAACTGAACATTCCTTTCAGTCTTTTATGCCGCTCCTCACTCCATTTCTCATTGGAGCTTTGCGTGGCGAATGCCTGTAAGTGGCACTTTTGTGATGCCTAAATGATTGAAAACAAGCTGTTGCTTTGCTGTAGTAGCTATCGTGTGAGTGGAAGGTATTTGGGGTGTCCCCGCTGGCCAAGTCCTCTGCTGACCAGTTGCTCCTCACTGTCTTTTTGCCCCCCCCCCCCTTCCCATAGACTCCCTTCCCAAGTTGGTGGAGAGCGTCTTCATCTTTCAAGAAGGCCTGGAGGGAGATTCCAACACAGCCACAGCCTACGATGCCATTGTGGTGGAGCAGTGGACTATCATTGATGTGAGTGGGTCTTTTATATCTTTGTGGGTTTGTGTGTGTGCATGTGTATCAAGTGTGCTAGCTAGTTTCAAAGGACTTTTATATGAGCGCACAGCTGATTTTTTTCACAACTGATTTTGTTTATGGTAAAGCAATGGGCATACTTGCATACTTGCATACTGTAGTTGCAGACAAGAGGCGTCTCACGAAAGTGAAAGCCTTACAAAATCGCTATTCAGTGCTGTATGTATGTGTGTGTGTGTGTGTGTGTGTGTGTGTGTGTGTGTATGTGTGTGTGTGTGTGTGTGTGTGTGTGTGTGTGTGTGTATGCGTGTGTGTGTGTGTGTGTGTGTGTGTGTGTGTGTGTGTGTGTGTGTGCGGGCGCATTGGCGTGCGTGTATGTGTCTGTGTCTAGGTTCCAGCACATCTAGTCATCCTTCCAAAAGACTAGTAGTACATGTAAACAGAAATTCCAATCCAAATGCTGTTTTAGTGTCGGATGAGGCAAGACAGAAGCTTCTGGGGGGAGAAAAAAAACTCCCTCAGCAGCCTACCCACATGCACACCCCCACACGTCACTGCCGCCTCGCAATCCCGACAAGCAAGCAAATCGGCAATTATACCCGAGAGTCCCGTTCCACTCCCCTGTAAACAAACGCCTTGCAGCGGGGGAGAGTGCGGTGCGGTCTGCGCGAGATCAGATATGTTTGGTTTTTAGAGTTTGGTATTGATTCCCTTTTCCGAGTCCGTCACGGTCGGCCTCTCTCTCTCTCTCTCTCTCGCTCCGTAGACGTGGTGCACGGCAGCACGTTATCGGCGTGTGTATTCTGATGTTATCACCGTAATCGAGTTTTGAGTTTTGCCAACCCCGAGGCCTCCTCAGCCTGTTTTCGTTTCTTTGTCCTGTGCCCCATTGTGCCTCTTCCTTGACACGGCGACATTATAATGCCCAACCGTCGCAGTGAGCAGGAGTCCATTTTGGAGAGACACAGGAGCAAGGATTAGGAATCGCACCAATCAGGCGGCGTGACATAGAATGTATTGCTGCTCGACTGACCTCGATGATGATGATGATGGTGATGGTGCCTAGTCAGAGGGCGTGACTCAGTTCGGAGCTCCACGTTTGGATTTTAAATGCAACCATGGCAAACAAAATGAAGTCAAAAACGCCTCCAGTGTTTTTGCAAAGTCTCACTGTGCCGCACCACGAAGCGATTTGTTCAGGTTTTGTGTTGTTGTTGGCGAGGGAAAGGGGCAAAAGGACAAATCCATTTGGGTACGTCAACACTCATGGGGTCCTGATCAGCATATGCCCACTAATTATTTTTCTTAAATACGCTTCTGCAATTAACTGGTCTGTTGCACAACATCGTTAAAGCAGGCTTTCTACCCCCCCCCCCTCCATCTCTCTCTCTCTTTCTCTTTCTCTCTCTCTCTCTTTGTCTCTGAGATGCAGTAGGCCTCTAACAGCAAAGACCATGTCATAATTATTCAGTGAAGCACCATACTCATAACAAAAAAGGCATGTCCTTAATGCTCCTCCTTGTAGCTGTGTGTAAATGCTTCTCAATGGGCCTCTGGTCCATGTCCTTCAGTTGTTGCTGCTGATGTTTTGCTGCTGATCAGTGAACTGAAATGGACAGGCCTGCACAGGAGACTGGAGTGTTTACTGCTCCGAAGACTTTTTTTTTTTTTAATACATTAAAGCCCTCTTCCTCTTGAGCTACGTACAACTCCATTTTGAAAGAGCATTCAGGAATTTTTTAGGAAAGTACTAGATGGGTAGCGAAGATGATGTGTTTTGAAGTGGAATGGGGAAAAACATATATTGTGCTGTGAGGCTCTTAATATAATTTGTATGTGTGGTCCTGCGGGGGGGAAATGGACATGAAGCACACGAGGGATGGATGGGAGAGACGGAGATGAGAGTGCTTGTGCAACAACAAAATAAAAATTACATTTAGTACAGCCAAGCTGATGTAGCCCTGTTTGTTGTCAGTGTGGTTTTAAAAACATGCTTTTTTTGCTAACATAAGTTTGATGTGTCTGGGAGTTGTTTTTATTGCAAACAAATCACTAAGTCAAATCAAATTCAGAACCTTAAAAGTAACGAATGTTAACAATAAGTACAGCTACATTAGAGGTGGCATATTAAAATAGTGATAACAACTTTTTTTTTGGGGGGGGGGGGTAATTCTTAACTCTTCACAGAGATGCTAACAAACTCACTTTTAGAGATCAGTCCACATATTGTATATATACGGTGATGGAAGTGGGAAACTGTCTCTATGCTGGGCCCCTAGTCTTTTGTATAAGAAGAGACATTGCCAGCATTTCATGATAAGTGCAAGACAGCATTTCATGAGAAGTCTCTCTTAAATCGCCTCTGACACATGGCATATTTCAAGAGAAGAGTGTGAACTCCCAGCACCAACATGAGCATTTGAAATATAAAACTGAGCCTGCTCTGTGTCACAGAGTCTATTTTAAAGTGGCCTTGACACAGTGAGATTCCACAGCTGCGCAGATTGTCAGGTGATAACGTCTGCGCCAGGCTTTGTTGCTTGGCCGTAATTACCACTCGTCTCTTGCTGCCTTTGGCTTTTTTCCTGAGACACTGAAAAAAATGATTAGAATAATGAAAACCGTTGCTAATAAGCGTGCATCTCATTAGCATTCGGGACTAAATCAGTGGGAGTGTTGCATAACGGTTTCGCCGCACGGACTAGTTAGGGGTATCGTCAGGCGTCCTCCACAGCCATGAGCCAGGCGGTTTTTGAGAACATGCTGTGTCTTTGCTAATAAATGCGCTTGATGCTGGGCCCCGAGATATCTCTGGAACAAATCCACTCTGCGGCAGGAATTACGACTTTGCCTTTTGGCGTTTAAGGGCTTAAAAAAATTCTAAAGCTCAAACCATCCATTTTTACTGTCCACCTCCCTCCCCCAACCCCACCTCCCTCCCAAGTATTATGGTGTTTTAAAACAAGAGTCTGACTGTTGTGTTTCCCATCTGCTTCGGAGAAGTGTGTGTGTGTGTGTGTGTGTGTGTGTGTGTGGGTAGGCTATGGTGCTTTTAAAAATGCCTTGCTCCAGCTTTTCCCACGTCTTGGAAGCAAGCATGTGTGCCCTCGATGCCTGGATGCGCTCTTGCCTAATCAGCTATACCCTTTTCCTCATGTGTGTGGAATGTGGCTGACCAGCGTGCCTCGGAGATTCAATTGAAACCGTGACGGCAGACGCTGCCCAGAGAGCCCAAAGACAGCGAGGAGTTCTCTTTGGTGTTCGTTCGCGTCTTCGGCGGGACCGGCGGACAGCATTGGCTGAGGGCGAAGGCGGTTAACAGCGCACGCATTGTTGCTGTGCGCGTTCACAAAACGGCGAGCCACCGCGAGAGGAACGGCATCTTTGAAGCAGTGCGACAGAACACTAGCTCACAGTCCTCCCCTAGAAACTGAATTAGGGCCAAAATGAGATTAGCGCTAACATCTCCAGTATTAGGATGCTGGGAAGTAAGCTTTTAAGAATGGCTCAGAAGACAAAGAGCGCATTAAATGCAATGAAAGATGGCCACTTTTTTGTTAGACGGCACGTTGATGAAGTTGAGTCATACTGGCAATAACACAATAAACAGTCGTACCTCTTAAATGCAGGGTAGTGCAGAAGAACAATCTGCATCTTGATCTTCTTTGACTTCTTCCAGTAGGCGTATGGCATTGCATTGCAATGACTCTGATGTGGAGGTATTCTGATATCACATGAGCTCTCTGTGTTAAAATGTGTGGCCAGGTTTTGTTCACGAGGAGGATGCAGGCCTAGCACAGCAGTGGACTTTGAAGGATGCCAGAGTAAACTTTGAAGGTCACGGCTTTCATTTGCCACAGTAGGAGGGAGGGGGGAGAGAAATGGAGAAGCTAAAATGAATGAAGATCATTAAAAGCTGTCCTCGGGCCGTGCAGCGCGTCTCCTGCCGAGGTGAGAAGCAAACGTGACCCACAGATCGGCCCGGCGCGGCGTGACTCCTGCGCGTGCCGAGGTCTCCGCGACGGCGTGGACTAGGGAGAGGATGATGGCTTCATTAGGGAGCCATAGAGCGCCGGTAGCCACGGTGATAGACAGGGCCTGAATCGCTCAGAGAGGGGTGTGTCCAAACCCATTTTCTTTCCCAGGCAGCGTAAAGGGCAGAGCCATCGATCTCTCCTTATGTAATTACGCCTCCGTTTAGTGTACTCAGTCAAAGGTGCCGTAATGTTAGCACTGTCTTCTGGAGTTTTGTGTTACAATATGGTACATGCCATATTGCATATTTAATATTTCACATCTCATTACACAATTGGGTTCCCACAGTAGGTTTTATTTATACAGTGCATATGGCATTTGAATACCAGTAGTTTGGTGTTTAGCAGGGCATAGCCACACTGTAGATATGAGGTGATAAAGCAAAAAAATGGTCACTGCAAAAATTTAATGGAATTGCAAAGAAAATATCAGACTCTGCTATGGAATGGATGTGGAATAGATCTGGCAGAGTTGTGTTAGACCAGGATTTGTTATAGAGTTACGTAGCTTCCGTCTAGGAGAGCTTATGCATGCTCCTGTTTGTATTAATGGGGGAAAATAAATTAATGAATAAACTTTGCTCTAATGCCAAGTTGTCCATAGAAGGTCCTGTGTCCAGTCCCCCCCCCACACACACACACACACACTTACACAAACATACACACACACAACACCTCCACCACCCTATCTTCTGCATTTCTACTGCATACAGGTGTAAAATGTGAAGTGCTTTTTGACGGTTGCATTGATAAGGATGGTTTAGCCCCAATGAGAAAACAATGAGGAACAGTCCTCCCCCTCCTAACGTTAAGTGTGCATTTGGAGGGCGAGGTGGACGTGCGAGTCCGGGGGTCAGTTAGAGGACACACCAGGCGAGTGGGGTTCAACCAACGTCACTGAACTGAGCTTGCACAGCTTCCACACCGTGCAATGCAACGCCATTAGACAGAAATGTACTCGTGCTTTCAGAGGAGCACAGGGGGAGAGAGAGAGAGAGAGAGAGAAACATGAGAAAGAGAAATATAAGAGAGAGAGAGAGAAAGAGAGAGACATGAGAGAGAAAGAGAGACATAAGAGAGAAAGAGAGAGAGAAAAACATAAGAGTGTGAGAGAGAGAGATAAGAGAGAAATATAAGAGAGAAAGAGAGAAAGAGAGAGACATGAGAGCTAGGAGAGTGAGGGCCCCGGGCGGGGAGCCAACACAAACCTCTCTGTGTGTTTCTGCATTCTCCCATGGGGACGACCGGCCCAGCCGGGGCCAGCATAAATAACCAGAGCCGTTTTAACGAGGCATTGAACTCTTTCCTGAGTCACACTTGCCCCCCCCCCCCCCCATCCTAATGTCCACCACCAGGCTCTGGCCTCTTCGGACCCCAGCCCTGCGCTAAAGTGCGGGGGAGAGCAGGCGCTTGTGAGTCACCAGCGGAGAGAAGAGAAGATGAGGGGAGAGGAGAGGAAAGAAGACGAGAGGAGAAGAGAGGAGAAGAGAGGAGAGGAGAGGAGAGGAGAGGAGAGGAGGGGAGAGATAAGGAGAGGAGAGGAGAGGAGAGGAGGGGAGAAGAGAGGAGAGGAGAGGAGGGGAGAGATAAGGAGAGGAAAGAAGATGAGAGGAGAGGAGAGAAGACGAGAGGAGAGGAGGGGAAGGGAGAGGAGAGGAGGAGAGGAGACAAGGGGAGAGTGCTGAGACTCCAGCCAGACGCCGTCTCAGCGTGTCACAGTTGCACACAGCAGCGTGTGATAAACCTCGGCCGTTAAAATCCCCCCACACACACACACACACACACTCACACAACAGTGAGTCGCAGCCAACCGTCTGTGGTATATTCTTGTTCCTGTGACTCGTTCCTGTTTTCGCAAGTGTGTGTGTGTGTGTGTCTGTGTGTGTGTGTGTGTGTGTGTGTGTGTCATTGTTTGCACATTAACATACTTGTTTCTATCTTTATGTGTGTGTGTGTGTGTGTGTGTGTGTGTGTGTGTGTGTGTGTGTGTGTGTGTGTGTGTGTGTAAAAATAGGTCATCTTGTGTAAGAGAGAATGAACATCTTTGTGTCCCATTATGTAACTCTGTCTTCTAGCACATCGTTAAACTACTCAGCTTCTGTGTGTGTATGTGTGTGTATGTGTGCATGTGTGTGCATGCATGCGTGTGTGTGTGTGTGCATGTGCGTGCATGCGGCTGTGTATGCACGATAGCGTGTTGCTCTCCTAACGGTTGACACGCGACATGGGTTTGTTGGTGCGAGGGGGCAGGTGCACCGAGGGAAACCACAGCCACTTCCTGCAGCGTCTCCTCCTCCTCCTCCTCCTCCTCCTCCTCCTCCTCTGGGGCTCCTCTGGGTCCTGCCAGGCTCAACAGTCATCTAACTGTGATGTGATCGAAGTCCTCGCTCAAAGACCAGGCGACGATCACCCTGGACCATCCATCGTCACACTGACCACACACACACACACACACACACACACCAAGACACCAAAACAAACCAATTAATCTGTTATTGCATAGCGCATTCATTCTTCATACCAACAATGCCAAACGAGTGTAGGATCGAGGAGTCTTTGGAGAAGGCCTCTTTGTGTGTACGTGCGTCTGTGCAAGCATGTGTGTATGTGTGTGTGTGTGTGTGTGTCTGTGTGCGTGTGTGCGTCTGTGTGTGTACAGTATGTGTCTGTGTGTGTCTGTGTGTGTGTGTGTATGCGGGTGTGTGTGTGTGCGGGTGTGTATTTGTGTGAGCGTGTGTGTGTGTGTGTGTGTGTGTGTGTGTGTGTGTATTTGTGTGGGCATGTGTATGTGTGTGTGTGTGTGTGTGTGTGTAACATATATGATGTGCCGTGTTTTGCAGGGTGTGCAGGTGAAGACAGACTACATCCCCCTGCTCCAGTCTTTGGCTCTGTACGGATGGAGACTGACCTGCGTCCTGCCCACTCCCATCGTCAAGACCAACAGGTAGGCAAACGGAACACACACACACAGACCGATCCATTCCATGTGAAAATAGCATAGGAAACATATGAAGAGTTCAGATGCAAAACGCTAAATGCTAAACGCCATCTCCGTCTAAAATGAGATAAGGTAAACGTTGATCAAATAATTTTGCTTCAAACCCCGCTGAATGCCACTCTCTTCCTGGTCTGAAATGTCGATTTGTAGGCAAAAACCTAAAGGAGCCTGATAAAAAAAAATGCTCATTAAAAAGAAAAGTGGTCAGACGGATTTAGAGAGTTTTGCGTCTAAACTCTTCCTGTGGAGCACACAATAACACATCTGTATTAACAAGGTGACAGAGTATCATGGCCACCAGAAGGTTCGGGGAAGCCCCCTGGCCACGTAGTGAGGTTTCTGAGGTTACAAGAATAGCTCAGCCTCAATCAGAAAACATTGATTGCGTGCTCACTTTCTCAAAGCTAATGATGTCATATGTCTGGAAAAACAACATTTCTGCCAACTTCTGCTGGTCAACTGATGAATTGTGAGTAGAAAATTAATTTCATGTGCTCATTTGATTTAGTGTGAACTGTGCTTTTGAACTCCTTAACAAGATAAACACAATTCACTTAGAATGTCTCGGAAAGCCAATTCGTCTGAGAGGACAAATAGAATTGAAGTTGACATTTTTCAATATGATATCAACCCTCATGTCTACAACCCTTTACATGCCTGTCTTGTCAGAAGATGGCCCCTCCCCTTAGGCCTGCTCTCCCTTCTCAAGGCTGTCCATCACGACAGCATTAGACCGAGCAGCAGCACCCAGTCTTATGGCGTATGGCATTGCCTTGCGATGACTTCTTGGTGTTTTATGCCCCCAACGTTGTCTTCAAGGCAGCGCTGCCTGGAAGGCGCTATGGTTAGGCATGGGTTAAGGTTAGGGTTAGGTTTAGGATAAGGTGCCTTTAAGTCGACGGTGGCAGCGCTGCCTGGAAGACGACGTTGGGGGCATAAAACACCATCAAGCCTTGCGATGACTCTGTGGAGGTATTCTGATATCACATGAGCTCTCTGTGCTGAATGTGTGGGCCAGGCTGTGTTCACGAGGAGAATGCAGGCCTAGCACAGCAGTGGAAGAGCAGCAGCAGCACCCAGTCTTGCCTCTAGACATCTAGCTCTCCTGCTGCAGTGTAGGGACCACTGTGTGGTATCATAACACATCACGTTCACCTTGTCCAGGTGTGTAATTCACCTGGGTCAACCCTCGGTGAGCATCTGACTGTTGAGTGAGATGAGTCAGACTTGAGGTAGGTTGAGACTTGAGCTAGGTAGCCATGGTGCATAGAGCATATAGCTCAGCGGTGCCCACATTCTACCCCACAAAGAGCGAAAAATTAATCTGGGTGGAGGACCACGGGCCAAACATAAGCATTCATGTTATGTCACTTTACATTAAATTGAAATGTATCATTTTTTGATATGTCTTAATGAAAGCGCTCCGTGGTGACCCCGGGCTCCTCACTCAAGCCACAGGCCTGTTGATCTCTGCTGACAGAAGCTCCACAGCGCCCCCCCTCTATTGCACCATGTAAAACTGTGGTCAGATAATGAACTGCAGTTAACCCTTAAAAAGCCGTTGCGACAGAATTTCACAGTGGCCGACATACGTTTAGGACTAACGAGGCAGGCCAAAAAAGAATGGAGCAATTAGGGCACCCCTGACACAGTCGTATTTAATGAGGAACTGGAAGGCAGCGTGCCTTTTAACAGCAGGGGACTTTGGCCGCACATGTAGAGGTTGAACTCTGGGTATGAGTTGGTCCCTTGAGCAGGTCATGTCCTGGAGTGGGACTGGAGAGGACCAGAGCGCAGGTGTTTGGACCTGCAGGGAGGCAGGCAGGGATGGATGGATGATCTGGGATGGCTGTTATCACCGCACAGCGCTGGGGCCGCTGTCACAGACTAATAGATGGCTTCCGGAAGCAGGGCAATGGCTCCTCAGATGATCTTAAGATGTTGCCTGGCAGCCTCTGCCTAGACCGACTATCGCCCCCACCACCGCACCCTCCCACACCACCACCCCCATATCCCCCACCGCACACACTGCCTCCCCTCCCTCCCTTCCTCCCTCTGGCTGCCCCCTCGCCACGTCAAGTGAGTGATGGTTTCGGAGCGTTGTTGATTAATTACAGGTCTATTTTGATCTGACGTAAAATGCCACGCGACCACAGGCTATATGGGTAATTAATCAAACTGCCGTCCCAGAAACGGCTCCACATTTACGTCTGGAGTCACTGTATGGAGCCAGGATTCAGTCCCACACAGTAGGACTGTATTTGATCATTTTATTTCCCTTAAAGATGCTTCATGCTTCTCTTACAAATGCTAATATGTACCCACGAACATAAAATATACATACATACATATCAAATATACATACATTTGCACCTCATGACTACATAATATCCAGATATTTTCCTCTAATCGGATACAGTGGTACAGTACCATAAGCTGGCCATGGCAGGTGTGTGCAGGTGTATGTCCCTCTCGATCACTGTGGAGGGTTGACAGGACAGGCTGTGGATTATATCCTGTAAAGAGTGCTGAAGAGGCCGTTTTAGTTTAACCAGCGCTTCCGGTCTTTAAACTTTAATAGAGCTTCTTCGTTCCTTTTACTTACTCGCTTTTTGAAGACTCAGGTTTTCTCTCTCTCTCTCTCTCTTTCTCTCTCTCTCTTTTTCTCTCTCTCAATCTCTTTTTCATTTTGGAGGCAATCCTCCGCTAAATATCCAGGGCTGTGTTCTGAAAGGCATAAAGTAGGTTGGGGAATTGAGAGGATTGGCTGATGGCAAGAAGGAGCAACGGAGAGAGAAAGAGAGAGGGAGAGAGGGATGAGAAAAAGAGGAGGATGGTTGATATTTGGGCCGCGTTGTAAGCTTCTGTTGGAAATCAAGCAGTCTCTCTGATGTCAGCTGAGATTTGTCGTGAGCCTCTCACATTTTGTTGCTCCGTGTGGGGATGGAGATTAGCATGAGGCAGTTTGTTACAGACTCCATCCTGCCAGGGTATCTCCACTATGGGATCAGGGATGGATGGAGAGAGAAAGAGAGAGAGGGGGAAAGAGAGAGAATGAAAAGAAAGAGAGAGAGGGGATGGTGGGTGGAGAGAGAGAGGAAGCATGTTTGTTGAATTGAGCTGCATTTCCTATGAGGATTATTAGGATTCTTTATTTGGAACATCAACAGGGATTATCAACTTTTGAACACAACTTTGACATGTTTGGATTTTGCCCGTGTTTTTTTCTTTTCTTCTTCTTCCTCCTCTTCCTCCTCTTCCTCCTCTTCCTCTCTCCTAAAATGGAGAGAAAGGTCTTAAGAATCCTGTGAGACGTAAAAGCACTGCAGTGCTACAAACAAGCAAAGGCTAGAGGAACCAGAGGGAGAGAATACGCCACGCGCTACAGCTGTTTGTTGTTCATATTCTGCGTTTATCTTTGTGTCCTGGTTCCCAGCCGTCTGTTTACTGAGGCCGATAGAGAGGAATGCAGGAGGGACAGAGGGAGGCGAGAGAGTGAGAGAGAGAACGAAAGAAAGAGAGAGAGAACGAAAGAAAGAAAAAAAGAAAAAGAAAGAAAGAAAGAAAGGGGAGTCATGTATGGTCCATTTATTGTACAAATCCCAACATGGCTGATATTTGTTTGTCTCCCTGTGGGTGCACCACACACACACACACACACACACACACACACACACACACACACACATCCACCAGTTCACTGTGTGGAGCGCTGAGCTAGAACGGCCATTTCTTACGTCCGCTCCCATGATGGCACGGTGGGATATGGACTGCAGCCAGTGAGATGGAACATAATGAGGGCTGCTGTATGCAGCGACAAGCCGGACGCGTTTCCTTCCCCCAGCCCAGACTTGCTACTGACCCGGGATCAGGCCTGGCCCTTTCACAGCCATCAGGACACA
Source organism: Alosa pseudoharengus (assembly GCF_046254945.1). Taxonomy (NCBI): domain Eukaryota; kingdom Metazoa; phylum Chordata; class Actinopteri; order Clupeiformes; family Clupeidae; genus Alosa; species Alosa pseudoharengus. The sequence goes on from NW_027468587.1 coordinate 31,024,447, forward strand.
GACAGGTGGCTCTGTTCCAGAATCAGCTGATGGTTTGCCCATCCTGAGCGGGGGCGGTGGGCGGGCCGCGGGGGTGTTGTGCCCAGAAGGAGTCCGGCATGAAGCCTGCTGTCTGAAGTCCACACACATGCAAGGCCAAGGCTTGGCCAATTAACTGCTCCCCCTAGTGGGCAATAGGGCATCTGGAGAAGAAAAAAAAGCCCAATCAAACCCAAACCTTGAGCAAGGGTCTTTAGGGTTGTTCATTATTGACCTATATTTAGGATTTCCTTGTGGAACTGTTGTATAGCCATCAGACCACATAGAGAGGAATGCGAAGGAGTCCAGGTGTCACTCTGAGCTTTGTGTGGTTGACACCATGATGCACACATACTGTAGGTCTCACGCTATTCGGTAATTAAGTGATGATGCAATAATAGGCTAATAAATCTTTTTCCAGGTCCAACGGCTTTCAGAGCCGCTCGGTTTTCTCCATAGACAGTAAAATAAACTATTATTTTCCGCTATTCAGTGTAGCCTTTAAGAAAATTGGACCTAACCTAATAAAATCCTATTTTTCGCGGAAGCCTGCACGTTGATTGTATCATCTGGCTGCACAGCTATAGTAATTGCTCTGTTAAAGTTAACCATTTTTGTTTTACCCTCAATAAAACGTAGGTGATGGTGACAAGGTTTACAAGTTGCAAAAACTGCGCTAGTAAACGTTTTTTTGCCCAAAAAGCTGTTGGGGCCCGTGACGTCGGACTCAACAACCGAATAGGAGCGCAGCATAACACTCCTGAGTGGTTCATACTGAGCTCAGCCTCCCTTGTTTTGATCTGTCCTGTGCCTCCCGCTCTGGTTCTTATGGCTCTTATCTCTCTCATCTGTCTGCCAGTGATGGGAGTCTGTGCACCAAGCAGATCGTCTTTCTCCAGAGGCCCGTCCTGCCACGCAAGAAGAGAGAATCTAAGGTAGGTGACCCTTGTGTGTCATACCGACCACTCACACTTACTCTCTTATCTCTGATTATTTCTGTCATCTCTCTCTCCCTCCCTCTCTCTCTATCTCTCTCTCTCTCGCTCTCCCTCTCTCTCTTTCTCTCTAATGTAACCCAGCTAATAGCTCTCTTGCCCAACGGGGGAGTGGTTCTCTGTGTGCAAGGCACCCTGCCGTTGGCCTGGGGATGTTGAATGTTATCTGAGATAAACACACTAAGCTAAGCTTCACTCAAACCCTTAGCTGCTAGCCGCGCCGCAAGTCAGCCTCTTTTTGGCCGTGCACACAACAGTGGCAGTGTTCCCCTCAGCTGCTTAGGCGCTAAACACAGCCACCTGTCTCTCATCTGTGAGTGAGCCTGGAACCACTCTCCTCCACTCTTGGCCTCTGACCCCCATAGAGAATAGCTCTATCTCCAACCCCCAGAATGAAAATGACTGGCTGAAATGAGAAAGCCCCCATATACTTGAGAATGAAGCCTGGAATGAGGTTTTAAAGCTGCAATACATTACTACCAAAACTGCGGTAGAATGGGAATGTTGAATATTCTCAAGGCGCAATGTACTCTGTTTTGCTAAGTACAGTGCATACCGGTAGCTATTTGCATTGTTATGTTAAAGAATTAGTCGAGTTTTATGACTTTTCCATTGCTTGTTTTTTTTTCCTAATGGCATCTCCTGAGTAGCCTAGAGGAAAAGCTGTCTTATCCCTTGGAATTTCCTCCACCTCAGCGTGCTCCTTTCTGGTCACAAACATTCCTTCCTTCCCCCCTGCTTTCATTTAGCTGTGTTAATTTTCTTGTGCCTCTTCAAATATCAGGGCACGTATCTATTCTGAGCAAGTCCTCATGTAAACATCCTGTGTTTCAGAAGCTCATCTTCAAGACGCGGAACAAGTCCAACAAGAACTCCATCAAAGACGCACCCAAGGGCAAGAAGAAGAAGGAGAACACTGCGCCCCTGGCAACTGCGGAGAGGGAGCTGGACGACCGGAGGATCTCCGACGGCTTGGAGAAGGTGGCCAAAGAGCAGGAGAGCAAGGGAGCCAGCGAAGAGAAAAGAGGGAGCACAGAACCTGAGTTAGACGACAAGATGAAACCGAGCAAGGCAGAGGCCCAGACGACAGCAGCGATGGATGAGGGAGGGATGGAGACGGTTGAGGGAGAGGTAGAGAGAGCGGCTGAGGGAGAGGAGGAGAGAGGAGGAGAGGTGGAAAGGAAAGAGGAGGCCGAGGAAGGTGGTGAGAAGGAGGTCGGCGAAAGGAACGACAGCAGGGCAAGCACTGAGCCAGAGATGAACGGAGAGACAGAGAGGGAGGGTGAGAACGGAGGAGAAGCAGAGGATGAGGGCGAAAGAGAGGGAGAGGGAGAGGTCAGGAATGAGGGAGATAAGGAGGAGACGAAAGAGGAGGGAGGACAAGACCCAGAAGAAGAGCAGGAAAGCGATCTGAGCACCCAGGTCAACAAGGCCGAGTCTGACCCGGACAAAGCGGAAGAGGTCGCCGGGCAACCGGGAGGAGAGACATTGACCAATGGGAGTATTGGGGAGGGGCCAGACGAGGAGGACAAAATGGAGGTGGAGGTGAAGGAGTAGAGATTCCTCCACCCGTCCAGACATCAGCTGCACCGACACTGGCCAAACCGTCCCTCTCCCTCTCTCCCTGCTCCCAGAAAGGGCTAGCTGCTCTCTGGTCCTTCTCAGCCTCGTCCCACTGGACGAGCCTTATACAGCCAGTGGGACCTTCTGCTGCTTTGTCCTGCTTTGTGCCCGCCCGCCCCCGCCCCCCTAAACACTTAGACTGCTGCCGCCAAATAGTCGTCCGTGGCGGTGCCTGCCTCAAATTAGCCCTCCCGTTTACACACTGACTTGCTTTCACCTCGCTGCCACCCTCACTTACATCTGCTGAGGAGGAACTCTGTATACAAGCTGATAGAAGAGGATGGGGGGAGGGCTGTTATCACAACCATTGGATATTAAAAACACATGGGGAAGATATACTGTGTGGCCAAAGGGGGGCCTGAGACTAATGAGATAGACTCACTGACTCACAAATTCCTCCTTCCTGTGCCCCATTGTACAGTATTGCTGTTGAAATTGCTTCATCAAGAGGGTATGCAGGAAGAAAGCACACAGCGAAGGAAATGGCTACTGTTGCGAAAGGCAATCCATTGTGAACCAGATGGAATACATCTTTGGAAAAATTGGTCTTTTTTTGTTGTTTACATTTGTTGATAAACTGACTTGATGATGAAATGGAGGAATGTCACTTTTACAAGCACATACTGTATATCTCAAGTGTATGCTATACATGGAATGTATATCCAGTGCATTTGTGCATTTTAAGCCAATTTGCTTGGTGAAGTGTTAATATGAAGAATTTAATTTCTCTTCCTAGGAGAGTAGAAATATTATAAAGAAAAAGAAAAGTGCTAGGATCTATTTTTGCAGAATCAGACATCTGCAGTTACTGCCATCTGTGTTCGAAAAGCTCACGCTTCTTCATACATTCTGGGTGTGGTTTTTTCATCACATCAAAATCAGCACTGATGAAAACATTAAGAAAACTGTGGTCTGCTGCAGTTTCATTTTTTCATGAACAGGAAATCGGTCAACAGTTGCTGTTTGCTGAGATGTTTTTGTTAGAAAAAAAATGTTCTATCAATTTCCAGTGTCATATATGTGATCATATTCTGTAGTTTGATATGACCTGTTAGCTGGCTAATGGGGATTAGACGTAACCTATTTTCCTCCAAAAAGCTTTTAGGGCCAGCAACGCCAGTTCCTCGCATCTTGTGGCCATGATTTGGAGACCTACTTAAGTACAAGTAGATTTCCTTGATGACTATAGTTGGGTTTGGTACATTATAATTGGTCTTATTATACCTCAAAGCTTCACATTTGTCCACAGGCAAAGATCAAGGCAACATGTCTCACAGGAGTCTGACTGAGATCCTTTTTTTTTCTCCCCCTCAAGACTTCAGGGTTTCCCTGTATTTTCTTCATAAATACGGTGCAATGCTGTGTAAATCAATCGTCGCACACAGTCAAAATATCCAACTGCAGCCTATGTTTCAAAGAGTGCTGATGTCAAACTAGAAGTGTTTGTCCGCTCTCGTAAACTGCTGAGCGGAGATTTTCCGCCGACACGCCATTAAAAAAAAGGTGCCCCCAAATGACATCATCGTGCCAGCGTGGGCTGCCACATGCGTATGGATTTGGGGGCACAGGGGACAAGGGGCTTTTTCACCTCACTGCACCCCCCCGCCCTCAAAGGTCACTGATAGCCACGTGACCTCCAGCCCCCGCTCGGCGGGTGGGGGTGGATCGGAGGTATGGGATCTGCTGTAATGGCCCGAGCGGGTCAAGCTCAACTCTAAATGGCTTTTCCATTACCTGACTCCCATGACTGCCGCTCAAGGCTCAAAGGATGTCAATTACATGCAGTACGGTTTGAGGGCTGATAGAGCTCCAATCGATCCCTGTGTCCTGTGTGGTCAAATATATATATATATATATATATATATATATATATATATATATACAGTATATATGCTCCTATCATTTTCTCTTCGTTTTTTTTTTAGCTGAGATTCCTCACACGCATTCCGGTGTAGGTTGCCGCGAGTCCTAATAAAGACGTCTCCCCGCGTCGTCTTTTTGTCCAAGTTGAAGCTGACAGTGCTTTGAAGTCCGCTCATGCTCCACCACTGCTCTGCCTCCTCGTTGTGGAGAGGGGCGTGTTAAACCTGATTTGTTTGTCTCCAGTCGGATATTAATTTCCTTTTATGTAGCCGTCTCCGCCCGCGCCGCTTCAGTCGGCCTGGCTAATCCACGTCTGAGCCTGGTTCATCTTCCTGACATGTCTCTTGTTTAGTTGTCTCTGCTCCGCTTGGTGAACTGTGTGGTCTTGTGCTGTCGTGCCGCAAAACCAGGCTCCTCTAGACAGTGTGTTGTGTTGTTGTTGTGGAGCGGGGAGGGGGGGGATTAAAAACGCCTCGGTGATGCCACTGCCACTGTATGTAGTGCAGTAAGAGAAATACTTAAAGAGAGGGCTGTGCACTCAGCTCACCTGAATGCTTTTAACCACGGGAGGGGAATGGGTGGATTCTGTTGTGAATGACTAATGATGAACATTCATCTGCATTGCACTTTGCCTGACAAATGATCAGTGTCAAGGCAAATGGTGTGTGTGTGTGTGTGTGTCACGGGGGGTCAGCTGGGTCTGTAGATTTCCTCCAGTGGGGGGTCAGCTGGGTCTGTAGATTTCCTCCGGTGGTCGCTGATGGCAAACTAAATGATAATGGTAGCCGAGAGAGAGAGAGGGGAAGAGTGAGTGGGCCGTTCTCCTGAGGAAATCAAACGCAGATACGCGGAGGGGAATGCGGAGCAGGATCTAGCACTTCATCAGCGAAATGATGCAGAACCATGTTTGTGTTGCCCTCGGTAACGGCAGGAGTAACCTGTGACTAATGCAGAGCTCCCACAAGCATTGTCTGGAACATTCTATCCACTCATGTACAAAGACAACATGCTATTTCCGCTTTCTTCATTATGTTCCTGTCTTGGAGCAGCAGCAGCAGCAGTCTCCAACAATCGCAGTGAAATTGTTCTTGTTAATAATGAACGGTTAATAATGTCCTTCAGACTCCATTTCCTGTGTTTCTTTTTTTCTTTCTGTCTCTCCTTATTGTTGTACAATGGATTTAACTGATCGAGGATGACAGTGGAATGTCATAAGTGTTTAATGGTTTAGCTAAAGTGGGTTCTCTCTGGCTTGTGTTCATTTTGACATCCTCCATTTTGAAGGTTGCTTCTCTAATTGTCAGCAATAGCTGTGCCGCCATTGTAAAGCATAACCATTTGTTTGTAAGTGACATATTGTGTATGGCATCTGTACAATTTGTATATTATAAATATGGTTTATATTTGATTTGCATTTGTGTTTCTTATTTTCTGGCATAAATATAATATTCTCGCTCTTCTCAATTCTTCATTTATAGACCAAATCTTTGACTCGCTTCCATCAAGTCAGCATATCATTTGAACTGGCTGGACAAAAATCTACATGGTACATGGTACAGTACATGAACTGTGAGCGTTAACAATGTGTGTCACGGTCTTACATCATATTTCATCTATGAGAAGGTAATAGTCTCTCAGTGAGACCTTTCCAAATGCAAAACCAAACCACAAAACTGTGTTATAACTGTTTTATATAATAGTATAATCTAGGTTTTAATAATGGAAGAACTATGCATAATTGATTTTAAATAATTGATTGGAAGGATTAGTTCCAGACTTGGTGTAGACACAGAGTTGTTTTTTAGAGGAGATATTGACACACAAACACACACAGATACCATACATCAACACAAACATAGGTTAGACACACAACACACACACACACCCACAGTTGCTGTCTTTTGCTATCTTTTATTCTCATTCTTGAGTTTTCTGTGACATTCCCCTGAGTGCACTAAGTGCTTGGAGAGAGCAAGGGTCTTGTGGCCCTCTTAAAATGGCATCCTTAAGGGCCTCTGAACATCGTCAAGGACTGTGTGTTACAGACGGTTTCTATGGCAATCTCTCTGGGGTACATGGAGATCTTGACCGTGAGCTGGAAGACACTCAGAAAACACCTTGTCAATTAGCTGTCCATTTACAGCTGACCACTAAATGACACTCCAACTACCCCAGGAACAGAAGCCTGAGGTCTTTCTGCAGTTAGCCTCTGATGAGTGGACAAATGGGCGTTCTCTGACTTGATTGTGTGGATTGCTGTAATGGTACTTAAAACACAAGATCTCCAGGTGCAATATTTGACAGACAAGCAGAAATGGCATGAAAGAAAGGTTGATGGGTTGTTTTTATATTTAGGGACCGTTCGTTATTTATAAACGGGGTCACCGGAGGAAAATAGGGGAGGGTCATGTCTTTTTATTCTTTGTTGAGGGGAGGGTCACCCAACTTTTTTTTGTCTAGGAGGGGGGGTCACCCATCTTTTGTATTAATGAAAACAGCTTTCTAAACAGCTATGATTTCTGTCGCCATATAACGTTCTCTTTCGTTCCATAGCTCTGTCAACATTGAACAATGAAAATAAGGGAGATTTCCCGGGTTTCTCACGCAAAGTACGGAAAATGTCAACATCCGTCCCCATAAACGTTGGAAGGGTTGGAGCAACAAAGTAGCCTAGCCTACTTTATTCACGCCTAACAGCCTATATCCATTTGGTCAACTTTATCCAGCCCTAAAAAAGCTAAATTTAACGTTGGTTTACTTGTAGTTTACCATGTAGCCTCACTTTAAACAGTGTGCATGCTTATAAAGCATACTTGTGCTTCATTCATCCACACATCCAGCTCCTAACGTTTTGACAAGCATTTCTACCAATTTACCTTGTTCCTGCCCATCTCTAGCTTTGCTGTCTCCATCCTTTCTGTTTTTGTTGTTTAAAAAAATATATACAGTAGGCCCTATTTATTGGTAACCAGCAACAAGTGCAATTTGTTAATCGCTGTCATTCTCTCCTGCCAACAAAAATGTGTTACGTTCCAAGTAGCAGTGCGTAATTCTGCTTCATAAAGTTGAACAAATACATTGGTCATATAAATAGCCAGTTTATGGCCTACAATGTAGAGTTGGTTAGCCTCGTGAGAGTTGGTAAGTTATGGTAGGTCAACTTGGAGTGAATATACAGGGGTATTTCTTTGGCTCCCTGGCAGGTGCGCACGTAGACTTAGGGTCCATCCCATTTCTCCCCCCTTAAAACTTTCACTTGGTTTTGATTGCCCTCAACATTAAAGCCCCCTCGACAAGGGAAGTGGAGGTGAAGATCTTTCCCTATGAATTGGGACACCACTATATGCAAAGTAGCGTAGCGAACGTACTCACCTATGTCACGCGCAGCGCCGACGTGTCTACCGGTAGTAGCCTGCTACTATTTTCATTCAGGAACATGCCCGTTCCAGCGGTCATCGTTGTGTGGGCTGTGCTGGTTTATCTACGGGCAGACTCTCTCAAAGCACGGGCAGACTCTCTCAAAGCACTCAGCTATCATGAACATCCCAGATATCATGAACATCGTCAGATAGCTTCGTGAGATATTTTCTAACATTAGTGTTCAAAACTCAACAGTCCATCAGATGTGCATCAAACTAACATATTCCAACAAAGTTCGAAATTTTAATATGCTTATTTGCGAAAATATATGAAAAATGTGTTCGGCTGGGTAAGCTCGCACGGTATCCTGGGTAATTTCATCTCCCACTTCGTTTTAAGCCTGCATCGGTCCTGGCTATATTTTGAGGGTTGATTTTAAGGGGAAAATAGCACTTCCCCTTGCTCCCTAAAGTAATGGAACACCCTAGCCCTACACATGCACGCGCAAAAACGAGGGTTAGGGCAAAAATCTAGGGGTAGGGGAGGTATTGGGACGGGCCCATAGCCTACACGGCCGAACACTGCAAGCGCCAACGAATCGTGCTCTCACAACAACCACGTCGTTAACTTAAATAGGCCTAGGTTAACATCACTCTGAGTTCGCATTCAAGCAAGCAAAACGATGATTTGAATACATCTGTTTCACTGGAAGGGAAAAGGGTAACAACAGGACAACACAGAGACAGGCCAGAATGCAGGACTAATGTTATGAGAGTATTACAGTAATATGGGATATTCTACGGGAAAATATTAAATCGGCAAGAGTGGGGAAAAGTTAAAATGAGCCTAAACCCGGAAAAAGTTGGCATGTTAGGTATTTTTCGGTCCCTGTGATTGAAATGTGAAATTGTGCAAACGGCCTTTTCAAGTCATTTGAGAAGGAAGGAGTGTAGCAAGCTCCCAAATTGACGCTCGTCTGAGAAATTGAGTTTTGGATAATGTTCAGCTTCGGCAGCTTTACAATGACTGAGGAAGCCTAGAGACGAGTCCATAGCAACAAGTTCATGTGTTGAATTTGTTATTACCCAGTGTGCTTTGTTGAATGGTCTCAATGTTTTATTGTTTTAATTCGTGTGAATACTTACTAGAGGAGTAACTTATTTCAAGTAGGCTAATGCAGTTGCAGGAAGTGTGCATTTAGTTTCCATGCTTATTGTGTTTCCACAACAATGTTAGTGAGTAAATCTACTGAAATGGCCACCATCTTGGTGAAGTGTGATGTGTAAGATCAGAAAGCAGAGGGTGAATTCAGAACTATAGCTTGCGACGATGTGTTTTCATTGCGCTTTGAAGCGGGTGGAAGGTATCGACAATTAGCCGGGGAGGGTCATGTCTTTTTTGAAAAGACTGATGGAGGGTCGTTGAAGAAAATTTTGCAGGCACGGGAAGGTCATGCAACTTTTGTTATAAGCACTCAAATTCCTCCGGTGACCCCGTTTATAAATAACGAACGGTCCCTTTGAGCCCACTCACACCTGTGGTGGACTCGCATGTTGTTCATGCATGCTCTCTGTTCCTATGCTGCGGAACCGTTCCTCTTTCTAGTCTGGCTTCCCACAAAGCTTATATTATATTCAACCATGTTTACACCATCTCAACACATGCCATGCCACACATTTGAACAGCAATACTGCCATCTAGTGGATATCCCCAGATGACAGTGGACGTTAATCAGAGGCTAACAGGGCTAACAGGAAGCATTGCTCTCCTGACGGTCATGAATCTTTGAAAGCCCCATTTGGCTTTTATAACAGAATTAGAATAGGCTGGGGAGATCCCCCTCCCCACATTAGGAGAGTGCAAACTGTAAAATATTGACTTTGCTCTGTTCATTTTGCACAGGATCCTCGTCAGGCTGTGATCTCATAAGAGCCCATGAGAGGCATTACTCAGCCCTGGGCCACTTTGAACTGATCCTAGTGAATTCAGGCCTAGGCCTCTCTGTGCAGCTTCCATTCCAACCCGCTTTGATTTCCTGAAACTCTTGTGAAAACCATTTCGGGCAGGAACCCGTGCCACCAGGAAATCCATTTTGTCTCTCTCTCTCTACATAAAGCCCTTTTACAGATTATCCTCTCTCCAATTAATTAACACAATTACCTCTGTTTCCCATATGCCTACTTATCTACTGTTGTCAGGCCTTAAACTTTAAATGAATTAATTACCTCTATCTTCTTATTTCCTAATTAAGCTTTTTAAAAGGGGTGTGTGTGGGGGGGGGGGGTATGCCTGCATCAGCATGCATCTGTGCTCAGGAATGTTTTGACGCTGCATATTATAGGCCCCCTGATAATGTGCGATGAATATATTCAAGATTCTACGTTTTCCTTTAGGCTGAATTATGTGTTTGCCCCTTTTAAAAAGCATGAAAAGGAAGCTTTGAAGTTCCACTGATATTTTCAAGCGGATAGTTGCATGCTGAATTTATTTGTGAATTTTTCATTTCCTTCTGTCTTCTCCATGAACATCCTGTGGTTTTAACAAACTGCCAACAAATGTGAAGACATCTGGATCAGCCAGGTCTGAAATCACAAAACAATATGAGAGAAAGCAAATCATGTAAGCCTCCACAGTGAATACCTGTTTTTTCCACAGGCTTCATAGTTCATAGTTCAAAACATGATGTATATAATGAGTGCCATGCTTACAAATCATGAAAGGCATATTGTATGGTTCACAAAACATTTGGGGTTCGATGGCTAAGTTCGATTTATTCAAGGTCAAGGTATTCTTTGACCTCACCACTAACCATCAAAGTAAAAAAAAAACTTCATTCTAAATATACTACATACTAACGTTCTGCTAAATAGCCCAAATATGTGTCCACTATCAAAGAACTTTATAACAGTTCTGCTAAATTGCCCAAATATGTGTCCACTATCCAAAGAACTTCATAACAGTTCTGCTAAATAGCCCAAATATGTGTCCACTATCCAAAGAACTTCATAACAGTTCTGCTAAATGTGTCCACTATCCGTGAGTGAATATGAGCAGTTGGGTAGGAGGGCCTTACCTGTCTTTGGGCTAAGCCTGAGCTGTGCTCTTACAGCAGTGGAAACGGACGTCGTTGAGTGTTGAGTCGTCCAGGCCGCCCTGGTGCTCCTCCATCTTGGTCTCGATGCCGCAGATGCCCCCGTCGACGCACGTGTTGCTCCAGTGGCCGTACTCGCCCCAGTCCCTGCCCTGGCCCTCCACCGTGGGGTTGCTGCTGCAGCGGAAGCGGATGTTGTTGGCGGCCGTGTCGTCCCCAAAGATGCCCTTGTGGGGCTCCACGCGCAGCTGGAAGGACACCAGGTGGCCGGAGGGGCAGTACTGTGTTGTGGTCCAGTCACCGTAGCTACAGACACACAGAACACACGCCATAGGGGAATGTTCATGGTTGGAAGGCATATTGTAAGATTGCAGGCCTTATCAGCCTCCTTAAACCTCCTGTCACGTTCATGATATCTGCCTATCAATCTAAATATCCAATTCCTCGGCAAAAGGTGTGAAGCTCTGATGTAGACTATCCTCTGGGAGTATCTAGTTTCTAACCTAATTCAGTCAGTATAGGCCTACCACGGATAACAACGACCAGTTGCCATTTCGTAAAAAAATGTAGGCCCTCACTAACATAATAAACAAATCTAATAAGACGTTGTGGAGGTAGTCTTACTATCCAGTGTGGGACTCCACTGAGTAGAGAGAGTTTCTGTCACTATTTTTAGTGCAGATGAGACGGATTCCATTCAGAGCAGTGTCGTCCGCTGCATACTGTTTAGATTCCACCTGAGACCAGACAAGGAAATGATCATGCGTTAGTTAACTAAAGCATTTCACATCTTTTGACAATGGCATAATTACTAGTCTTCTGTATGGTATGGGATGAAGCCTGACAATTGCGTCATATTCATGAAGCAACAGTGAGAGGAGTAGACTAAAGGGCTCAAATGACCTCATCTAGTTGAGCCTTTCTTATTTACACGCCTTTGATGAGCCCTGTGTGAGCTTGTTAGACAGAGAAAAGACAGCGAGGTGTGTGTGTGTTTGTGTGAAAAAGTCTCAGTTACCCTCAAACTGAATCCAACGGCAAAGTAATCTGGGGGACACATCTCAGGCCATGTCCAGTTGCCAAACTTTTCCCCATTTTTGACCGTGATCATGGAGGTGTAGGATCTGCTGTTGTACATCACACCCGCGCGTGACACAAATGGCTTCTTCACCTGGGCACACAGTCCGAGGACCAGCGTGGCCAGTAGACAGAATCCACTCGTCAGAAAAGATGCCATGACAGCTCAACACTCAGGTTTGGCTACACGAGAAGAGGCACCTGGCAAATGTTATGACCCTCTAGGCACTGGTCAGTCAAGATATATTGGGCTTTGCCGTGATGTTAATCATTTGCCACAAGGTCAACATCCATGGGAAGAAGCACCTGTTGTGATATCACTATAGGGTCATTCCGTGTCAAATCAGATAAGGTTGTTGCTGTACCGCCTCAGATTTTGTTCATACCTTGTCTATATCATCAATGGGTCCTAAAACCAAGGGCTGTGAAATATTTCTTTGCAAATCTTCTGTCTTTTTTCAGACCCTGAAATTCTGTCATTTTTACAGCTTGAAAAACACATGCCATGTTTGGGCAATAATATCTTGACAAATACTTTCCCTAGCCTCCCCAAATGTTCTACGGTGGAAGACAAACTCATAATAAACATTAGTAAACAATTTCAAGTCTGAACTAAATGTCTCTTGACTTTCGAAAGGGCCCTAGATTTCGGAAAAATGTGTATTCAAAAAGTTTTTTTTTTCATTTGGTATCACTATTTCCTCTTTAAATATATCAGTTTATTAATGTTTTCCCACAATTTGAAGTCTCCACAACAAATGACCACAATTATAAGGATAAAACAAGACGTGTTTGTATTTTTGTGTCATTTTCATGCAACTGAAATGGTATGTTAAATGCTAAGTATATGGATATTTAGTGTGTGGATATATTAGTGTGGATATTTAAGTACCAATATTGTACCAAGTCCCATTCAGACAATAAATGCATGTTGTAGTAAATGCAGGTGTTTTGGGAACACCAAAATGAACATTAACAATAAACAATGGATTTTAGCGCCCCCTAAGGTGAAACACAGTATAGCATTTTGCTCCTTTAACTGCATTAAGTCAAAGTCAAAGTCAAAGTCAAAGTCAAAGTCTGCTTTATTGTCAATTTCTTCACATGTCAAGACATACAAAGAGATCGAAATTGCGTTTCCTATTATCCCACGGTGGAGACAAGACATATTTTACCAATTAGGTCCACAGACAAACATAACATTCAAGTAAACAATATAAAAAGTAAAAATAATACAGTAGACAGTCAATATAATAGTGCAAAAGTCAGGCCAGTAAATGGCTGAGGTAGTTTTGTTTGACCTAAGTATGCAAGTGGCATAGTGGTGCAAGTTATGTAAGAGCAGCAGAAGTGTGTTCAGAAGTGTTCAGGACAACAGGACAACAACAACAAGTTGCAAAGTGGAGTAGTGCAAGTGGAGTAGTGCAAGGCAGCCATTGTGGGTCCAAAAGTCCAGGATGTTATGTAGCTGAGGGTGGAGGGGGGAGAGGGGGGAGAGAGTTCAGCATCCTAACAGCCTGGTGTATGAAGCTGTTGGTGAGTCTGGTGGTGCAGGAGCGCAGGCTTCTGTACCTCTTCCCAGAGGGCAGTAGATCAAACAAATTGTGAGCGGGGTGACTTGCATCACTCACAATTGTGGTCGCCTTGCGGGTGAGGTGGGAGGTGTAAATGTCCTTCAGGGAGGGGAGTGAAGCACCAATAATCCTTCCAGCTGTGTTCACTATGCGCTGCAGGGCTTTCCTGTTGTATTCAGTGCAGCTTCCGCCCCACACACAGCGATACAGCTGGAGAGGATGCTCTCAATGGTGCCTCGGTAGAATGTGGTCATGATGGCTGGTGGAGCACTTGCTCGCCTGAGTTTCCGCATTAACTCTGATTGATACTTGAATCGAATGGAATGGCTATATTTTACTTCTCATATTACAAAAAGAATCATGAAATTCCAGTAATGTTTCCATCCTACAAAGTTTGTCAGGCTAGGAATAACACTTTTTAAAACATGAATGTACAAACATGGCCTCCAAGATAAGGCCTTTTAGAGAGTAAACAATCAAGGGCAAAAAAGCCTATAAAAACAATACAATTGAACAAGAATCTTCTACAGGTTTTAGTTATGAAACCTAAATATTGTGTAGACAAACTTAGAGGAAAATCGGAGTCGGTGCTGCAACCATTTTCCTGGATTTTGTCTGATTTGACACAGAATGACCAAGAAACATTGAATACACCGTGAGAATAAGACTTTTTCCCTTATAACTGCTCATCGTTAAAGTAAAAAGAATTCCTGTATCCGGATCTGGACTCCAAACTAGCACGTCATGTAGGGAGATGGAAATGTGGACTAGTAGGCCTACCTTTTAGGTTGTGTGAGTGGACGGACACACACACACACTCACTCACACACACACACACACTCGTGCGGCCCGATGACCCTCTTCCCCTTAGTCAGGGACGAGGGAAAAAATAGACCAAGACATTTCTGCTGTGTGTAGCCTCATTTATTAGTTTGTGGTTTAACTAAATAGTTTTTCCTGATTGCATTTCCTCACTTCCTCCTCATGTGTCATCATTGGTTATTTCATTGTAAGCAGATGGCAAATACATCATAAATATAAATCGAGTGTGTCTTCCTGAAATATAACCAGTGCAGATTGTGATCGAAAACACCCATTACTTTGTCTAAGAGCTTGTGGAACACTCACGCCCTTGCAGCAGTGGCGAAATCGGTCTGAAATCAATACCGTCAGCGTCACATAACAATATGCTGCTTTCCCATGTTGCTATTTTAACTCCCTGACACTGACAAGCTAACACCAACAGGCTTGCATGGGGCAACTTCAAAGAATTTGAGCTCCCCTTCCCGATATACACTGATAATAGGAGCTTCTGTTTTTTATTTCATTTTTACAGAGTCAATAACACATGGCACAATAGACCTATTATTTTCCCACATCTGATCAAAAATAAATAAGAAATTATACTAATGTCTATGGTGGTTTTACACGCTTGTTAGTAAAATGTCCCATTCTTTTAGTTCCTATTTCATAGAATTTTGAAAGTTGAAATTATTATCATGATTAATTATTGTTGTTAGGCTATTATTATTAGGGATCCAAGCAGCACAGCTGCTGGAACCCTATTCTCATCAGTTTTTAGAAAGGGCTAAAAGTGTTGGCTGGCCAGCAAAAACTATCAGGCCAAAATACAGCAAAACTGGCAGGTGGGTTCGAAACCTCGCCTGCTGCTACTTAGACGCATGAAATGGTCGGCTACACACTGACTGCAAGGTGATCCTGTAATAATTAAGTTTACATTTTTTGCCAGTTTTTGCCATTATCTCTAAAACGGTTTGGCCTACGGACAAAACTATTTAACAGTCTCTCAAGTCTTGCATGTTTGGACATCTACTGATCTAACATGCCTCTAACCCTCATTGATTTCTCTCTTTTAAAATGCCTACTTCAATCACTTTTGACACAGCCTGGTCCACTCCAGAATACTTATTGGACCCCACTAATTGCCAATAATCAAATAACCACACTCCCCATGCCCTCAAACCTGAAGTAGGCCTACTCCTTAAAGTGGCCTTAATCAATGCAGCATTTTGGGCTCATATCTGAAGAACAGTAAGGAGAAGTTTGGCAATGCAGAGTCCTATCAGATCGGTCAGTCAGTCCAATAGATATAGGCTACTAGACAAAATTATAAAATATTATGTTACAATATGCTGCCATTTTGCATATCACAAAGATCTTATAACATTATCGCTGCTGTGAGAACAGCTTTACACGTCCCGCGTTACACTAACCTATCGTTGAAATACATCGCCTGTATTGCCTTCTAGTGCGGCGGTAACATAGGGGTGGTGATGGATTGCTTGACCAGCCTGTAGCAACTTGAAACGACTACAGTCGGCGTGAGGGATTGGTCCAATTCAGCGAGGTTCCGCCTGGCTGGGGAAGGTTCATAATGCATTAGGCGGAAGTTACCCGGCACTATTTACTAGTTGCACCGCCAAGGGATGACTCGAATCCGAGCGGTGGAACAATTCTGAGTAATTGGGCTACGTTTAAAATCCAGATCCATCCTGATGGATGCGGCTATTAATTCGCCTCTTGACAGGTACATTCTAGTTTGTTTTGCACCCACTTCACGCATGAAATAAATCATAAAGTCACGGTATTTAAGAATGAGCCGTTTCGCCTAGCTTTGTGTGAGCTCCGCTCTTGAAAACCGATCCGGGCGCATAAAATCTAGCTACGGACCGTTAATTAACTGTGGTTAATTTTAATCATTATGCTCGCAGACGTGTTCGTTCATCACCTTGATGTGTATTTTAAAAGAAATATCCTATGTGCTTTAGTAATTGAACAATGGGTACCATCTATGATAAGAGTAGTCAGAACTAGGCTAGCTAACCCGCCCCGCGGAACTGCGCTGCCGCCATTTTCTAGCTGAAAAGATTATAGTTATATAGCCCTGAGTGGTAACTATTCACTAAATGAGGAATGTGAAGTAAACCTCTGTGTAATTGTTAGTTTTGGTTGTGTTGAGACTGGAATCCGGCTCAGTCATTGAGTATCTACTGCTAGGTACTTCGGTTGCGTAATCATCTGAGGCGCGTCTGCCCATCTGGGTTAGCAGATTGCGCCTATGTTTACAAACACGTAAGGTTAGGTAGTCCATGTGATGATCAGTGACTCATTTAGCGTGTATAGGCTTTGGTGAATCGAAATGTATACATCTTTGTTTTGGCCACAGTGAATTAAGAATATGCTAATCTAGCACATTATGTATGGTAAATCACTGTGATCAAACGCAATTACGGTACGAGTATAACGTTGTGAAATATCTGTTTTTGTGTTAGCCTACCTTGGGCTGGGCTTATGGTTAATGTCGGCCAAGACCTGCAATCTACCCGTTTCCATTTTGTGTGTTCCTTATTTATATCACAACCACTCTCTCCTAGCAGTTGTTTATCATGTGAACCATTTATAGACGACTATATGTGTGATTGGAAGCAGAAAACGACTTGTCAAAGTGCGAGTAGCGTATGTGGATGTATGTGTGAGTTTAAATGAGGACCTTAGAACAAAACTATAGCTTCAAGACAAATGAACGTTGCATGCAACATCAGCTGTGTAAATGTTCTTTTTAGACTGGCCTTACATTGATTTGTGAACGTTATTATAACAGTATAATCCCAATTAACCTTGGCATAATTGCAGTGATCACTAAGGGTTTATATTAAGGCCAGATATCACTTGTCCATCCCTAATATTGTTAATTGTCTATGTTAAAAATCAATTTTGAACTGTTTTTATCTAAATGCAATTTCCCTCCTTTTTCATCCACCCCATCCTCTACTCCCTGGACTTCCCCTGTTGTCTCACTGCTGTGTGTGTGTGTTTCTGTGGCAGTGGCTCTCTGGGAGTGGGCCTGTCGCTCGTCGGCGGGATGGACCCCGGCATGATGACGGCCGGTGCCGGGAAGCGCATCCGTAAGCCCTCGCTGCTCTTTGAGGGCTTCGAGAGCCCCGCACTGCCCACCGCGCCCCCTCTGCCGCCTGCGCCGTCCGGCCCCACCATGCCCACGCAGCCGACCCAGCCCCCCGTCAGCGACCCCTCCCGGGGCGGCCGCATCACCAACCAGCTGCAGTTCCTTCACAAGGCCATGGTCAAGGCCCTGTGGCGCCACCACTTCGCCTGGCCCTTCCACCAACCCGTGGACGCTGTGCGCCTCAACCTGCCGGTGAGTTTGTGTGACTGAGTGTAGCGGCTTTCTGTGGAGTTGTGTTGTGGCTCCATGTTTAGACAGCACGTTCTGTGCTGCTACAGCGTGGTGTTAGGTCACTAATGCGTGTCTGCAAAGTGATTACTGGGTCTCCTTCCACTTACTTACTTTCATTAAGGCTTATGTTATCCCTCGGCCACTGCGTTCCTCAAGGGAGCGTCATCTGTCACTGCCGCCCCTACACACACGACGATCCAGACTATTTTCATTTGTTGTTCGACCTACCAGAGTGCGGCCCCTTTCTATCTTCAAGAAGCTCTTAAGGATCCAGCTCTTTGGAGAGTACTCTCCTAACAACCCCAAAGGCCTAACACACACTCATCATGCACTCCCTTCCCTCCTAACACACACTCATCATGCACTCCCTTCCCTCCTAACACACACTCATCATGCACTCCCTTCCCTCCTAACACACACTCATCATGAACTTCCTTTCCTCCTAACACACACTCATCATGCACTCCCTTCCCTCCTAACACACACTCATCATGCACTCCCTCCCTTCCCTCCTAACACACACTCATCATGCACTCTCTTCCTCTCTTCCCTCCCTCTGTTCCCTTCTTCTTCCTTTTCCTTCTACCACCACCTCGTTCAAGTAGTTTGACCTCTGGTAGTGGTATTTGTTGGACTACCTCTGATAGTATTAGTTATTGTAGTAGTATTTATTGTCACCTAAGGTCTTTGCAATGTAGCTTGAATGATATTCCTAATTTTGTACGTTGCTTAGGATAAAAGCGTCTTGAATGATTGCCAAATGAATAAGTGTAAATGTGGCATGTGTGTTTTTGTTGTGCGTTGTGTTGAGTCTATATGTGCTGATGCGACTCTAAGAACTGCAGTGTGAACTGAAGTGTCATTTGGTTTTGGGTTTGTGCCTGTGAGTTATGTCTGCATACAGCATTATTAAAGTGCCCAGGGCCAATATTAGTTGAACTTACTGTTGTAAGAGGTAGTTATGGTCTACATTTTGGTAGGTACTATGTGCATTGCTGGCAGTATCGCTGCAGCAAACTGCAGGTCCTCTGCTCCATTGATAGGTCCTCTGCACGCTAATGATTATTGTGTGTGTGTGTGTGTGGCTTGAGTGAGAGATATTTATGGCTTTTGCTTGTCTTCTTGTTTGTTGAGTGTTGTGTGTTTGAGTGACAACTCAAAGTGGCTTGTTTGTAAAAGTCTGTAAATGCCAGTGACTTTAAATGGGTAGACCATGATGGTACATGCCAAGAGGGTGCAAGTGTGAGCACAAATAACGTTGTTGTGGTGTTCTTGGTCAGGACTACCACAAGATCATCAAGCAGCCCATGGATCTGGGGACCATCAGGAAACGTCTGGAGAACAACTACTATCGCAGTGCCAACGAGTGCATACAGGACTTCAACACTATGTTCACCAACTGTTACATCTACAATAAGGTACGGGGCGGTGGTAGCATAGTGCTTAAGAATCTATAGCTAGCATGCAGTAGCCTGAAAGTTGTGGGTTCAATTCCCGGGTTACGCCGTTGAGCCCTTGAGTAAGGCACTTAACCCCAATGTAGTCCCTTGTAATAGAATTGACATTTTTATGTAAGTCACTTTGGATGAAAAGTGTCTGCTAAATGAAGAAATGTAAAATGTAAAGGTAGGTGAGAAGTCTTTCATACACACATTCACACAGATGTGTCCTAGAGGAATTCATTACAATGCTGCTGCTATGTTTACAGTACAGCTTTGCATTGTGGAGTTCTTTGCCTCCGGCCTTGTCCAATAATTCAGTAACTGGACACCTCCGGTGGCAGTCATCCCTTACATACGTTTCACAAGTTTGACAAGTTCTGGCACATTTGTGGAGCGTGGTGTGAGGGGTTGATATTTGAGAAGGTCTGGTCTGTGTTCCCCCAGCCCACTGATGACATAGTGCTGATGGCTCAGTCTTTGGAGAAGGCGTTCCTGCAGAAGGTGGCCCAGATGCCGGAGGAGGAGCTGGAGATCGCCCCGCCGGCCCCCCGCAGCAGGCCCACCAAGTCTGGGAGAGGCCGCAAGGGACAGCGGGGGATGCGCCATGGACATGGTAGGAGCCACCTGCCTCTGGGCTTCAGTAGTCCGGTTATGATGACGTTAGGTTTAGGCAATAATTTAATTAATATGAATTATATTTTTATTTCAATCACAGTAGGCTAGTATATGTTGACATTTCAGCCTTGAAAACTAGTGTTCCCTCAAATACAATCTGTGCCCCCTTAGTGTGACCGCCATGTTAGGCTTCTATTTTACTACTATTCCATATGGTCTTCTTTCGTCACATGCAGCGGCAGAAAACTGATACAGCCACGGTGCTTGTCACCTTGTCACACACACCCACACACACCGTGCACATCATGAATCAGAACAATCCTGCAACATGGCCGAATGACCATCAACATGGCCGAATGACCATCATCAACACCGCAGTGCAAATTAAGTTCACTACTTATGCACGCAAAATAACAATATTTTAAACATGCAACGTTATCAACAGTTAGCAGCAGGCATATAAGATATAAGCTGGTAAGCTAATGTTAGAACACAGCTGGATTGTTGTGGTTAGCTGCTGTTTGTCAACTACTCGCATATTAACTGTGACAAATGCTGCAACCAACCCCCTCGGAAATCGCTAATGCACCCTCTTATCACTGTACTCTACAGCCAATAGTCAGTAGGATAAACAAAGTTACCACAGAGAGTTGCAGCGAATGGCTGTTTAGCCTTAAGAGTCATGAAGTCAGCTGGAGAAGTTAACAAAGTTACCTGCTAGAGTTGCAGCACAGGGGAGTAAGAGAAAGGAATTAGGAACCAGGGACATGGCAATAATCCAGCAAAAAGTAATGAAGATATTTTTTTTTTCTTAACCAAAGTAGCTCTCTCTACTGCACTTTAAAGAAGGCAAATAGTCACGCTAGTAAGCGCTTTGGTGACGTGCAGTAGCCAGTGTGTGATCAGTATATAGATAGTTTATATAGATCAATATATATATATATATATATATATATATATATATACACACACACACATATATATATATATACTCTTTTGAGCCCGTGAGGGAAATTTGGTCTCTGCATTTATCCCAATCCGTGAATTAGTGAAACACACTCAGCACACAGTGAGGTGAAACACACACTAATCCCAACGCAGTGAGCTGCCTGCAACAACAGCGGCGCTCGGGGAGCAGTGAGGGGTTAGGTGCCTTGCTCAATGGCACTTCAGCCGTGCCTACTGGTCGGAGTTCAAACTGGCAACCCTCCGGTTACAGGTCTGAAGAGCTAACCAGTAGGCCACGGCTGCCCCTGTCAGAGTGCGGTTAGAAAATCGCGTTTGATCATATCGCAATATTATAGCAAATGCAATTAATCGTTCAGCCCTAACCGCTATGGACGTTTTGACAACCACTATGATTATGGTACATTCCTATGGGATTCCTCTGATGTGTCACAACATGATCGTACCAATTTCACATTGGCGGCAGATTGGAGTGTTGTAAGAGTGGTCATATGAGGATACATCTGCACAAATCCACCAATTTGCCCTTTGTTTTATATTTGTTAACTTGTTCCTCTTTATGATGTAATGAACAAACATCTGCAAAATGTTGAAATCAGATAGAAGTGTGCATTTATTCTGCACTACTTATTGTTTGCTGCGTCTCTGTGAATTCAGTCATCATCCTTGTCTTTATAGATTACCCTCTATCCATACGTTCCTGGCAGATTTGTTTTCTTTCAACTTTTAAGTCCAAATATTTGTGCATCCCAATGCAGTTTAAGCTGTAAACAAAATGGCAAGCAACAAGCCAGTAGTCACAGATCTTTGCCTCTGTCTGACAAATGAGCACGCCTTGAGCTTTAGGCTGAACATCCCTCTTCTATTGTTTGGTAGTACACCCTTCTGATGTGTGTGTGTGTGTGTGTGTGTGTGTGTGTGTAGCGCACCCCTCTGATGTGTGTGTGTGTGTGTGTGTGTGTAGCGCACCCCTCTGATGTGTGTGTGTGTCTGTGTGTGTGTAGTGCACCCCTCTGATGTGTGTGTGTGTGTGTGTATAGTACCCCTCTGATGTGTGTGTCCTCTGTGGTCCTGTGCAGCTCCGGGGGGCGTGAGCACAGCTCACCAGGTGCCGGCGGTGTCCCAGTCGGCCTACTCCTCGTCCTCGTCCCCCGACACGCCCGACTCCCGCTACCCCACCCCCCCACAGACGCTGCTCACCAAGAGCCTGCCGCCACCCACCGTGCTCACCAGCCACGGCGTGCTGGGCCTGCCCCCCCACACCCAGCCCACCGCAAAGGTAACACACACACACACACACACACACACACACACACACACACCTGCTGCCACACCCTGTTACAGTCACACAGACTAATAGCCAGACTCTTTAGGGTTGTGTCCACCACCCTGCCTATAAATGGTAGTGGCACTGAGCTGAGAAAAGGTCTAATGGTGGACTGTCCTGTACTATGCTGCAGGAAAGGTCTAATTACTCTTCTGTTGAAAATCACAATAGTGTCATTGCATTTAATCTGCAGTAACTGTGCAGTGACCTTAAGTATCATGTTTAAGTAGTGCGACCCTCTCCTTCAACTTAAATTACGTGTGTCTGTGTGTGTGTATGTCTGTTTCTATCGTCGTGCAGAAGAAGGGTGTGAAGCGCAAGGCTGACACGACCACCCCGAGCACCATGGCCTACCCCCCTCTCGCTCCGCCGCTCTCCCAGGCCCGTGTGGGCGGCATGGGCAAGGGCCACGGCCTCACCCCGGACGCGCCGCTCTCCCTGGTGCCCGTCTCGGTGGTGGAGATGCAGCCGGGCGGGGTGGCACCGACGGGGGCCAAGATGCTCGGCCGGCGCGGGGGCAGCGGGCGGCCCATCAAGCCTCCGCGCAAGGACCTGCCGGACTCGGTGCGGCCACCTCCGGGCGGCGCGCGGCGCAGGGCCAAGCTGAGCCAGCAGCTCAAGTACTGCAACGGCATCCTGAAGGAGCTGCTCTCCAAGAAGCACGCTGCCTACGCCTGGCCCTTCTACAAGCCCGTGGACGTGTCCGCGCTCGGCCTGCACGACTACCATGACATCATCAAGTACCCCATGGACCTCAGCCTCGTGAAGGTAGTGCGGCGCATACATTCATGACTTCTGAACCTACCAGACATTGAAAAACATGCATTACTACTGAAATATGTATAAAAACATGCATGACTACTGAAATGTGTATAAAAACATGCATTACTACTGAAATATGTATAAAAACATGCATGACTACTGAAACGTGTATAAAAACATGCATGATCTCAACTGGAACATTAATCAGGTTCATCAAAAGACGTGGTGTAAAATATGATCAGTTTGACAGCAGTTTGCACAGTGGGGGGCATCTGTGTTTAGCAGGACCGCTCCTCATGTCGCCTCTCTGTCCTCTCCTGTCTGTTCGCTCCTCCAGAGGAAGATGGACGAGCGGGAGTACCGAGACGCACAGCAGTTTGCCGTGGACATCAGGCTCATGTTCTCCAACTGTTACAAGTACAACCCACCGGACCACGACGTGGTGGCCATGGCTCGCAAGCTGCAGGTCAGCACTCCGCATGGGCCTCACCGTCAGCTGCCTGCTAGACAGGAAAAGATTAGATTAGATTAGATTAGAGAGAGACGTTTGGTTGCACTACCCAGATTTATTTGGAGTTACATTTGTCATTGTTACATTTTTGGTGGCACATGTGTTTATTTTTAGTGCCCTCATTTGGTTTGATGATAATTGGAGTGAAATGGCTAATTTCATTGTGTTGATGAGCAAGATGCACCCTGTTTATACGAGTTGATGATACTCATGAAAATGTGTTTCCATGACAAGCTGATATACTGGTTTATCAGTAGCTGAACATAGATGGCGAACCATCTCTTTTCCACGTGTTGGAAGGTGTTTGTTGTGTATCTGAATGTGTGTGTGTGTGGTGTGTGTTTCCACTCAGGATGTGTTTGAGTTCCGCTACGCTAAGATGCCGGACGAGGTCCTGGAGGAGGAGGATGAGGATCTGGCCGCCATGGCGGTGGGCCGCGGCAGCATGGGCATGCTGGGAAGGCACTCTTCCTCGTCTTCGTCCTCCTCCTCCTCCTCCTCCTCCTCGTCGGAGAGCGAGCCGAGCAGCGACAGTGAGAGTGAGAGCAGCCCCAGCTCCGACAGCGAGGAGGAGAGGGCCCACCGCCTGGCCGAGCTACAGGACCAGGTCTGCACACAGGTATGGGAACACACGCACACACACACTCTCACACACACACTCACACACACACACTCACACACACACACACACACACTCTCACACACACACTCTCACTCTCACACACACACACACACACACACACACACACACATACCAGTCGACAAAGAAAACACGATAAACCCACACTACCAGATAAGCAGGAGCCAGGTAGACTGGTTTTGGCATGCTAGTGGTAGCACATATTTTGCTAAACTAACTAATTGTTGACATAACTCAAACTCAGTTGAAAGATTACTTGCAATATGAGTGGTTCAAAGAAAGTGTTGGTAATGACTTCACACAGACTTTGATATGTTCACATTGACCTGAGGCTAGTCACAAATTCATAATTGGTAGCAAGTAGATGCTTATCATAATGGTACAAAACTGCTTTTGAATTACTTTGTAAATTAAAAAAGAGCTACGTTGTCAAAGAAAGTGAAGCTAATCTACTAGCCCATCTGATAACATGTTCATTTATTTTGTTGTTATGAGAGAGGTTTCAAGACTTGTAATATGCAATTAGGAATTAAAAAGATCTATGTTGTCAAACTGGTAGAAAGTGGAGCTAATCTACTAACTCATCTTATAACGTGTTAATTTTTTTTTTTTGTTATGAGAGGTTTCCAGACTTGTAATATGCAATTAGTAATGAAAAACTTCCGCATAACTTTCTTGAATCAGTCTTTACGTAATTGGCTGGAATGATATGTATGAAAGTAGTGGGAATTATCCTAAATATTAGATTTAGTTTTTCAATTATTTTGGGGAAATTGACCACTGTGATATATAATTGACTGTCGTGGGCGGCTAATGTTTGCTGTGTGTGACACTAATAAAAACAAGTTACACCATTAGTGTAATGAGAAGGTATTGATTTATTCTCTAATTAGCTATGTAAAGGCAGCCTAAGGCATAGCAAGCTTTTCATTATGACAAAATGAACTCTGTCTGGGCAGCAAGGCCAAGTCCTGATCACACAAATCAAGGTTTATGTTGAGTTGAACTTCTAACTTGTCTCAATATAGAGTAGATCTTTTAACACCGCCTGTTTCTTCTCATGTTTTAAAGAGGCTTTAGATTTGTATTCTGCCATGATTCCTTGGTGGTATAGTTAATTACAGAGCCCACAGGCCAAGTTGAATACTTTAGTGATGTGTCTGTGTGCATGTGTGTGTGGATGAGTGCTCTAACAGCTGTCCCCCTCTCCTCTCCTCTCCTCAGCTGCGCGCGGTGCATGAGCAGCTGGCTGCGCTCTCCCAAGGCCCCATCATCAAGCCCAAGAAGAAGCGCGAGAAGAAGAAGGACAAGAAGAAGAAGAAGAAGGCGGACAAGCGCAAGGCCGGCCGCAAGAACCAGGAGGAGGAGCGCGAGCGGGAGAGGGAGCGCGAGCGAGAGCGGGAGAGAGAGAGAGAGAGGGAGCGCGAGAGGGAGAGAGAGAGAGAGAGGGCCGAACGGGAGCGGCTGAAGGCGGTCAAGGCCACCAAGAGCAAGTCCAGCCGGGCCGCCTCCTCCACACAGGGCAAGAAGGGGGCGGCCAAGAAGAGCAACAAGACCAACAAGTGAGTCAACCAGCCTCGCCCTACCGAATCCCCCCCCCCTCTCTCCCTATCTCTCTATCTATCTATCTATCTATCTATCTCTCTCTCTCTTTCTCTATCTAAGGGCCTGTTTACACGTATCTAGATTTTTTTAAAAACGGATATTTTGTATGCTTTTTTTTTTTAATCGCGTTTACACGACATTCGATTAGAAAATATATCCATACACACTAGAACGCAAAATGATTCCAAAGGCGAATGTTTGGCCCATGACTGGTTAAAAACATTAGGCTACATTTATTTAGCTATCCACAACGTAAACAGGCGATTTAGAATGCCGTGCGTGTATACCGTACGCCCACACATCCTGCGATCTTAATTACATCCAATAATAGGCCTAGGCTAATTCATGAGAATATATCTGCATTTTAATAAAGACATGTAATAACACTGCCGTGATGTAAGTGTGGTAGGATATTGAGTATCCATGAGTTGCTAGGCTAGTGTTCATGGACAATGATCCAGCTAGTCTGCACGCACACATAGGGCCTTTTAACTGAGAAGGTCGGGGGAATGGGGCTGTTTTAATGACAGTGTTGGCAGCATGCAGAGCCAACATCACAACACGTTTCAATGTGCTAATAACGCTAAAACTCGCACGTCATGCCAAAACTAACCAGAATAGCAAACCCATTTAAAACTCACCATAGCATAACTTCTCAGATACGGTAATTAATCATGCCACAGCGGGCCAGAATAACAAACATAGCCTACCTTATCTTCTACATACATGTACATCCTCTAGGTTTGGAAATGAAGATGATTTAATCCAACATGTTATAATCCATTGAGTAGGCCTAGCCTAGGCTATGTTAGCGTCACAAGACGATACTTACTTACTTACTTCTACATGAAGTAAACAACTAAACAACTCTATAATTAACAATATAACAACTCAGAAGTCAACAGACAGTTGCTGTGTGAACCTGTGTGAGGTGAGCACGAAATAGTATGCGAAATATAAAAAATGATCGCATATCACGTGTGGTGTGTAGGCTACAGTTTGTGTGAAATGTAAATGTTCAGGCAGGCACTGCACTGCACGTCCAAAAGCTCCGCTCTAGAATCTTTGCTGCACATATTAAATCGAATTGACCCACGACACAATTGAACGCGTCATCGTTTTAAGAAATCTTCACTTTAGAGTGCGTTTGTAAAAGTATGCGTTTGAGGGAGATAAATCTCTGTTTACGTGTAAACGAAAGGGCCAAACGCATACAAAAGTATGCGTTTATTCAAATATCTAGATACGTGTAAACAGGCCCTAAATCTCTATCTCTAGAGATATCTCTATCTTTGTTTGGTTATTTTTGGTTGATTTTCTTTCTTTTTTATGTCCCTCCCTTCTTTCCTGTCCCCTCTGTTATCTGGCGTGGTCATCCTGTCCCTCTGTCTTGTTATCTCCTCTCTTAATAGCCCTGTCCTTATGTCCCCCTTTTCTCCTGGGCTCGTGCCCTTATTTGGTTGTCTGATGCGGTGGCGTGCCCATTTAGTCTAAATGCTATCTGCTTAGCCTCTGCCTCGGTACTGATCTGCTGACCGCTAGACTGACCATCATTCCCACCACCAGCATCAGCTTTGCAGGACCTAAGGGCCTGTGTCTACAAATCGAGTTTTTTGTGTTGATAGTTCCCCCTTAACTTCATTTTCAGAGCGCTTCGGTCAAGTGTTTATTGTTGCTAGGTTACGGTCGTCCAGAGAGAAGTGACATTGACGAGGCCAGCGTTGTTGTAAAAGCGCTCTGAGCACTGCAGAAAAAAAACGGTCAGCGCCGAGAGCTTTTTTCCCCGCCAAGGGCACTGAGCACTGTGAACGCTAAACTTCATAGGATTTG
The DNA here is from genome assembly GCF_046254945.1 of Alosa pseudoharengus. Classification (NCBI taxonomy): domain Eukaryota; kingdom Metazoa; phylum Chordata; class Actinopteri; order Clupeiformes; family Clupeidae; genus Alosa; species Alosa pseudoharengus. The sequence goes on from NW_027468587.1 coordinate 31,051,962, forward strand.
AATAGAAAATAGCCGCCATCGGCGCAAAAAACGGGATTGGTGGACACACAGGACCTTATTCTGTCTGCTCTGTACTTATTGTACTGCTTTTGTAGTCAACAGAATAGTTGTGAATACTTGTTTGACCTTGAAATGTTTTATCATCTTACCAAATGTGAAATATGTGCAGAATGTGGCCTGCTCTGGCCTGTACAATGGTCCAGGACAACACAAGACACGAATAAATGGAGCAGAGATGTTTATGAGAGTGATATTACTTGAAGATGAATATTAATATGATAACCTGTGTATTACATCATGTAATTGAGTTGTAGTGTGTTCCAGCACATGGCATTATGTGGCATTAGCAGCGTTGTGTGTTAAACCTCCACCTCCTCCCCAACAGGCCCGCCAAGAAGAGCCAGGTTCCGGTGTACGCGCTGCCGCACTACGACTCGGAGGAGGAGGAGGAGACCAGCCCCATGTCGTACGACGAGAAGCGGCAGCTGAGCCTGGACATCAACAAGCTGCCGGGCGAGAAGCTGGGCCGCGTGGTGCACATCATCCAGGCGCGCGAGCCCTCGCTGCGCGACACCAACCCCGAGGAGATCGAGATCGACTTCGAGACGCTCAAGCCGTCCACGCTGCGCGAGCTCGAGCGCTACGTCATGACCTGCCTGCGCAAGAAGCCGCGCAAGCCCTACGGTCAGTCTCTCTCTCACACACACACACACACACACACACACACACACACACACACACACACACACACACACACACACACACACACATACATACTAGGGGTGGGCGATATGGACAAAAAATAATATCTCTATTTTTTTGTGATTTTGATTATAACGATAATTAGTCGGTATCCTTTAAAAAAAAATTTGTAAAAGTTACTTTACAGCTCATTATTTAGTGAATCGGGGAGCAGTAAGGGGTTAGGTGCCTTGCTCAAGGGCACTTCAGCCGTTCCTACTGGTCGGGGATTGAACCGGCAACCCTCCGGTTACAAGCCTGAAGCCCTAACCAGTAGGTCACGACTGCCCCCACACACACACTCTCAGTCTCACTCTCATGCACACACACGCGCACGCTCTCGGTCTTACTCTGTCAGTCTCACTCTCATGCATACACACACACACACACACACACACATACAAACAGTTGAGAGACCTGAGATACTTCTTAGAATAACACTGTCTCATACCTTTCATATACTTCTGAGGACTGTGTTCTGGAGGGAGGGAGCAGAAACAGAGTCAAATAGAAACCTATGAAAGTTCCAACCCAGAGCTCTCACCCGCGCGTTTTGTGTGTGTGTGTGTGTGTGTGTGTGTGTGTAGTGGTCAAGAAGGCGGGCGGTGGGAAGTCCAAAGAGGAGCTGGCGCTGGAGAAGAGACGAGAGCTGGAGAGGAGACTGCAGGACGTCAGCGGTCAGCTCAACTCCGCCAAGAAACCCCAGAAGCCCAAGGGTGAGTATCTCTCTCTCACACACACACACACACACACACACACACACACAGAACTATACATCAAATTGAAACCACACACACTTACTCACTCTCATTCAGACTGCCCTGTCTAGACGGCTAAAAAGGCTACAGTTCCTCTGTTACAACAGTTCCTCTGTTGTATCCACGCCAGGGGCTTTGCATCACACACACACACACACACACACACACACACACACATTTCTGCCTAGACATCTCTTGGTCCCGTAGTTCCTGTGGCTGTGTGTGGCTGCGCAGGAGACAAATGGTGAATATTTAATGGTGGTTAAACGTCCGCTCTCCCTGAATCTCATCCTCACTGTGCATCTTAAACTTTGCTTTCCCTCCATGGAGCCCGCCTCAGTTAGGGTGCTCTCTCTCTCTCTCTCTCTCTCTCTCTCTCTCTCTCTCTCTCTCTCTCTCTCTCTCTCTGGTGTCCCATTTCTCTCCCCTTTCCCCCATTCAGCCTTTCCATCTAGCCCTCCATCCATTCAGCCATTTCCTTTCTCTCTCTCTACTACTCTCTCTCTCTCGGGCACATCCAAAACAAACTGACTGCCTTTTGATAACAAATGTTTTGAGAAAATGATGGAGTAGTGTTTTGTGTATGTGTGTTTTGGACTGACCTCTGTCCCTCTCTCCTCCCCTCTGTCCCAGTGGAGAAGCCCAGCGCGGCGGAGCCCCACCCGGTGCCCTCCCGCCTCAGTGCCAGCAGCTCCAGCTCGGACTCTTCGTCCTCCTCGTCCTCTTCCTCCTCCTCCTCCGACACCAGCGACTCAGACTGAGCTGCCCCTCCCTACAGGAAAAGAGGCGGCGTGAATGTGTGAGGGAGAGAGCGAGAGCGGGGGAGACTGACAGAACTCACGGAGCAGACCAGGCTTGTTGCTACCCCACAGGGGGGCAGTTAGAGACAGCTCCTCCCCAGCTTCTGCGGAGGATGTGGAACAACCCCCTAACACCCCAGTACCCCCCTCTCTCCCAGCAGAGTATCGGGGCGGTGGGGTTCCCTTACCCAGAGGCCCCCACTTGGCAGCCTGCCCTCCTGCTTTCTGTGTAAATAGCTGTACAGATTATAAGGAATATAATTTTCTTTCATAAAGAAGCATTTTAAGGAGCAGCCCATAGTGGGAGAAGAGAGGAGCGGAGAGAAGAGGAGAAGAGAGGAGGGAAGAGGAGAGGAGAAAAGAGAGAGTGTGGTGGGGACATCTGGACACTTGTTTTTTTCTGAGCTGTCAGTCAGCAGCTGGGAGACCCAAAAGATTTCCTTTTCTTTTTGTTTTTTTATTTGTTTTACTTTTGTTTTTCCCTGTTTTTTTTTCAGTGTTAATGCTTTCAAACCTTACCCCTGGAAAGATCCCTGTGGTGCAGGTTTCAAACACTCAAGAGCATCTCAGCTGGGCTCAAGCTTGTGATGTTGCATTGCTTTAGGTAGGACGGTCATCCGTCTGGGGACACAGGAAGCCCTTGCTGGGGTGGTTGTAGTTGGTGGTCACTACGATAAAAGTCAGATGAACGTGTCGTGAGATGGTGAATTTCATTTCAGATGCACATGTTCGTTGTGGGTGGAGAGTTTCTTTTAGTTCACGATGGAGGTCATTTAAAGTCATAGCCTATGTCTTGTCGATCGATCACCTCCAACATTATGTGACACCTGAAAATCTAATGTCTCCTGTCACAACCATTCTGAAATGAAAGTCCTCTGTGTGCTAGCAGTGAAGTGTTTTAGCTTGTATATCTGTCCCCTTTGCGTACTGTGTGTGTGCATCACTTTGCTCCAGCTATTTGATGTGTATAATAGACAAAGCTATTCATTTCCCCCCCATTGTTTTTTGCTCTGTCCTGTCAATTTTTGTCCATACCTGTTGTTGTTTTTAAAAAAAAAAAAACAAGGATCTGCTATTAGTTTTGTTTTGGGTTATTTTTTCCATCGATGTCTGGTTTTTGACTTGGCCTGTTATGGCAGAAGCTATTTTGTTGTTGTTGTTTTCATAAGACCACTCTCACACCTCACATCTCTCTCTGAACCACAGATATGTCACCTGTGTCTGGGGGTCGGTACTGTAAAAAAAAAAAAAAAAAAAGAAGAGGAAAAAAAGTTGGAGTTGGAGACTCTAGCGTCAGCTTGCCTGAACTAGAGAGGATGGTGCTAGTTTACGCTTGATTTTTATGCTTGACTTGGCGAACTGTATTATTTGTACTATGTTAACTCAGGACAAGACACATTCATTGCTAACGTAATAGCAAGGACACATGTATAGTAAAAAAAAAAGACTTCAGAACTGGTCTTCACACCATTCCTTGTATAACAGTTGTACTGTAGATCATGTTTCTATTTGTGTCTTCTAGTTTTGTTTTTTCCCCTCCCTTTTTCAGTGTAAAAAAACAACAAAAAAATGTTAGACTATCTGACTCTCCATTGTTGAGTTTTTGGATATTGTACAACCTCGGTTAATATAGCTTCTGGCTGCATCAACAAACATCTCGTCTGTACATATTAAAAGAGATTTTGTTCTTTAAAAAAGCTTTTTTTCTACTTTGCCATTGTCTGTTCAGAGGGTGTTTGGGCTTGAAAGTAATAAGGCAGATTTTCCTTCAAATGGAATTTATATTTAATAGAACTATGGGGCATAATTTGCCGCTTGATATTCTGGGCCACTCATAGACGTCAGATCCATACCCCCCCCCCAACTCATCTTCATTTTGTTTTTGCTCTTTCCTGTTTCGTTACCAAATGCTGCCTTCCATCAGTCTTTTTGCCACTGGATTAATACTGCCACAACAGCAGCCTTTTTTAAAGGTAAACTGCAGTATTGGCAATTTCCTTACTGTTTTCTCGGTTTTTGCTTCTTTTTCGCTGGCTCTGTCATGACGAATGTCTGAGAAACTCCATTGCTACCTTTTTCTAGCCGGTGCCTGGCGTGTATGTGTATTTGAATGCAGTAAAGCAATTTGTTACACTCGTTATACTTCCTGACACTGAGGCCGTCGGCCCGCCGTCCCACAGTTGCAAGGGTGGTTTTTCCGCTCACAGGCGCTAGGGGGAAGCGAGACGGCCACCATTCACCCCGAAAAAAGTCATATAACCATTCCAATGACTCTGAAGCTGTTAAATTAAGGTAAATTAAGCTAAAAAAAACTAGCATATTAAGCTAAAAAACCTGCATAGTGTGCCTTTAAAGGTGTGCCCTTATAGTCTTCATTATTTGAACAGTTATCAGTTGTACAAACTCTTCAGCCAACAGCGTGAGCACATCACCCACAGGAATTGGGTAGACAAATTTTGCAGAATAATAAACAGTAATAAGCTCCGAGTTTGTGAGCTTATTGTCCCCCATGAGCAGAAACTATTGCTGATGACATTAGCTATATTCAGGTGCCAAAGTAAATACTTATCTCCCTGGATTGGAAGCTCTGTTGGCCTGTCTGTATATTAGATACTTGTGTTCCTTTGGCCTCCTTAATGATCAAGAAACTAAACTCACAGTGCCATCATGTGGGTGTGAAATTGAATAGCTTTCAGTGTACTTGACACCATTTGCTTCCTGGTGCATTGGTGGCCGAGTGCCACAGGGGGGCGCTGACGGGTCAGAGGTACCTTGCCCAAGCATTTTGAGGTGCCTTGAGCAAAGTCCTTTTAGGCAAGTCCCTGCAATCGGCGGCCATATTGCAATGCTTTTTGGGCACTTATCGGGCGTCTATTTCGGCAGAAATGTGCCTGTGCAAGGCTTCATGACACCAACCTTGCTCCAGCGGCGAGATCACAACACAATGTATTCACATGACGACTTTTTAGCCGCCGAAGGGGCGGGATATGTGTAGACAAAACTGCCATATTAACCCCATGCATTTCTATGGAGGATTTTTTGAGTGCTGTGTCTCCTCATTAAAAAGTCTCCGTCTCTGTCTTGAGGGGGAGGCACCAATCTACCAAGCCTTTCTCTCAGCTTTACATACACATGCTCCATTTTCTGATTGGATGCAGATGCCATCATTATCACTAGTGATGTTAAAAATGCCAATGGTTTCAGTTTGCCTTGTCATGACACACATAAAACAACTGTTTCCATATTGGTTGTGCATATTTTGTCATGTCCTAATTTAATTGGCATGGTACTTTTCCAGTGCAAATCCACTCATCTGAACTTATTGTCTGTGGAATCCGCTTCCTGTAAGCCACGTCATGACAGCTTTGTTGTGGAGAAGTGGGGATTGTTTGCAGTCAGCCCATGCAGTCTGGAGCTTCCGCAGCAAGGCCTCCTGCTGGGGAGCTTTGATACGTCCAAACAAAAGTGTCAAGAAAAGTCCTCCAGCTCCACATCCGCCGCGGCTTCAGCATCGCGACAAATGATCCGTGTCAAATGGGTTTCCATAGAATACATCAGAAAGTCTATCATCAACAATATCTATAGAATGTGTCATCTGGTGGTCAAATAAAAGTTGCTGGAAAAGACAAACGCCTTTCAGATCCTGTGAATGGAATTATCTGATTGTGCCCAATGTGCTTCTACAGAAATCTAAGTGAAGTTGTGAATGCTTCAGAGCAGGGGAGCGAATGAACAACTGCTCATGAACTAGAATGAAAATAGTTTGCCACAGATCCCTGAACTGCTTGCTGAGAACAAGATGAGATCATTCCTGGATGCAGGAGCCCGGTGCCCTTGGTGATGCAGCACACGGAGAGCAGAGTTCTGCAGTCCAATCCATCCCAAACTGCCGCCACAGATGAAACTCCTACTTCAGCCCAGCACTCTCCCACATCAGGCTACATGTGCTGTGCTAAATATAGATGCTTCATGGCATGTCACGCCGGGTGAAGACGAATTCGAGTGCTCTGGTACGCATCTGTTCAACAGCCACCAAGGGGCAAATAAGGGGCTGCTTTCAAAACTACAGTAACACTGCTACTTCACAGAAAGATAAACACACAGAGGTTTAGAATTAAAAACACTTTTTTAGAATTAAAAACACTTTTTATTAGGAATGACACTGAAATTGTTGTAAAATGGTCTGATTGGCCTTGTGAGTGAATGAAGATAACTATTACAATTGGTGGAGTGGTGTTTAAAAATATACATCTTTAAAAAAATCATGAGAACCAACCAAGCATATATACATTTTAGATGCCTTAAATAAAAAGGCTTAGTGAGTACCCAAAGCACTCTATGACAATTCTTTTTTTTAGTTTCTTTCTTCACTTTACTTGCGTGGACAGAACTGACCAAAATACCCACCCTGAAAACTGATGTGTCTCGTACTTATTCTATAGAACTGGAGAAATGACTACAAACAGACTAATGACTGACTCGTACCATTACAGGTCAAATTACAGGCATATGCATGATTTTTGTGTACTTTTGATTATTGCAAGTAAAGTATGAAGAGTGAAAAGAAAAGAAAACATACACTAACAAAACAATGAGAAATGAAAGACGTCTGTTAAATAATAATAACTGCAAGCTGTAATGAGAAAAAATGGACTTCCTCCACACCATAACCACAATGAAAACTGAATTAAATAAAATATCTGTCTTTTCAAGTGCAATGCCTAGATGAGGTTGGCCAAAAGCCCACACTAACTAACTTTTTTGTCACCAAGATGTTTTAGCCTTCTTTGATTTGCTATCCCCAATCCTTTTCAGTCGATCTGGCTAATATGGGCTCACTGAAGAACTTTTGACCACTGGCATCTGCAACTTAAAATTCGATAAGGCCTCTTGCACCTAGCCGCTGGTCTCCGCAGCGTTGCGATGGATGGAGGTGTTCTGCTTCTTCACAAACTCGGCGTACAGACCCCCTTTCTGGACCAGCTGGTCGTGGGATCCCTCCTCCTGGACCTTGCCGTCCTGGAGGAAGACGATGTGGTCGGCCCTCTCCACAGCGCTCAGCCGGTGGGCGATCAGAAGCACGGAGCACTGCAGCTCCTTTCTCATCTTAGCCAGAGCTTTGTGGACCTATAGGACACGCACAGAGTCTTAGGGGCAGTGGTAGTGTAGTGGTTAAGGAGCTGGGCTAGCATGCAGTAGTGTAGTGGTTAAGGAGCTGGGCTAGTGTAGTGGTTAAGGAGCTGGGCTAGTGTAGTGGTTAAGGAGCTGGGCTAGCATGCAGTAGTGTAGCGGTTAAGGAGCTGGGCTAGCATGCAGTAGTGTAGCGGTTAAGGAGCCGGGCTAGCATGCAGTAGTGTAGCGGTTAAGGAGCTTGGCTAGCATGCAGTAGTGTAGCGGTTAAGGAGCCGGGCTAGCATGCAGTAGTGTAGCGGTTAGGAGCCGGGCTAGCATGCAATAGTGTATCGGTTAAGGAGCTGGGCTAGCATGCAGTAGTGTAGCGGTTAAGGAGCCGGGCTAGCATGCAGTAGTGTAGCGGTTAAGGAGCCGGGCTAGTATGCAGTAGCGTAAGAAATTGTGGGTTCAATTCCCAGCTGCCACCATTGTGTCCTTGAGCAAGGCACATATCACTGAACTATTCTCTGGGGAGACTGGTCCTTAATAATAACTGACATATTTGAATTGCTTTGGACCAAATTAAGAGTGAGTAAGAGTGAGTGACCAGTGAGAATGATACAAGGACATACATTTCAAACGCATAAAATCTGATACAAACTAAAGCAACACAGGTCAACTAACTGTCAAGATGACCAGTTAAGCTATTTAAAGGGAACCAAACGGAATATTCTGGATTTCCCCACTCACCCCTTCCTCGCTCCTTGTGTCTAGTGAGCTGGTCGCATCGTCCAGCACAAGAATCTTTGGCTTGCGGACGAGAGCTCTGGCAATGGCTATGCGCTGCTTCTGACCACCAGAGACCATGTCGCCTTTGGAGCCAGCATCTTTGAAAAAAACATAAAATACATTTCAACAGAAAACACTTTCAAGGACTAGCATCAGACCTCAGTACAAGGCAACTTGGGCAAACAACAAGGCAATAATACACTGTCAACTTCAAACTCTCATCCACTCCCTGAGACTGACCTGTGTTGTAGCCATTCTGCATCTTCATGATATCCTCATGAACATAGGCACTTTTGGCCGCCTGGATCATATCCTCGTCAGAGGCGTCCTCTATGCCATATTTTATGTTCTCCTTCAGACTGCGGGCAAACAGCTTGGGTTCCTGACTCACCACACTTATCTGGGGCAGACACAAAGACATTGATGCACTCAATTCAAAACACAATATGAATACGCTATCAAATCAAATAAAGTTAATGTAAACATTTAAAGGGAATGTTTTTACTCACTGTAAAACACATTACAACATAAACCTAGTTTTAGATCGAATTGAAATGAATGTTTAATATGTTCTAATAAATGTTCATGAGTTTACACTTAGTGAAAGTTAACTTTCAGAAACTGTATCAAACAGACTGATTGATACACGAAGCATTGCTGAATGGGACTCTGGGGCACCTTTTGGTGTAAGTACTCGTCCTTGTAGGACTGCAGGGGCTCTCCGTCCAGCAGGATGCATCCCTGTTCGGGCTGGTAGAACCGCTCCAGCAGATTCACACACGAGCTCTTCCCACCACCGGAGGGACCCACCAGCGCCGTCATCTGACCCGGCTTCAGCTCCAGAGACAAGCCCTGCAGAGAGAGGAGAGCAGAATGACAGAAGGAGATGGAATAGATGAAGTGAACAGGATGGGGTTAAAGACAGAGGTAGAGGAAAAGAAGTGAGTGAGTTTTTTATTTAACGTTTACAAGAACTACTTCTACTCTCTCTCTCTCTCTCTCTCTCACACACACACACTTACCTTCAGTATAGCTGTGTCTGGCCTCTTTGGATAAGAGAAGGTAACATTTTGGAACTGCACATGTCCATTAAGTTTTTGTGGTGCCAAAGTCCCGTCAGGCGGTATCTCAGGAGTCCGATCCACATATTCAAAAATCTTCTCTGAGGCACCTATGGCCTTCTTCACATGTGGGTAATAATTCATCAACACCTGCAGCACAAGGAATTCAAAACAACAACAAAAGCATTAAGCATCTGTTTACACTGATTTGGGATGCATAGGGTTTGAAGCTCTCTGAAACACATTTTATTTGTACATCCCGTCTGCAGAATTATCAGGAATTCATTGGACTGACCAGACTCAGGAAAAGGAGGAAGTAGTGGCAACACATTTCTTTTTCAAATCTTGACTGACAACAATCAAGGTTACCAAAGCGACCAAAGTCTTTTTGAGTTGGCATGCCGGCGCAAGCCTGTTTGGGCTTATCTGGCCAGTTTGTTAAGATGAGCAGTTTTAGATACCACAACAACCATGTCTGTCCACAGAACTCACAACCCCAGAGGCAGCAATGAGTGTGTGGGGTGTGATTCATTTGACTGTGTGGGGATGTTACCTCCCCGTGTGGGGTGTGTTGGTATGTTACCTCCACTGCACTGCTGAACTGCAGCTCATACAACACAAAGGACACTAGGTCTCCACTGCTGACATCATCTCCGGTCACCAGGCGTCCTCCGTAGTACAAGATGCTGACCTTAAGAGCCAGACTGGACATCTAGATAAAGAAAAAAATGCCATTTGTTTAGCCTTAACCTAATATGTATCTTCAGGACATAATACTCTCTAACCAAGCCCTATGATATCATATTAAAATGACATGTTATGCTATATTCATTATTGATATAAACATATTCATAGCCAGCATATTCAGCTAAAAATAGTAGCGAATGGAATGAGGAGTCATCTTACACTGTTGGTCCATGTGGACACTGCATAGGCTGCCGCTTCTTTCTTGTTGAGGGAGTAGGTCTCCTCCAGTCGCTTCTGGTAGCGTTCTGTCTCCCCGTCCTCGTTAGCGAAGCTCCGCACTGTCTTCATGGACGAGAAGGTCTCCATGGCAACATCATTAGCCTTAGCCAGAGACGCTTGAACGTCCTTGGACAGTTTCTGGGGTGAGAGCAAAGACACACCATGTGAAATCTTAACAAAGCAGTCCACTGCTGCTCTTTATTCATCTCTATGTCTAAATATCACAAATTCACTGAGCATTTCAGACGACCTTATCAACTGTCATATGGCCGTAAATGGCTAACTACACATACTAATAATACATATTACGCATGAGGGTGACTCAAGAGATGTTCTTGGGAAACAACATCCAAGGACATCTGCATTTAGACTTTTTTGCCACTAAACACACAGGCATAACTCCACAGGCTCACCTGATAGAACTTTCCGGAGATCTCTGGGATGACCCAGATGATGGGCAGCCCCATGGCGGTGAAGAGCGACAGCTTCCAGGACAGGTTGAGCATGAAGCCGAACAGGAAGATCACCCTCCAGAAGTACCACATCAGCAGACTCAGCTTCTCGCTCAGCGACTCGCTCATGGTGTTGGTGTCCGTCGTGATGCGCGACACGATATCACCTGAGCTCAAGCGAGGGGAGCACAGGTTGAAGTGAAGCATGTGCATGGGAAGATCTGTTTCATATCTAAGATTTGTCTGTGAACTGTGAGGGACAGATCTTTTGAATCTCCCAAAGACAAAGACAGCAGCTAGACTTCAGAAGACACTGACCAGAGTATCATTTATTAATCTTTACCATTAAATGAGCAATTAATAATACTCTACCAGCATTGTTCACTCAATGGCATCCTTATACTGAGAGGTGAATCGGCAAGAAAAGCAGACTTAAAGGAGAAATCTGGCAATTTTTCACATAGATCTCCATTTCTTGAGGTCACCAAGTACTGTCGGTACAACACTCTGGAGGTATGCTCATGAGCCCCCATGTTCATGCCAGAGTGTAGCGCTGTGGCTGCCTGGCTGCTTTAGCTGTTGGCTGCAGTAACTCTAGCTAGGTGAAACCGACCGTTTTCATACCGAGAGTATTCGTGACCTCGAGAAACGGGGATCTATGAGAAAAATCGCCAGATATCTCCTTTATATACCGTATGAACAATTATGTATGCTAAAACTATGGTAAAATAATTCTTCACAATTAATTACGCGATCAGATTTAAAGAAACTGTTGGTTGCTACTCCAAGACTACTCCATGAGAACAATTGTGTTCCATAATAGTATGCCGTGGGTGACACCCACCTGTAGTTGACTTGTCAAAGAAGGCGATTTCCTGTTTCAGCACAGACTGGAAGACCAGACCCTGGATAAATGTGTGTATTTTGCTCATGGTGACGTTGTATATGAGGTCACACACAAACTCACACAACGCACTGCAAACAGAAGGAAAGGGAATATGATACAGACGTTTCAGTCTACATTTTATCATGCGTATTAGCCCTATTACCATCTGTTCAAAGTTTGCATTGTTAAAATGAGTTTTAACTCATTTGTTAGGGTTTGTTAGGGTTCTGCCAACACTAGCAGGTAGCCCTAAGCAGTCTCTCACCTCATGATGGTGATCACAGACATGACTGTGATGGCATGAGAGAAGGCCTCAGGCTCATCCTCATTCATGATCCAATCCGTCATTTTCCCTGTGTAGTGAGGAATGGCCATCTCGCCTGATATCAAACATAATATCACAATTAAGAATGAGTACAGAGTACTGGCAGATCTGTCCATTCAATATGAATCCTTAACACCCTGGTGGGAACATTATGATTACAGCATTACGGTATATTATGTAACCTTCCCACTATAGCGTTCCCACTTTCACTTTCATTATAAAATAGTTTTCTACTCCTCAGAAAAAAGTTCCTGGTCAGAAATTAAGTGCATTAAAACTCAAAAGGCGAGTGAGTAGAACATTAGGCAATATGAAATTACCAGCTTGATGGGATGGGATGAAACACAGTTGAGAGAAGACATTTTCTTATTTTCAGATTCTACATTCCTGTGAATTACTTACTGAGCAGTACGTGTGTAATAATCATTCAGGCCTACCCAGTGAGGAGACAATCACTAAGGTCATGACAGCAGTAAAACGCCGGGCATGCGGCCTCATGTATCCCAGCAGTCTTTGCAGGGAGGCCCCATTCTTTTTGGTAGGTTTTTGCGTCTCCTTCGACAGAATGTTTGGCATATAGCGTGTCCAGAACAGCAAGGACACAGCAATCACCACATAACTCTGCAGTAACTGTAATTTTTCGACAGAACCACAGGGTTAGTTCAAATGACACTTTGCAAGTGTCATGTTATTACATTTCACTACTTGTCATGAAGACTACTGTTTTGTCATGATACTCCTAACAGGTCTAACAAACTCAGCAGTGATCAGATAACAACTGATAAGCATAATTTAAAGCTATTCAGCATTGCACATCATTGTATACATGTGTATCAAAGTGTATATTATAGATTGTAGTGTATATTTATACCGCTTCCCAAGAATGCCATCCCCACAGGCTCTCCACGGCCGACCTTCCGATGGTCCAGAGAAAGGTGATGTAAGCTGGAGACAAGAAGCTGAAAACACAGACGGTCTGGATCCCTTCAAAGCTCTTCATCCAGGGCAAGGTGCCAGGGTAGGTGTAGGTGAGAAAAAGGAGGGCAAAGGCTCGGAGCAGTCCCCCAGCCCAAAGAACCACAAAGGGATGTGGGATGAGGAGGGGGGAGAGCTGGGCCTGGCGAACACCTTGCACCACACACACATCCACTAGCAAAAACAGTAGTGGCGAGAGGTACGACATTTTCTGCATCCCTACAAGGCACAGGCTGAGGCTGTGCAGTAACTCTGTAAAAAGAAACATCAGGAACAGCTATAAGTCGTTGGCCATAGTGGAAAGGGATCGAAAAGCAAAATAGATTGCATTTATGTGGCGTCTGCATTCAAATCTGTGTCAAGTGGATGTAGAAGACGCAACACTTTCACTTTCAGTTAAAATATCAACTAAAATGGATTGTTTTAAACATCGTCAGGGTGTCACTAGACCCAAAACTATAGGCCTACTGGGGCACAGTCCAATCTAATGATAATAACAATAATCTGCTGCCAAAGAGACAAATTTAAAAACCTAATTTATTTACTGCACAGCAGTTCAATACTTGGACACGTGCCCCAGTAAAACGGTTCTAGTGACGCCCCTCTCGCTATTTTATCCGTGGACATGGCATACCTGTATCTTTATTTTACAGCGTAGGTTAGATTTAATACACAGAATCCCAACGTCAATTCGATGCAACTTACATTGGAAAGAGGAAGTGAATTGACTGTCCTGTCCTTCGTCGTTATTCTGCACCTCTGCAACTTGTAGTAGGCTACTGCAAAATTAGAGAATATCACCGTCTTTCCACCGACTACAAGGATGACACGACCCTACAGCAAACTTCTGGCTGGATACATCTCGATTATTAGAAATATTGCCCGGTCTGTATTTTGTTGCGGGACTTTCCATAAGGCAAGAAACCGAAAGTAAAAGCTGACAAAGACGTTAGACTTTGGCACGCCCCCATTACGTTATGCTGCATGTAGGCTAAACTATCCAGGGCAAATGTAATGCATTGATGAAAATGATCTCGACGTTTTACTTTGTAGATAAATTAAAACGCAGATGCATTAGCCTACTTCCGACACAGTGAAATAGTTTTTTGGAGTTAACCACGTCACGTGTTGCCTTTTAACCAATCAAATTACTGCAATGCTTCCAACGTGAGCCGAGCTGTTCTGACTCAGAGCAGTATATAAAGTGCGACATCAAGTGGTTACTTGGTCACCGACAGTCATGTAACCTAACGTTCATTGACAATGTTGACTGATGAACATCTTTATTGTGATGAATGTTTAAGGCTGGAGTCATTTTGGACTGAATACGAGCAAGAATGATGTTACCATTATCAATGACTGTTGAAAGCAAACAGGTGGTGTTGTTAGGTCCTACCTGAAAATACCTTTGCAATCCACCAGGGATGATTCTATGACATGTTCATGAACTATTAACTACATGTCAGATACAAATATTATGGTCTCTGTACTCCACGAGCACCAGTCTGTTGACTGCAGTACACCCTCAAGGGCACACACAACATGGAAATAAACGTTCAGGCAGTGCTGAGGACATGGAGCTCAATTTTTCAAATGTTAAGAATGCCAGGTGAGTAATTTCAGCTATACTCACAGAAAAGAAGTTAAGTTCCTTCCTTGTACTATTGGTTTGGGACATCCCTCAGTGGCAGGTTAACAATCAAGCCAAATTATTATTGCGACAAGATGAAGTAGGATACAACAGCAATGTAAAATAGGCTCAAGACAGCAGGATCCACAAAGCCAGGCCTTTCTTCACAGTGCAGCATACGATGCCAGTGAACAACTGTGGAATTTGCTTGTCCAACCAGAGACTAATCAACCAGAAACAACACCAGGCACCTTCCTTCATCAGTGTTTGTTTGGAAGTCTAAAAATATTATTTTCTCATTGGTTTTACATAGTGAGTTGGAGGCCATATGTATTGAGAAAAGTACACTGATTGGGAAAACATTTGGGAATGTGTGAAACAATGGAATATTATTACTTGCTCTATTTTTTGTATGTCAAGTTTCCTGTGACCCACTTCTTGTGGTTTACCATAAACACTATTAGGGCTCTTTCAAATTTGTCCAATAACACCGACCTCTCCCAACCACTGACTTCCACACAGAGAGACGCAGACACCCGCACACACCCACAGACAAACACACGCACTCACACACACCCACATTTTCACACACACGCACACACACACACACACCAACAGACAAATACCAAACACACACACACACATACACACACTCCACTCCTATTCTTTTCAACACAGTGGCAGGAAGTTGTCCAGTGGTCCACATATCCGCAGTGCTTCTGAAAAAGAATGAGTGAGGCAGAACTGAGGAGGCTGCTGATGGCAGGGGTGAGGGGGGTGTGGGGGGGGGGGGCGGGGGGTTAACTGGTGGCTCTGAATGTTCACACGGTTCCTCTGTGCGTCTCCAACCCCTCCTGACTGGCTGACCGACCCAGGAGAGGACACGACCAACTCTGGCAGGCATAGCGTGCCGTCTCATCACCGCTGTCATCACAGGAGAGAGGCCAGAGACCACAAACACCCACGCAGGGACCTGCTCTCACTGCTCCGAGTCCTGGAAACGTCCCACGCGTGTTTGGACCGAGGGGAGAGAGCGACTGGGACATAGTCTGCCTCTGTGGCGCTATGCAGCTGCCCGGGAGGGTGGCTTTACTGCTGTGCTGCTGCTGGACCACTCTGGGACGAGGTGAGTCAGAGCCCGCTTCCTCTGCTTCAGACTGGAAAGAGACCGAATCACTTTTGGACCACTTGAAAACATCTGAGGGGTCCAATCGAGGGACATTTTCTAATGTTGACGTAAAGTATTGACCCAGAGGGAAAATGCAATATTCTGTATCTTTTATAAGTTAAACTATTTCTGGGGGATATTTACCACTGTTGTAGGCACTGTTGTAGGCATCATAATGTGCTATTTCTTCACATTTTGAAAAAGTCGAATATATGTATAACAGTATGTATAAACTTTTTTGTCAAAGTTTTTGATTCAGACTATTAAAAAGTCAGTAAAATTCTTTTTAAAATCATCACAATCTACATGAGTGGCTTTACTGCCAATCCCTTATTTGGGGATCATGTGTTCACTGCTCCTCTGGGTTGGATTGTTCCATTGTTTCATCTCCGTTGCGTCTTCATTGTCCGCCACACACCTGCCAAGAGCACTGTCCCTCTCCATTACATTTTCCCATCACCACGGTGACGACCCTCTACCTTTATCCACTCCCATTCCACTCCATTTCCTGTTTCTATTCGCCTCTCCTGGAAACTTCCTGTTTGTGTCAGGCCCCCGATTTCCTGTTTCCTGTACGGTTCATGCCAAGGGCACACCTTTCGTTGCCTGAATAGTGCTTTGCTTTTCTCTAATGGATGGTTTGATTTCCTCTGTACAACCAGAGCTATTCATAAATGTTGGAGTGTTGAGAGATACCGTCGGCCATGTTTCCCAAATCATACTTTCAATCAGATTTTGTTTACAGAAAACCTTCCGCACACATTCAAAACTTCCACATCATTTAAACAAAGAATTGAATAGTTGTTAAAAAATAACACAAACCTACACAAAACATGAGCTTCATATGGAATAAAGCTTTCCACCACAATTGCACTTAAAAACACACAGACAGGGATTAATTGTCCCAGATTCTTTTGCATCAAACTATTAATTGAAATTTAATTGAATTACAAATACACATTTCTCTCTCTCTCTCTCCCTCTGTGTAGGCTCATCTGCCAGTGACCCCTGGGCCCAGTGTAAGAACAAATCCTGTGAAAGCAAGTTTGCAAATGAAGTGTGTGATAAGGACTGCACTGAGCCTGAGTGTCTGAGAGATGGCTTGGACTGCATCACAGACAAGGGCCAATGCAAGTAAGATGCCGCCTACTGTACATCTATTCATATGTTTAGCACAGAATCTAACTCTAACAAATGAGAGTTACCAAGAATATCCATAAGCTGACAGAATACAACTTTTATAAAACAGACTACTATATCTGGTGTCATGTATTTTATAGTATCCCTAATTACTCACTCTTAGCAATTTATGCTGCATCCCTACAAGGCACAGGCTGAGGCTGTGCAGTAACTCTGTAACAGGAAACAACAGGAACAGCTAGAGGTCGCTGGCCATAGTGGAAATGGTGCGAAAAGCAAAATAGATTACATTTATGTGGCGTATGCATTCAAATCTACTTGTGGCAAGTGGATGTAGAAGACGTAACACTTTCACTTTCACTTAAAATATCAACTAAAATGGATTGTTTTAAACATTGTCAGGGTGTCACTAGACCCACCTATAGGCCTACTGGAGCACAGTCCAATCTAATGATAATAATAATAGATAGATAGATAGATAGATAGATAGATAGATAGATACTTTATTGATCCCCAAGGGGAAATTCAAGAACCTGCTGCCAAAGAGGCAACAGGAGGTATTTAAAAAATCAGGTTACACTTAAAGGGATATTCCACCATTTGGGTAAATACACTCATTTTCCACCTCCCCTTGAGTTAAACAATTGAGTTTTACCTTTCCCTAGTTCATCCAGCCGTTCTCTGAGTCTGACAGTAACACTTTTAGCTCCAGCTCATTCAATCAGATTAGACCGTTAGCTTATAGGAGAGAACGGTCTAATCTGATTCAATGAGCTGGAGCCTAAAGTTCTACTGTCAGACTCGGAGAACGGCTGGATGCGGATTAGAAAGGTAAAACTCAATTGTTTAACTTGAGGGGAGGTGGATAAGGATTTGGGGTATTTCCCCAAATTGTGGAGTATCGCTTTAACTTGACAGTATAGACATAAGAGTGACATGACACTGTCATGAATGTGTCATAAACATTTATCACATAACGCTTTTGTTATTAAGTGACATTCGGGTGGGTTATGATTAGGATTAGGGTAGTATTAGGGTTAGGGTTCATGTGTCATGACAGTGTCATATGTTCATGACAGTGTCATGTCAGTCTTATGTCAATACTGTCAAGTAAAGTGTTACCAAAAATCATTATGACCCTGTTTTCCCTTGTCACTGACTCACATTTTTTCTTCCTCTCTGTTTTTCTCAGGCAAGGCCATGTTGAGTACTGCAAGCACCACTATGACAACTCTCACTGTGACCAGGGCTGCAACAACGCGCTCTGTGGTTGGGATGGGAGCGACTGCTACCACGACCCCATCTGGGCCACGGGGTCCCTGATTGTCCAGACCAGGATCCCCTTCACACAGGGACCATTCCAGAACAACTCCATCCTATGGACACTGAGCACACTGCTGAGGACCCCGGTGAAGCTGAGGGACAGGGCTCCGTTCAAGCCCAGCAGTGACCTCCACAGACTCCAGCCCCAGCAGCTGGCTGACCTGCTGAAGCCCACCGCACCGGTCAGCAGCAGTGAGGGGTAAGAGTACTCGCTGGGTCTTTACGTTAAGGCTTTAGTGAGGGGTGAGAGAACTCGCTGGGTCTTTACGTTTAGGCTTTAGTGAGGGGTGAGAGAACTCGCTGGGTCTTTACGTTTAGGCTTTAGTGAGGGGTGAGAGAACTCGCTGGGTCTTTACGTTAAGGCTTTAGTGAGGGGTAAGAGAACTTGCTGGGTCTTTACGTTTAGGCTTTATTGAGGGGTGAGAGAACTCGCTGGGTCTTTACGTTAAGGCTTTAGTGAGGGGTAAGAGAACTCGCTGGGTCTTTACGTTAAGGCTTTAGTGAGGGGTGAGAGAACTCGCTGGGTCTACATTTAGGCTTCGTCCACTCACCACACGCAGGGAGAGATTTGTGGCTGGAGGATGGTATATGTTATATGGGTGGAGAGACTCTGGGGTACTGGGGCAAAGTAGGCATTTGATTATTGAATATTTTCTTTAATGCTCTTTAATTCTTTTGGGACATGTCTTTTGGCATGTGCTAAGGTTGTTCTGTTCTGACTGTAAAGTAGTTCTGTGTGTTGATTTGCTTAAGCGGAAAAGATTTCACTTGTCTTTGTACCTAATGCTATTGAATTTGTTTGTTTTATGACAATTGTGTCTTTACCTCTGTTATGTCTACCAGTTTAGTATATTCCCATTAGCATTCAAATTTCAATTTCAATATTGTCACCAGTCCTGTTGATCCTGTTGAAAAACTGCCTTTGTGGAGTGGTTATAGCTCTGTGCTCTGAATCCTCTCCCTTCCCTTGCGTCCCCCAGCTCGCTGCTGTTCCTGCAGGTTGATAACAAGCCGTGCGTCCAGCAGCAAGAGGCCAGCTGCTTCCCCTCGGCGCCCGGCGCTGCCCGCTTCCTCCAGGCCAGGATGGCACCGGGCCGCATCCCCAGCGGCAGGCTCGCCGAGGTCCAGGCCATTGTCCACGTGCGCGGAGTCATGGAGGAACTCGGGGACAGGAGTGAGGAAGGAGTGGAGGCTAAAACGGGTGGAAAAAGGGGAGAGAATAGAGACGGTATGTCCCAAACGCTGAACTATATACAACAATTTTACACACAGTTGGGCCCCATGCTTGAACATCCACAATGGTTATTTTGCCCACCTATTTCCTGATTAATTGAGTTTTTGCTCAAGTATTTCACAACAACGTCCTGCAAGGGTTGAATTCTATGAACATGTGTTTGGTCAGTTTCTGCAACCACAATGAATGTTTTGGCCTAACGAGCAGAATGACAGATTTATCTCAACACCATCTCAATCAAAAAGTCACATCCTTTTCTCTGTCATAAATCAAATCAAATCATGGCCTTTCACTAGATTGTTCTTCACCAAGTCATTATGAGATTAATAGAGCCTGCTGTATCCAGTGTGATTGTGAATAAGATCTAACAGAGTAAAAGTACATCTAATCTTCTCGACCCAGCAGCACCTGCATGGCTGTGGCCGGTGGTGGGCGCGGGAGTCGGCTTGGGCCTGGCGGTGGTGGTGGCTGTGGTTCTGGTAGTGATGTGGGTCCGGAGGAGGAGGAGGAGGGAGCGGGCAGGGGAATCGAACAGGGTGCGCCACCGGTCCACCGGCACTGACAACGGCAAAAACAACAACGGCAGCAAGGCCTGGATTGAGACGGCCAGCCACCGCGGGGAGCGCGGGAAAGATCGCAGGGAGAAGGAGAAGAACGGCCTGAAGAAGAAAAAGGGGAAGGGGAAGGACACAGGGAAGAAACGGCGAGAGCCGCTCGGAGAGGACGCCATTCGACTACGGTCAGTGGCCAGCTCTGTGTCCGAAAAGGAAAGCTCAAATAATGTGGTAGTCTAGTCTCAGTAATGAATGAAAAGACCCAGAACCTCGCAAGTGTCCTCTTGAGCATTTTGTTTATGAATATGTTTTTTTTTTTTATTATTCTATCCCATGTACTTTACTCTTTAAACTGTTATTTTGCTTTTCTTTATGCAGCCTAAAACACATAATTGCCTCTGTGTATGAAATGTGCTATACAAATGAACTCGCCTTTCCCAGCCTGGATTATTTTGTGATGATCTCAAACCCCTACTGCGATTTCAGGCCACTGCGAAAGGACCTGGACATAGGAAGTGACACAGACATGACCCAGAGTTCCATGGAGGACGTCAGGTATGCACGGCGGGAGGAGATCTGCGACCACCGGACGCCAGAGCAAAAGAACTTCAGGCTCCTTCCCAGCCGCCCACAATCACTATCACCAATGCAGGGTAGGATGCTAGGTTGTCCGTTTGTGAACACTCACAGTCAAAGAATAGAGTTCAGTACTGACATTTAATTTTAATTCGATTTGGAGCTTTGTGTTCAGTACTAGGCCTACTTGAGGTCAAAGGCAGCTTTTTAAAAATGTTTTATTCCTTTACAGCCCCCCCTGGAGGCTGGGAAAGAAATTCAACCCCTTCACATCAAAGGTCACAAACACCAACCAATGTGGGTGAACAATTATTATGATATAAAAATATTAATAATCATATGTATATTACATAACGTGGTTATACATTTATTTTCATTAAATATTGCTTGTGGTAATGACTGTAATGTCTTGTTACAGTCTGTAAATAAATGTACAAGATCTTGAGCATATTGGAATTTAGTATCACTTGATGTCAACAGACTGCTCCAGTGCAGTGGTGCGGTCCAGATGGGTCAGTGGTTCTGATCCGCGCTGTGCGGAGTGGGCTGGACCGAGTGGTTCTGGAGCTGCTCAGGGCTGGAGTGCCGGTCAACAACACGGACCATACTGGTATTGACCTTTCTCAGGCTCTCTCTCAGGCTCTCAGCTGTCAGACTGATATGTGTGAAATACGGGTTTATTACGTGAGATCTTTGCTGTATAATTGAGAAATTTACAGTTACAGGCCTACACATGAACAGTCATAAAAACCTCTATCAGTAATTTATTGTTACAAGCGAAGGTTAAATTAGTCTTATCTCAGCCTCTCTTTGATAGCGTACAACATCCCGTTCTTCACCTTCAGTGTACAATGTTGTTGTTCAAAATTATGATCTGTTTAGTAAGATGGAGTGCCAGTGCGTCTGCAACGTTGGTAGAAAAGCATGATGTCATCAATTGACATTGATGTCACAGTTGGGGAGTTAACCTGCATAATATTGTTCTACCTGTCTGCCCCCCCCCCTCTCTATTTATCTCTTCCCATCCCTCTCTCTTTCTCTCTTTTTTCATCCTTCTCTCTCTCTCCTGCTGGTGAACTCCCCACTGCTGTCCACCCTTTTCCTGCTCTCTGCAGCACCCTTGATCTCCAACTCTGATTCAGAACAACAGGCTTAATATGCCGTAGCGGCCAATAGCTTTGAAATGTGCTGCTTTAACTTTCTCTCCATTTCTCTCTCCATCACTCTCTTTCTTTCCGTTTCTCTCTCTTTCTCTCCATCACTCTCTCTTGCATCTGCACCTTAAAATCCCTTATCTGCACTGTAAAATGCCTTCTCTCCCCTCCCACCCTCCAGTCGCACCACTGGCACCACCACTCTCACATGTTCCTGGCCCACTGTCTCTGCTTTGTATAAAATTTGGCCCCTTTTGATAAAAACGTGTTGCTTCCCCTCCGTAATGGATTCCATTCTGCTTTCCCTGACCTTCCCCCACCCTAAACCCGCCGTCTGTCTGCCAGGGAGATCAGCCCTCCACTGGGCATGCACCGTCAATCACCTCTCCTTGGCTCGAACTCTCATTCGCTACGGTGCGGCGGTGGACCTCCAGGATAACAAGGTACGTTTACTTAGTCTGCTTTTTTCTCAGTCTCATTTGAACACAGATGGATATTCTTTTGAGGGTGAACTTTGGGGGCAAGGAATCCTCAATGGTTTTATCAGGCGGAAATCAATGTTTGTCTAGCAGGTGGAATTAGTATAGGACAAACATCGTGTCCTCTCCCTCCCAACAGGGCGAAACGGCTCTCTTCCTCTCAGCGCTCCACGGTTGCTACGACACCGCCAGATTCCTGCTCCTCAACGCAGCCAACCAGGACCTGTGTGATCGGCACGGCCGGCGGCCTGTGCACGTGGCGCGCGAGGGCATGCACCACCAGGTGCTGGAGCTGCTGTTGGCACACAGGGTGCAGCGGGGGCCTGTCCCCATAGACCCGGCCTGTGAGGTGCTCTGGGACGACAGGGCCTACCTGTACTCCCCCTGGGCTGCGCCGCCCTCTCTTCCCAGCAGGAGTGCCTCATTTTCAGGAGCCATAACACCCAGAGGACTCTCATCACCTCCACCACCAAGGTAATATGAAGCCGTCCTCTACATCAGTGTTTCCCAAACTTTTTTTCTGGGGACCCACTTTTTAAAAATGACAGACTATCGCGACCCAACTCGTGACTATGGTAGTTAACAAACTAGATCCTAATAGAAAGCTGTTAGCTTTCCTAAGCTATATAAGGTATAGGTATTACACAACATAAATTGTCACTATGCTATGCTGGCGACCCAAATAAAATCTCCTACGACCCACCTGTGGGTCGCGACCCAGTCTTTGGGAACCAATGCTCTACATCACATATCAGTCATATATGAGTTAATATGCATTGTCACTTGGATTGATTACCAGGATTCATTATTTGTAAGGCCTTGACTTCTTGCATGTGGTTGCAACTTTTTTATTTCATTTATTTTATTTAATGTATAATTAGAAAAGTAGTTTATGACCCTCACATGCTATATTTCCTCTTTAATAGTGATTGGTCAATGGGTCCCAGGCAATGTCCCTCGCCTCAAAACTGGCGCCCATCACCCAGCCAATCAACAACAGCACTGGTGACACCTAGAATCCTTGGCCTTCCACCCCGGCCAATCAGCACCTTGCAGGAAGTGACCTCAGAGGCAGAGGAGGAGGAAAGGGAAGCAGCCCGCGACCGTGAGGGTCCTCGAGCAGTTACGCCTCACTTCCTGTCGCCACAGCCCGCGCCGCGACAGCGGTCCTTCTCTTGTACCCAGCACGCTTTGCAGCGGCGCTCCGGCTGCAACCCCGCAGAGCTGTCGCTGCACGTTCCAACGCCCACAGAGAAGGCAGCCAATGAGCACATCGAGAGAGTGATTTCACCGCCGCCTAAAGAAGCTCCAAACCAATTAGAAAATAAAGGTAGCATCCCCGTCCCTCCCAAACCCCAGATAGACCCTGAGAGAGAAATCAGCACAAAGAACTGCAACCAGAAGAGTGAAAAAGCCAATCATGAAAACCTCACTTCTGTTCAGTCTGCTCTGTAAGCACACATGTATGCTTGAAGCCCAGTAGGCATGATTTATGACAGAGCATGCCCAACAGGATCCACTTAAGAGTTGTATAAATTCCAGCTATGATATATTTCATGTATTCTCCATATTGCCACAATACTATGTCAAGATAGTGTATGATTCTTAATAACCGTGTCAATGGCAATAATCAACTAATTAAATGAACTGTGTTTTCTTTGAAAAATAATTTAGCCAATTCCAATAGCACTAGACTTGAACCCATTTGTGATTTAGAACATCTGGTCCATTTCTCGGTATGAACAGGTGGTGGAAAAAGTTTATGGTTTTGAGTAATTAAGAGAATCTCGGGCAGAACCACAGAGGAGCTTGGAAAGCTATTTTTAACCGTGACAGGTGCTCGCCTATGCAAGTCTGACCAATGTGCTATGTAATGAAAGCACGCTCCCTTCACACCAGGTTTCTGAATGTGTACACAGACAGTCTTTATTGTAAAAGAGGTAGAGAATACAGGTGTTTCACTGTACAGAAAAAAGACAGCACTGTTGATATACTCATTCAAACCGTATATAGGGACAGCAAACGCACCTCATTCATATAATAGATCCACACACAAGCCCAGTAAAAAAAAGAGGAAAACAACACACACACACACACACACACACACACACACACACACACACACACACACACACACACACACACACACACACACACACACACACACACACACACACACACACACACACACACACACACACACACACACACACACACACACACACACACACAGAAAAACACAATCTTTGGATTATCTCTATTGCCCCCTTCACCCAAGTCAATTCACTTCTATCAGAGCTCTTAAGAAACAAAAGATAATAGCAATGATAAAAATAACAATAATAATAATAATAATATAATAATAATATAATAGTATTCACGAAAGCTTTCGTGATGATTTTTTCTCCCATTTCTACAAGCACCCAGACACGGCAGTAACTAGTGGAGATAATGTTATAGTGGAGAAAAAAAAATATCCCATGATCCTCTTTGTCTTCCTCCTGAGTTCCCTTTAACACACACACGGGAACTTCACCCTCAACCCAATACACACGTACGTACACACACACACACACATACACACACACACACTCTCTCTTTCATACACATTTACAGAAAGACATACATACACTCACGAGCACTCACACACACGTAGTGAAGAAGCACATGAACTGACTTGAAAAATAAGGTGAAACCGGCGGAGTGAGGGTAACAGGTGTGTGGGGGGGTGGTGAAGGATAAAGAGTGACCATCATTCAATCTGTCTAGTCGTCATCTGCGTTATCGTCGTCGTTGTTGTCGCTTAGGTGTGTGTGTCGACCCCGAGCCTGGCGGGCTGGTTCGGAGAGCGGCCACATCCATCAGTCAGAGTTGTCTGAGTGGTCGCTGACGGGCGAGGTGGCCGACGGCGGACTGTTCGGATCCTGCCAGTTGCCATTAGTCTGGAAGGGATGGAAGGTCGTGAAGCAGGGAACAACACACTGATCACGCAACATGTCTGAACTCCACAAGGCTCCAGGTCATTAGGACCAGTGTCTGGCCTGCTCTACTCAAAACACGCTGCCAACAGCACAGGTCAACATCCACACAGAGCATCAAATAGATCCAACTTCCACAGCTGATGTTATTAATGCACTGGCACCTTTGAACCCTCGTTCTTTAGATGAAGTATTTCCACACAATAGCACTGTAAGCCTCTTTGGATGAAAACATCTGCTAAATGATCAACGTCTTCTGCATGTAACACAAATGTCAAATTTGTTTTAAATGTATTATTGCATACACATAGTAATGATCATTTCAGCCTAAATCTGCCCAAGACCCCAGTTTTGGTCAGTCACAGTTGCATGTAATACTATGGGGTAGTATGGAAAGTCTGTTCAGAAAAATCTATTTTTATGGCATGGACAACACAGTTCAAAAGGTGCGTCGAAAAAAAGGTAAAGTCACTAGTAATGCGTGTTGAAGAAATCCCGCACACTGTCCTTTATGCATGCAAATACTTTATTATACTTCACACAACATTTCAGTCACACAGACCTTCCTCAGGTGAATTCACCTGAAGAAGGTATTTATTTGCATGCGTAAAGGACAGTGTGGGATTTCTTCAACACGCATGGCATGAACAACAAATGTTCCAAATGTATAATAACTAGGGCTGTCGATTAAAATAATTAATCTAATTAATTACATACTCTGTGATTAATTAATCGCATATATAATTTTTGCTGTGAAAGTATTTTAAATATTTAAATTAAAATTAATCATTGAATAATCAGCATTAGTGACATTAAAGTTCAAAAACTCTTTCATTATTATTTTCACTGTTCAAATAATGGCCATAATAATCTGATATGACCTAAGTTTTTTTTTTTTTACATACAAGGCATTTCAGGCCACAGATATAACCTAGGGTACACAATGAAAATAAATTAACACTCCCCTCAATGTCAACACTTTCTTTGCATTGATGTGCGACTATAGAGTTGATGAACTCCGGTGATATGCAAATTCCTTGCTGCAGACATTGCAGAGGACTTTATTTTCAACACTTTATTTTTATCAGGCCATTTTTTAAAATGAAATGTTCCAATCAATGATCCAGGCAGCACGTTTTCTTCTCTCTCCTTCATTTTACAGTCTAATTTTTACTGACTAGAACGGCTCGGGGTCAAAGGTCATACAGAATCGATTCATCTGCACTAATTTTTTTAATCAGTTATTTTTTCCTCAAATTAATTAATCGAAATTAATCAGTTATATTGACAGCCCTAATAATAACCAAATATCTATCAAGGTCCGGTACATGATACATAGTCCTTCACTACTAAGGCAGCAAAGTCCTTCCACTTCAGGCTTGAGGTTTAGTGGCATTAGCCATACAGAAAAGCAGAGTGTTAGTCTGGGTGGAAAATAGGAGGGGAAAGGTGCCAGAGGAGCATTTTAGCCCTAGCAGATCGGCCAGCGATAGCAGATCGCTCATTTGAGTTGGCACGGGACGGACTGAGGCTACAGAGTCATGCGCTTAATGGCTTCCTCACCCGGCTCTCTCTGGGACTATACAGTCTGTCTGAGAAACCCGATTGAGAAATAGAGTCCTATCAGAGAGAGAAAGGACAAGGAAGTTTAGCCAGTGGTGAGTGAAAAAACACACAGACACACACACACACACAATGTGAGAATTCAAACACATAATGCAAATACACCCACACAAAGACCCAGACACACAGAGACAAAACAGACAGACAGCTGCCATGGCGACGTGCATTGTGAGGTCACAGAGTCCCGTGACATTGTGCTGACAGCATGCATGCACTACCTGAGCTCCCATGTGATAGGCCGGCTGCTCGGCCCCGTTCATCGGAGGCACTCCCAGGAAGAGGTCAGCCGACCCCGACAGGGAGAAGGAGCCAGAGCCTGAGAGATGGAAGCAGAGAGGAGAGCAGACGAGCCGATAAGCTTACTGACCGCCCTCGCCCTGACCCACACAACCCCAACCAGCAGCCGCTGACACATCACCGCCTGCTTCTCAGGCTCCTGACGACTCTTTCACCACCACCCTACTGCTACTGTGCATTAGCTAGGCTTCACTATGTCATTCAGCAGACATCTGGATCCACAGCGACTCACAGTACACATGCAGGACAAACAGAAAGATCTCTGAGACTAGCCTGCCACTGACCCGATCTGAGTCAATGTCAATTTTAGCCTTTGCACGGCGTGCGCCTGCATCGACTCGCCTTCACGTTGACTCAGACCGGGGCAGTGCCAGGACAACTCAAACAAGCTCTGTCTGCCTGGACTGGTGGGGAGTGTCCGGCGGGACGGCTCACCGGTGGAGTTGGGCGTGTGCGGCGAGTCCTCGCTCTGCTGCGTGGCCCCCAGGGCTGTCTTCATGGCGTAGATATTAGCCTCTTCCTGGAACTTGCCAATGTTCTTCTTGTAACGGATCCGCTTGTTGCCAAACCAGTTGGACACCTGTCAGCGGATCCGGATGCCCAGATAGAGAGGTCAGTGTTAAATTAGGCACGCCGCGTTGTTGCCGTGGTATAAACAGTCCGAAGGGGGGTGGGGTGGGGTGGGGGTGAGGCGCACCCTGCATACCTGCGAGACGGTGATCCCACACTGCTTGGCCAGCTCTTCTTTGGCCTCCTCGCTGGGGTAAGGGTTGGAGAGGTGCGAGTAGAAGTACTCATTTAGGACCTCTGTGGCTTGCTTGCTGAAGTTACGTCGCTTGCGCCTAGGGAACGGGAACATATACCACTTGACTAACTGACCAGTGACCAGGCAAAACTGACTGATTCTACACTGATTGAACTGCATTAATGCGTTCTGGACTTAAGACTAAAACTCAACATATCATTCACTGATTAGATAGACTATACTACCACGCAAAAGTTTGAGGTCATTTAGAAATGTCCTTGTTCATCATCATTTCAAATCTATTCAAAGCCAATCTGTTGCACTCGTTTTGCAACATTTACAATTCAAACTCATAACATGTATTTCATGTATGTAGCATGAACAAGAAGGTAATTTCTAAGCGTCTCCAAGAAAACAGAAAAGAACAGCAAAGCGGTAACCTCATAGCCAAAGTCCCAGTCAGAATAAAGAACAGCACATACCTGGCATCGAGGAAGCGTGATCGCAGGATCATGACGGCCTCACAGGTGCTCTGCTTGAGCTGAGTCTGGATGGCACTGAACTTGCGGTGGATGATGGCCACCATGCGCTCAATCTCGCGGGGAGACACAGGCCGCGTGCGGGACTGCTCCCGCAACAGGTTCATCACGTGGGTGGTGAACTCGTTGCAGGCCTACACACACACACACACACACACACACAGACACACACATTAACTTTCCAAGGCTGTGTAACGGATGCCAGCTAGCTTAGCTGTGCTTGTGGAACGTTGGTAAACCTCACTCTCTGACGCCTCAAGAGTGCTGCTGGCATGCGAGCCGGTAGCCTGGGCTATTGGCTCAACTGTCAGCACACTCGCCTCCCGATCCGAGGTGCTGCTGTTCGCAGGTTCGAGTCCAGGCGTGTGCAGGGCTGAATCGCGCAGGTTCAACACAACGCAGGTTACATTGGTGCTGTGACCCGGATCCTGCACCTAATTTGCTTTTTCTGATCTAACCATTGACAATTCGCAACAAAAAAAATTCTCAAATCATCTGACATAAGACAGGGCATTTTAAAATTTCAATTGGTTTGTGTTATATCTAGGTAAGGGCAATGGAACCATCTGTTACTGCGCCAACAGCTTTTTGGGACCCATCCATGACTGATTTGTGTCTCAACAGGATACATACCTGCTCATATTTCTCCAGCTCAGTGTGATAGATGGTCCGAATCTGGCTAAGCTTGCTCTTGTAGTCAGAATGCTCCAGTGAACTGTCTGGCGACATCCCGCCTGAACTGGTCGCCGCGGACACCGCAGCGGCAGCCCCGCCCCCTTTCTCGGGGCCTGCCACACCTTCAGCCAGCAGCATGTTGTCTAATCGGACAAGCTGGGGATCTGGTGGCTCCTCCTCCTGTGCATTGCGCATAGACAAACCTAATCCAAAAAGAATAAGGGAATCTTTAGACAAATAAGGATATAATTTTTGTTTTCTTGTTTTAGCACAAAAGAAAAAAGGGGTTGTAACATGGAAAGTTGTTCAATTCAGGTATGACCAATCTATAAGCTGAACTGAGACTTTATTTTCAAATATAAAATAATTATACTTGATTATACTTTATATTTGTGCTTATTTTAGCTTATTGCAATTGAGCTAAGGTACATGAAGACCTCAAGAAGTACTTTGAAACTGGTATTTAATTCAAGGGCATGAGAGTTCCAAATTGGGAAAGGTGCAAGACATTAATGATCACAGTCCATAATCTATTTAAAAAAACTACATACTATAAATGCACAAAGACTTGCAGAAATTAAGTTTAGAAATAGGGCAAATTGCTTAAATCCATTTATAAATACCCAAACGGTACACTGTTTTACTTAACACATTTGTTACACTTTGTCTAACTTAAAAGCACAATTCAAACTGTAAAATATCACACTGGTGCATCCATATCTGTTCAGGGTCTTGTAGAGGGCAAAGACTTTATTATAACAATGTAAAGAGTAAGGTTTTAACTTAACCTGTACAGTCGTGTAGGTTAGGTTAACAGACAGACACAGTTAGGGAAGTGTACACAAGGTATCCACAAGCAACAACAAGCGTCTGCTTTGTTCCACAAACTTCAATCAGCCTGGCGCTCAAGCTTAAAAATGGTGTCAAATTATGTAAACTTTTACACAAATGAATTCGGATTAATATTCAACACATCACTTCACTTCACCCAGGACTTACCAGTTTTTTCTTTAATCTCACATAACACACTGAACAATGCAGGTTTCATTCGATGACAATTCAAAGCATGTTTTCTGTGTTGGGTGGAAGAACAAACGGATAACATTAAAGGTTAGCCATGGATCCTGTCCTTGACAACGTAACTTAACTCAATATCGTATTTCATTATTTTATCCAAATATTAGGATAGGAAAAACCTCACCTTAGCACCGCAATTCTTGCGACAGCCAAATGTTTCTTAAGACTATGCTGCATAAAAGACCCAGTGCTTTTGTGTTATATTCTAGCTAGCAGCTAGCAACCTAGCTTCTGGTTGGTTACCTTGCTAGCTTGTAAGCTTTTATGTGTGCTGTGCTGGTGTTAACTGAGGTTGGTTTTGAAGTTCAAATTCAGACAACAGTTTGAGTGGGCAACAATCAGATTGGGAGTAACACGTCTGTTCATAAAATCGTGTAATACAGTTCTTACAAAACTTAATAACGATATATACACATAAAAAAAACTTAATATGAATGAATTTGGCTGGAAATGGATGCTACTGAATGCTATACGCTCATACTAAATCGAACTGCTAACGTAAATGCTAACGTTATTGATTCATTCCTTGATATGATATGGCAAACAAAAAGAACTGAATAAGTTGATGGATAATTATGTAATATGCCATGCTATGCATTTCCACAAGATTACTGCGGTATTTTCAACACTTATCAACATTATCATGTAACCTAATGTTATTCAATATTGCCATCAACTTGAAAACAAAACATATAGAGCCAGTTAGCAGAGGTGTTCAATAATATCAGTGTGCTAGCTATCGTTACCTGGTTTACTGCTGGTGGAATGCTCAACGACTGATAGCTAGATCTAGCTAATTAGCTAGATCACTGCAGTAAGGGGCTCTGGCTAGCTTTATTTAACCTAGCGACCAAGCTAACGAACCATGTAAACAAGCTGACGTTAGTTTGATCACAACTCAGTAATATCACAACAGGGACTACAACCACAATATCTAAATTACTAGTTTGAGACCCACCAATTCACCATAAGGACAAGCTTTTAGCTCGGTTTTCTTGTGGGATCAACTAGTACCAGCTTTCAGACAGTTTGTTCCGCTAGCTACCACTAGGAGCTAGGCAATTAGCCAGAGCCTGCTAATGGTGGTTAGCAGGCTACCTCCGTCAGAACTTTTTTCTTAAAACGAACTTCACTTTTGGGCTGAGTGCCAGGAGTTGCATTAGCGTTACATCTTCCTTGTTAATTAAAACATCATGGTGCTTACTTTGCTTGGGCTTCGTCCAAACTTTGGTCAGTAATGGTCATGATTTGTTGCAAAATATCGCCAATATCCCTGCGGCTCTCGTGTCCATTTTCTGATCCTTCGAGGCCTGATTCCCCATCGGACCGATGCTGAGAGCTTGGGCGAACCGAGTTCATTGGATGCATACCGGTAGGCGCGTTCAAACCAAGGCCCCGGCCTGAAATGGGACCATTGCCCGCGATAGGCTGCTGCTGTAACATCCCGAGCGGTACATTAGCTGAACTGTATGTGGTCGTGAGAATACAATGCACCCTGGAAAAAAAAGAGCAACACACAGGGGTCCCCTAGCGATTCACAAAGAGAGTGGAGGTAAGTTAGAACCACAAAAATGGCGATATACTATCATGATTGCAATACTAATTACATGTTTGCGACAGTATTATTAATTGTTAGATCATTTAGACTTAGTGGAGTTACGCTATTCATTTATCGACAGGTCTATATAATTGGCGAACCACGTTTTTATGTGATGATATGCCTATCCCCGCTTTCTTCTATTGAAGTCCAATGTTTTATTTCCCTTTATCGTGGTGATTGTTTCCCTACTCATTTTTTTCATGCAGTGTTTAACTTTCTTATAAAATAGTATCGCGTATGAAGGCCTGTTTTTAGAGGGAAAACTAAGCATTTAGGAAATTCTGCTTTACTTCAGAGATTCACATTTACTCTACCTGACACCTCATTTCAGTTTGCCCATCCTAAATTGTTAAGCTAAGTAGCCTATCTTTTAGCCTTTTTTTTTTTTGCTCAGGTCTGTCTACTTCTCGTTTATCTGCAAGTCAACAGGAAGTCTGCCTAACCGCAGATTCAGTCACACAAACAGCTAGGTTTCAACATGCTATTTCTATTCAACAAGCTGGTGCAGATCTACTGCAAGCACAGCACACCTCCCCCAGGCTATACTTCCTTGGGTCATTTCCAACGATTTTCTTTTGACAAATATATAAAGAAACAATTTATTGGTGTTCATTGTAGGCTACTTGTATTCTGCTTAAGAGCATAATGACAGCTTTCCACGAGTTTGTTATATGGGCTAAATAAATAGGGGTGGGTCAGGACAGGAGGGGAACAGGAAGAGACTGAACAGACAGACAGAGTGTTAAGTAGAGCATGTTGCAACTTCATGTCAACTTTCCACTTGTCAGGAGCATTTGCTGAAGCGTTTTTGAACAGGGAAAGAAGTCATGTTCAGCGTTATGTCTGTTCACCCTAGGAGATGATGGTAATCAAAAGTCATATATGCTAAGAAGACAAGACGGAGACATTGGAAGTCATCTGAGGGTAAACCATCTCCTAGTTAAGCGTGGGAAGAAGGTAGGCTACGAACTTACATGCCTATCACAAATACCTGGGGTGGTAAATTAGAGGCAGAAGTGATAGCTTGAGCCTAGTATAACCACTGATATCATATGAATAATTGTAAATGTAGATAGTTTTGTGTTACTGGTTTTCATCTCTTAGATTGCTGATAAACTTGTTTCAGATCAGTGTTTGTGATCTGCCATTGAGTACAGTGAAGATTGTGGTTTGGTTGGCCATTAGGACTTAGGCTACTGTACATTACAAAACATTCTTTCAAAACTATTGTTGGTGATGCTATACCCTTAATTTATGATGCAGTGCAATGCAATGAATTATTCCAGTATTGTGGTCACTGATTACACTGTCATATATAGACTTTAATGCTATAAACTGGGTGTAACTGTTTGTCATAGTGGAGACATATGTTTAATTGTATTTTCAGTTATGTATGTAATTTATGGCTTTAATGAAAGATAAGTTTGGTTTTTCATGTTGTCAAAGTTCTGATTTAGAGGAAAAACAATGGATATGGCAGTGGATGGACAATCCACCAGAAAGGAGGACTTGGAACCTCTCTTCATTTTAGAAGAGGGAGACGACATTGACAGTGTTATGTGCAATACAAGTAAAGTCAACGGCCAAGAGACTGTAACGATAACTCAACAAGACAATGGAGATACTATTAAAGGAAACCACCAGCCTGTAGAGCAACTACAAGACTCGGCTGTCTGTGAGTCTGAGGACGGGACTGTAAAGAAGTCAGAAATGCAAGAAGAGGAGAGAGGGGGTGATCCAGAGAAGAGGACACAGAGGGAGATGGAGACCAAAGACAGCAAGGCTGCTGACATAGACGTGAATAGGGAGAATGAAGCAATGCTGAGAGCAGAGGAGAGCGTACCAGATGAACCCCCAGCAGTGGGTGAGGGAGCATCACACACGCAGACCGCTCCACGAGAGACAGACGCCACAGCCGAGACAAAAACAGAAGTCCTATTAAGGCACAAAACACAACCCAGTGCAGAAACACCCAAAAAGTGTAAAGACTTTTTGAGTCCAGATGATGCACAGAAAAAGTGTAAAGACTTTTTGAGTCCAGATGATGCACAGAAAAAGGTATCGTGATCATGCAAAATGATAGTCATACATGCTCATAGTTATTTCATAGTAACATACAATGTGCTGTTTTGTTGCAAAAGTAAAGTTCCTAAAGCCTACGTGACCGTTAACCGTCTTGTTTGAATAACTCTGAAAGGGAACTTTTTACCGTCATACTCCAATAGACATTGTCATTGTCTTGTATTCCACACTGACCCGTTTCGTGTATTGCAATGTTGACTCTATGTGCTTTGTCACATGTTTATTCACCACCTTAGGTCAACAGGTTAAGTTCTGATTTCCCCGACGCTCTGTATGAGCTGCTGTACGCCGTGCAGGAGGGCAGAAGACTGAATGACCAGCGCTGCTCTTTCAGACTAGAACCGAGACGGAGATGCTATTCTGAGCCGGGAACCCCTCGCCATAGTAACAGAGGTGACGAAACACAACACTGCAAAATGATTTTGCTAGTAGGCATTACTTCTGTAACTAAGCTGAGCCAGCATTCGGTCACGTGTAAGAAACACTTGACTATTGCTTAATCACACTTTTCCTGCAATGTGGACATAAAACTATCAACCACACAAAAATGTCTTTAACCTATGATGAACCTAAATTGAACTTCATAATCGTGCGGTCTCCCTTTAAATCTCCCTTTATGTTGTCTGCATTCTCCAACAGTCATGTTCTCCTCGATGACATCACTGCAGAAGGAGGAGTTCTTTGACCTGGTGGCCACATCTCAAGCCCGGCGTCTGGACGATCAGAGGGCTGAGGCCGAAAGCATTATTCCGGTTCCACCGCAGCCCCAGGCGCCCCCAGCCGATGAGCCCAAAGCTTGTGACAGGAAGCTGAGTATCAAGGCCAGTGTGATGAAGAAGGCAACCAAGGCGCCACCTCCTAAAGAAGACCTTTACAATATGATCCTCACATCCCAAGTAAATGCTGCGGGTTTAGACTGTCATGAGTCCTCTAGTCTTGTGAGCTCCCGCTGCACTGTGGAATACAGTCTGGAAGCTACTAGTATTGCTTTTTTTTTTTACGGATGTATAGACATTTAGACGTTGGGACATAGTATATGTTATGATACACAGGAACCACTTTATTTCAAAAAGAACGAAAACACCACATATGTTCGTTGCTGTGAACATTTTTAAGTCCATGCATTTCTCAGTGGGAAAGATGTCTCATTTTCCATTTATTTAGAGATTTGCCGTGTTTACATCTGACAAGTTCTTTTCTCACCATATAGATCAAGATATACTGTAGATCAAGACTTTTTATGTCATTGTGAGCCATCAAAGTTCCTGAGATTATCGTAGCAGAGAATCGGGCCATTAATAGATTGTCACTTTAAATAAACACATTGCTTACTGTAATGACATTCAATTGATCCAGTGTAGCTAAGTGCTAATGAATACATTTGTGTTCCCACCAGGCTCAAGGCAGACTGGAGGAGCAGAGGAGTAGAGCTCCTGGTCCGATGGATGACGAGGACTTCTTCTCTCTGCTGCTGAAGGTTCAGGGTGGGAGGATGGACGAGCAAAGGACTGAGTTTCCTGACCAACACTGAGGGAAATAAAGACTGAATGGTCTTACAGAGCCAGACATGCAATACAAGAAAGGTCAACATCAAGACAGCCATGTAGGAATTATATCTAAATTTGAGAGGAAGTGATAAGCAAATTTAGTGAAATCATTTCAATTTTAATTTAATTCGATTTCTAATGTTGTGGGCTGACAGAAGGCTGGAGGAGGGAAGGGGCATTGCGGTTCAGAGCTGTCTTCAAAGTGCCGAAGTCACCTTTTGAGCATGAAGACAAGGTTTGAAGAGACCACAGTCTGTTTGAGCTAACCAGCACTAGTCCATCATGCGCAGTCATGTCAGGCTATTTTGTACATTCCTCTCATTTCAATCAAACTTACTATCAAATGTATTTGAATGGATGGTTTTCAGTTTGTACGAGTGACTGTATTTTTGGATGGCCATGATGATGTCTTTACGCAATGCTTATTGAGGCAACTCTCATTTCAAACTAGTTTTACATGCCTTATTTATCAAGTGCCTGAAATCCATATATTACTAAACTGTTACTGTCCTAAGAAAGTTGTAAATATATTTGATTGTTAATGTTGGTATATTGGTATTACTGGAATATCCTCACGCTTGAAAAGGATCAACACTGGAATATGTCCTGAACACATGGATTGTGTAAACAGTCATGTGTTCTGAAAGAAATCTTTTGGGAAAATGTCTTTGACATTCTTATAGGGTGAGTGGATATCCACTCCTCTCTTGGCAGGGGTTTGGCAGTAGCTGAATGTTTGATATTTTTTCTTAAATATGGTTTTAGATTCCCTACAGATCTGCCAATGGCATCCTCCCGAAGTCTCTTTGTTCAGGTGATCTTAATCTTGCTATTTAAAAACAGAATATATATTGAATTATCATATGTCTGCAGCAGTTTCCTTTTGGAGGGTTCTTAAACCTGGAACATTATTCAGATTATTGCTACTGTGATAAAGGCATATGTTGCCTTAAGAGCGCTGTGAGGGGCTGGGAAATGGGAACATACTTCATTCTGAGAAACCAGTTTCTGTGCATAACCAAACGTCAACATGTACTGTATCTTTGCCTAATGCACATGTAGACTGTTTTGGTTAAAGCACTGTTACCAAACACTGTTTGCAAGGTGTCTTTTGTTTTTGTAAAGTATGTATGTGTGTGTGTGTGTGTATATGTGTGGTGGAGGGGGTGTTGCAGTTAGTATGATTGATATAACTTTGCAAAACTCTTTTAAAAGACCACAGTAAAATACATCATTCATCTCACAAATAAATAAAAATGGTACGTTAATTACAATAAATGGTTTTGTGGAATACTTTATTAGATTGCCCTGTCCTATTTAACATGGTCTGTAGTAAATGATATACTGAATGGCTAAAGACACCATTGTACTATGTTTAGATCGTGACTTTTCCTATCCATGAAAGACACCGCCTATAATCAAAGTTACATCGGAATATAACTGAATGCTGAGAGGTCGGGAATGATCTCATATTTGCAATAGATTTTCAGTTATTGCAGCTTCTCAAGATAAAAGGACATGGTCAGAATAGCTTTTCAGAGCCCTCCTTTCATTGTTACTTTTCTTCAGTCTAAAAGTGAAGGAAGTCTACTTCTCATTCATGTTGGCCATCTTCTAAAGTCATTGCGTGAGACGTCTAGGCCTATGTAAGAAATGGGTATTTGGCTTCATTCTTGTAATTTTGTTGACTGGTTTGCCACAGCCTTCACTGTGTGAATAAGCACAGCCACAGAGGTACAACTACTTTTATCCAAGAGCTAAGTTCCTTTCTCATTAACAAAGTGCTCCTCTCACAAAAGTCAAGGATCCAGTAACGCATGGAAACAAAATTACATGAGAATTGTTTTGCTTCCATGGCATAGTGAAGTCACTTTAGATATTGTTTGAAACCCCAGAAAGACCATTTATAAGGTTATCTCTAGGGGACAAAAATAATCCGGGTGGCAAAGGGCATTATTGGAATGAGAGGAGAAGCCCTCGAGGGTAAAATAACAGGACAGCCCACGCCCTTTCAAGATCACATCGTTTACATTTACTATCCCAATATTAGGCACGAGGCAAACAGTAGCCCCGTCAGTTTGTGTGTACACGAATGTTTTGCCAGTAACCAGGAAATTATTGTAGGTTATTGGGGACACGCAGTGACACGTCTTGGTTGGCGTTTGCAGCGAAATACTTGGCGAAATATGGGGACAGAATAACCGGTTATAGCTTAGCCTACTTTAAAGAACTATGTAGCCTACAATGGAAAGATCGAAACAAAAGTTAAAGGCTTAAGTTGGAACACACTTTGATAGGCTACTACTGCGCCTCCTTCAACACCGGGTTTTAGCATGTGATCGAAAGCATTTGTCCTTCACGTGATTCTGTTCTTCACTTCATCCTATCATTCTAAAAGATTAGGGAAGTAGCCTAGCCTAATGACAGATCATAGTTGCCCAACAACGCCAACAGTTACAGACGAAAGCTCTCCTCCGAAAACAAATGCAGTAGCCTAAAGCCAGCAGGTAAGTGATATTTCGTGAGGAGTCCAAGGATATCTGTCAAAGCGACTAACTAGGCTACTAAATTGAAATGTCTAAACCTTAGACAACAAAAGATCTATGGAACGTGATGGTCATTAGAGGTGGTCTCGGTTAGGCTTTCTGAACGTTCGCCTGGTCTAAACATACTGAAACACTGAGAAAATGACTAAAGTGAAAGTCACAACCAAGAGCCAGAATGTAACAGTAGCCTAGTCTTTCCTTGAGTCATAGAAACTTTGTTACATTGTAT
This sequence comes from Alosa pseudoharengus, assembly GCF_046254945.1. Lineage (NCBI taxonomy): Eukaryota > Metazoa > Chordata > Actinopteri > Clupeiformes > Clupeidae > Alosa > Alosa pseudoharengus. The sequence continues at coordinate 31,090,023 of NW_027468587.1, forward strand.
GCAAAATGTTCAACAATCAGTACACTTTTAATAGCCTATTATGTAGGCTAATGTAGCATAAAGCTGAGGTAGATCAACAGTGAACCTTTCGTTTCTCTCTACCAGTTGTAGTATGGATCCCTACATGCTGGCATTTGCCTTGCTAATTATACGACTGCCAGCAGAGGGAGATGCCTCACAAATCTCCTGCTACAATGATAAAGGAGACACTGTTGACTGGTAAATTTTCATGATATGCTCTTTAATATCCACTATTGTGATTGGAACAGATGCTACATGGATTAAGGGCACTCAATTGGCTCTTCAAGGCTTCTTTAAACAAAAGAGATACAATAAACTAGTTGCACTATTCAGTTTAAGCACTCTGACAGCCTGATGTAAATAATCTTCAGTAGATGAAATATATATTAGGCTATATAGTATTTAGCAAACACGTTTGTCCAAAGTGACTTACAGTATGTGAACAATACAGTTAGAAATAACATGTTAAGTTTAAAAGACAGTTAAGCATAATAATAATGATATTAACAATATCAAATATCTAATTGGTATGTATATGTCTCAAACTTGCTCCACCCACAATTGAAAGTGTATTTTGTCTCTAACTCTAGGTTTTATCTGTATAAACTCCCTCACCACAATTCTCGCATAGAAGGATTAGAGTATCTGCTGCTGGAGAAAGGAAGTGAGGGATGGGTGGATGGAAGAGGACCCGTGAACGACAGCACAGGAGCCTTGGCACGGACGATGGGGCCTTTATATGAGGTTGGGAACTTTTGCTGTAATGTTTCTGAGTCACTATTTAGTCTTCCATGTCTTCCTGTACAGCTTTCAATGTTGTATTTGTGTGAAACTGAACTGAAACTTCTGTATACTATATTTTACTAGAAATGATTAGAAGTTACAAGGTTTTTATGATTTTGCCATTTAGCTGACGCTCTTATCCAGACAACTTAGGGGCCACGATGATGGCTGCCAGCTCCTGAAATCAAACTCATAATCTTCTGGTTTTCCATTTGGAAGCCCAGATCCCTGACCATTTGGCCATCACCACTCATACAATTAAATACATATATTAATAGCCATTGACATGGAGAGATTGAAAATGAATTGTTAAATGTGATGCACATAACAGATGAGTGAGTTCGGAGGATACAGAACAAAGTGTAGTTTTTAATGTAGTAATTTCTCTCTCTCTCTTTCTCTCTCTCTCTCTCCCTCCCTCTCTCTGTGTGATCAAAAGGCTGATGAAATAGGATATATACTGTACAATGATCAAGCACCCCACACAGGAAAACCGACTGAGGGAGATGGAGAAAGCAATGAAGGCGGCCACACAAAAGGTACTGCACCCTTCTGTCTTTTCACACACTTCTGAAACCACAGATGAGATGTGTAGATATTTAGATATTGTAGATATTTATATCCTGTTAATATATTCTGTAAATACGGACCAGTGGTATAAAAAGCGATTTTTAGAATGTCAGTGAATTTCTATGTTAATATGTTAATATTGTATGTATATTCCTAACCCTATGCATGTATCATTGTATCGTGCATTATTTAACTATATTGTATGTCCCAATGTGAAAAGTTAATTGAATTTCATTATTGAATATTACATACGTCGAACCTATGGATACTGAATACTAAGTATGGCTGTATGAAATCAATGCATATAAAGGCAATGTATGTCCTTATGTTTTAATATTCCGTCTACTCTGATTCATGTGTATATTCCGTTGTTTTCGCCAAGTGAACCCTGTCTTTATTCCCAGGTGTTGTCCTGTTTGACAAAGAGCGTGGCTTCTGGCTGGTCCACAGTACTCCCCATTTCCCCCCCTCGAAAGTTAAGGGGCAGTTCTCCTACCCGAGCACCGGAGTCATCAATGGACAGAACTTCCTCTGTGTAACCTACCCACTGGAACATTTCCAGACCATTGGTAATAACGTAAACATTCTGCATGTGCACCTCACACCACATGTTCTGTGGAAGTATTTATTGTAAGGAACCTCAGCTCCAAACAGCTGCATGTTCTCAGTTGTCATGAGCGAAGTTCACAGATGGTGTGACTGGAAATTTGTTTTCTTAAGGTTGAGCATTGTATGTGCATGGCACTAAATACCAAAAACAAAGCCAGGGTCTGTGAGTTTATTTAGAAATTCATGACAGTATTTGATTGTGAATGTTTATTTCACTGATCCCCAGTTGAGGAGTCTGACTCCAGGGTGTATTTAATTGGCCGATTTCAAGGAGTCTTTGATCAATTATAATGTATTAATGATTGCCCACTTTCTCAGTTATAAATGATTATGAGCCTGTTTCCTAGTTTTATGTAGACTAATCTCAACCATGATGCTTATCCTATGTAGACATTTGTAGCATCCCTGCACAAGAGTCATTGGTGAGTCCCCCTCAGTGTGTTTGCTAAGATGCACATGTTTGCGGCTGCAGTAAGGGGTAGTTATGTGAAACTTGACCGCGTTCCAGATCGGATACGCGCTGGATCTCTCCCAAAAACTCACTCCGGTCGCCTGTGAGTGCTACCTCTACAGCCTCGCTGGCAGATCATGCATGTGGTGCTGTTACCATAGCTACAGTGAAAGTAATCCCTCTAACTGGCAGCGTAACCATAGTGACAGCCCTGTTCACACTGTGCCGTATTTGCACAGTAGGTTCCTGTTATGTTGAAATCATTGTCTTTCATGCTGACGCCGCAGTGCTCATATACTGCATAGGTAAACGGGTTGCCATCAATGTGTGCCTTTTTCCCCCTCCCTCCCTCCCTCTTCCATCAGAGGAGGGGGGGGGGGGTCAGGCAATGCAAATGTGATGTGCAGCACAATGAGAAGGCTGGGCCCCCATACCTCCAGTATGGTTCAGTGGCTCACATTAATGAGATGTCGAGAGTGTTGAGTGCCTCTTGTCATGGCTGTGTGACACCAGCTGCGGGTGGAAGGGAGGTGGAGGGGCGATGATAGAAATGATGGTGTTGGTGGGGCGGGTGAAGCCGTTTGTGTCACACACTTTCTTTACTGCAGAGCGGATGCCATGGATGGATTGAAATGGGATGCTAGCCTGACCTGAGCGGGTGGGGCGGCTGTCGTCTCTTTTTGTTGTTGCAGGGGAGCAGTTGCAGATCAACCAGCCCCACGTGTACGACTGCCACGTCCCCCCGGCGCTGGCCTCCTCCTTGCCCTCCTTGGTGAGCCTGTGTGGACAGGGTGTCAATGTCAGCGCCACAGATGTTTCCTCCACAGCGGCCAATCGGAGTGTCACGCTCACCTCCCTGGGTGGATCACAGTTTATCAGCTTTGCAAAAGGAGCGTCATTCAAGAATGGTGGGCCCTTTTTACCATGTGCTATTTATATGAAAAGGCAAATAAGAGCACCGGTTTATAGCAAGTATACTGCTGAAAACTAAAGTGCAAGTGAAAGTGTAAAGTTAGTTTAAATCAATCTGTACTGATTGTCTTTTTGACTGTTTCAAAATATACTGTATTGGGTTACACTTTACTTGACAGTATCGACATAAGAGTGACATGACACTGTCATGAATGTGTCATAAACAAGTCTGTTATTAATTGTCATTCGTTTTTTGTCATAACAAGTTAGGGTTAGGTTTAGGGTTAAGGTTAGGGTTAAAGTTAGGGTTAGGATTAGGGTTAAGGTTAGAAGTTAAGATTAGGGTTAGGGTTCATGTGTCATGACAGTGTCATGTCACTCTTATGTCGATACTGTCAAGTAAAGTGTGACCATATATTTTAATTTTAATTGTAATTTTTCTGTCTGGGACTTTATGTATAAAATGAACCCTCACAAGTTGCAGGTAGTTGCTTTGACTCCAGCCCAGACTGTGTTATCCTAACCTACTGTACGCCATGAGCTCTGTGTGTTTTTCTCCTTCATGACTAGATCTGTATCATGCCTGGGTAGCGCCCACCCTGCAGTCCAACCTGCTGGTGCAGTTCTGGCAGCGATCCAGGGGGATCCTGAAGTCCGACTGCACGCTGGGCTGGACGGTACTGGACATAGCGCAGCTTTCCCCCGGCCAGCGCTTCACCTACAAGGCCACCCACGACCACTCCAAATGGGCTGTGAGTCCGGGCCCAGACACCAGCAGTGGGGCGGCGGTAGCGGCAGCGGAGAGCGGACGCTCGGGGGGCTGGGTGTGTGTGGGGGACATCAACCGAGACGAGGCCGAGGAACTGAGGGGAGGGGGGACGGTCTGCCTCCAGGACCCCGTCGTGTGGAAGGCCTACCGGACCGCCGCCCTCCAGTGTCATCCCTGCAAAGGGGACATTAGTGAGTGTGACACTGCGCTGAGGGGTGCAGGCTGGCAGTGACACACTCACTAATGCACACAGGGTCAAGGACTTTCCCATGTTTCTAAGGGTCAAGGACTTTCCCATGTTTCTAATCATACCTCAACCAGCCAAACAAGGGTTCATTTTGTTAAAAAGATCAGGTAGGGGAAGACTTCAAACATGCAGCACTAGTAGTAGGAAGTAGGACCATTACACATAGATTGAGAGGGAATAAGGTACTCTAAATAAAATGGTACTCTCTTATTCACCCATCTGAAGAATATAACGGTAATAAATTGTATGGATGAGGCCAAGTGTAAATGCATACTACAGTATTTTTGGACATCTGAAGCTGTTAGTGGAAGCTGAGAGCCATTATGCTTTAGCATCTGTTGAGGCGCAAGGTCCATCTGGATTTTTAATGATAGATAATGAATTCTAAATGCAGAGATCTGAATATGTTTATGTTTCTTAAACAGTTCCAGGTTTATGTCACTGACTGTCCATTTCCACAGCTTATGTTGTACATTTTCATTTTTTATTCATGGGGAAAGGTTTGGATAGAATATATTATATTTTTGTACACATCATAAGTATAATATATCAGTTTTACATGGAATAAATTACTGTTTTACCTATTCTGTATGAATATTACACCAATCTGTATAATAATCATAAATAACACTGAAATTGCAATATATCCAACAGTTAGGTCCCAAGGTTGAATGATAATGACAATATTTGTGACAGTGACAATAGGCATTCCATGAGTGCCGATATCCCCACTTAGATTCTTCACAGCTAGTAATCACTCTGCAGTTAGCATTTAATCATTCAGTAAAAGACACACTAATATGGTATCAAAACATAACTTTATTGTACATCAAGACCAGGTAGTACGTACTGTAGTGCATAATCATTGGTCAGACACATTATACTGTACAGAAATTACTCTTGACCTTTGAACTCTGACCATGTGCAGTTCAAAGCATGCATGAAGGCAAGGGCACCTGAGAACACAAGGCACTTAACCACAACAGACTACAGGCAACAACAGGGGACAAACAGAACATACACACACACACACACACAAAGAAACAGGAATGTCTCCTCTTCCTAGCCCTTCTTAAAGCCTCAGTCTCGGGAGAGAGACGTCAACAGCGCCACAGTAAAAGGCAGCCAGGTGTCACCAGAGCCCAACAGCAAACCAACGACAACTGTTCCTCAACAGTTTCAACTACACCCCAAATAAGGCATTATATACATACCAGCTTGTGTTGCTCTCAAGTGTATTTTTTACATAAACCAATATTTGCATATTTTTTTAAAATAAAAAAACTGTGCCGATGAATATTTTGTCAAAGCTTTGCCGGCAGTGCTTCAAGTACTTTGCGGAAATGTAATGTACTTCACGATAGTTGAAACATAATGCATATTTTAGACATTGGTTTGGTAACATGGATGGTCAGGCATTCAGTCGCGTATGGAACAGTGCGGTTAGGTAATGTCACTGGAGGAGTCCGCCGTACCATCAGTGAGTGCTCACCATTAGCTTAGTGTAATGTTGCAGTTAGTTCACCTGTGCTGTGCTACTGCAGAAAGTAGAAGACCATCTCTGACTGATTCTGAAGGCAAACAGGTGGCTCTCTGGACACAAGACAGTTTCACTAAGAACCTCTTGCACTTCTCACCCATCTTAATGAAAAGCTCTCGATTAGGGCCATTGCAACTGTCCCTAGTAAAACAAACAAGGCATATGAAATGTGTTTCATTAAAATAAAATATGTATATATATATATACTATATATACTGAGCTGGTCCTCAAAAATATGTCTCACTCCTACTTATACATCTCCTATGTTGACTTCCTCATTAAGTCAGTACTTGGGCTCTTGGTACTTGGCAGAGTTTCAATGGGTCAGTGTCCAGAGGGAAAGTCCAGGGCTTTGCTTCATTCATTCATACACAAGGCCAGCTGATTAGCTTCACCTCTAGGCTCGACAGTTGTGCTGAGGAAGAACTGGATCACTCTGTGGACCTGGACCTGGAGCACACCCCGTCCTGGTAGGCCACTTGTGAATACTTGGATGTGGGCACCACGTGGAGCATCAGAAGAGTGTGCGGACCAGCCGATGAGCTTTGTTTTTGACCCGCGGGAAGGTGGCGCTGGTCTCCGTGGAGGTGGATGGGGAGCCGGCCGGCGGGCTTCCCTTGCGTCGCCGCAGCAGGAAGTCAACACTCGATGAGGTCATGGCGTAAAAGACATTTCCTGTGGCAGGAATGGTCAGCTCTGGAACACATAAGGAAGTTGCTGTGAATCACTACACCAAAAGGACTCAAAGTTGAATGACTATGTGAGTAGGGACTATGTCTGGATGACACTTGTTTTAATGCTGTGACTGAACACATGTATGTATACAAATAAAGCTGTGTGTATAGTACATATGCTGGATGTATGTCTGCTATGATCTCTGTTTGAATACTTTTACCAAAGTACACACGCTACATCCATATTTTCACTGGATTAAATCTCTGACTCTGGCAGTGACGCTTACTGCCAAAGTTACTGTTGTTACTAGTGAGTTGTAAACTCTGGAAAGACAAATGACAATATTGCACCCCACTCTGTTCCATTGCACTCAAAAGACAAGACAGCTGTGAGAGACACTTGGGCATGATTATGCAAAGCAAACACAGAACATGAGCAGACTCCGACTACCTTTCCCCTCCGGCAGCATTTGGATGAGCTCGTATTTGGAGGCTTCAGTGGGGTCTTGGTTATGCTTCTCTAATGCTGAGCGGATTATCGAGGGAGTTTTGTCATTACTCGTAACCTGGGGGAGTGCAGAACAAACGAATGAGAGTGGGAGAGGGAAAAAGAACGAGGAGCGAAGAAATATTAAAACTGAGAAGCCTGCGGTGCATGACAGCAAGCTAGGAGTTTTCATTAGCTACGGTGTGCAGCATCTGTGCTTCTCAGCTCACACACACACACACAAAAAGAGACAGATGATGTTGTTTACTGACATCCAATTCAAAAATGTCATTAAGAACGACTACTACAGTACCAGAATGCTTCGGTACAAATTTCCATCTTGCAGATCCATGCGTATCCGGACGATTCGCATGTCGGGCCCCGACCCTTGGTTGTTACTGGTGGGATTGTTGCCGCAAGAGACGGACCGGCGGTGTGATTTGACAGGTGTGGATGGCGTCAGTGCAATGGGGGTGTGGTCAGCTGGTACAGGAGGGGAGGAGTCAACATCCAGGCAGGAGACAGATGGGGATTTCATGTGCTGAGGAAATACAGACATAAACATTAACACAAAAAGCTCTTCTACAGTTTATTAACATAAACCATATATATATATATAATTATATATATATATATATATATATACATATATATATAACATAAACTTATATATAACATAACTGCTCTTATATACATTTTTATATACATTCACAAAAAATTACTGTTCTGTTTTTATCTCAAGTCAAGCAACCAGTCTGTCCAGTGTTTGTGTAACTCTACAGCAAATTTAAGTAGAGTTCTAAAAGTTAATATAGAGTAAATGTGAGGCTTACACCCCCCCCCCCCCCCCCCCACACACACACACACAGACACACTCACACACCATTACACCATACCCCCCAAACACACACACACAGACACACTCACACACCATTACACCATACCCCCCAAACACACACACACAGACACACTCACACACCATTACACCATACCCTCCAAACACACACACAGACACACTCACACACCATTACACCATACCCCCCAAACACACACACACAGACACACTCACACACCATTACACCATACCCCCCAAACACACACACACAGACACACTCACACACCATTACACCATACCCCCCAAACACACACACACAGACACACTCACACACCATTACACCATACCCCCCAAACACACACACACAGACACACTCACACACCATTACACCATACTCCCCAAACACACACACACAGACACACTCACACACCATTACACCATACCCCCCAAACACACACCCTATACCTACACCCTATTCCTCCTCCCCACACATACACCCCCCCATACACACACCATTTCAACCCCCCCCCCCCCCCCCCCCCCCACACACACACACACACCAGTTGAGCACAAGAATTTCATTACTTATAATTTCTTTTATGAGTACATGACAATAAACTACTTGAACAACTTGAACTTGAACTTGATAGCTGGGTGAGAATATCCAGCAATAAAAATACTGCATATTACATTACCGGTACTTTCTTTTTGAATATGTTTTTTGGGAGTCTTTCTGTGCCTTTAATCAGATGGGACACTAGAGAGTGACAGGAAGCGGGCGGGAGAGACAGATGGGGTATGACCGGGAAATGACCCGGGCCGGACTCAAACCCAAATGTGGTACTGGCGCTGTAACCAGTTCTGCCACAGCCATCCCCCCCCCCCCCCCCCATTACTTTCAAGTTTATTTGTTTATACACAGTGTTGTGTCCCGATGTAATGTCTAATCTTCAAGCACATACCTTTGCCAACTTGGACAAGAGTTGGTTGACTGGTGAAGGGAAGTCAAATAATCCGTCCGCCTCCAGTGAGGTACGGCACACCGCAGAGTTGGAGCTACACAGAGAAAGAGAGAGGGAGAGAGAGAGAGAGAGAATGTAGGGAGATGGAGAGATAGAAAGAGAGAGGGAGAGAGAGAGAGAGAATGTAGGGAGATGGAGAGATAGAGAGAGAGAGAGAGGGTCAAAGTCAGTAATGTACTACATTAAGTGGTCCAAGTGCTCTTAGAGAGGGTGAAGGAAGCAGAGAAAAGCCTATTGATTATATATTACGAACGGCACTTAAGTCAATCCATTGGGAAACGCTTCACACAGTGGATGTAATGACATTTAAGTCTGATGAGTCAAAGTACAGCAGTTCTAGGAAGTTCCCAGTTACTCTTGAACCCAAGTTCCCCTTGAGATATTGCAGCTGATTACAATATGCATGTCTACTGATACAGGATATGCAGGTTTCTCTAGAATCCATAAGTGAGAAATGCTGTTTTAGATCTCCTGGTTAGTTTAATCTAACAAATCATAAATTCATCAGGGGAAACGAAGGTGAAAAGTTCTGTTGTGAAAAGCTATGTGTGGCATGAAGGAGTGAGATAAGTGTCCATTGCATGAATCTCACGCTCATTGCCGCCTGAGTTTTCATTAGCTCAAAACTTAAGTCGGTATGACTCCTGTGGTATGCAGAAACAAAGATGGGTCTGGTTTAAACAGTACAAAGTCATTTGGGTTTTGCCCCATCCCTCAGCTGTTTCCTTTAGGAACAGCACATGGTAACAGAAGGGATGCAAACAGGTAACGGGTAAAAAAAAAGGTCCGAATGCGGGAGCCGTAGCGCAGCCCACCACAAACGGTCTCAGTTCCCACGGAGATCCAGGCTCAAGTCTGGCCTGAGGCCATTTCCTAATCTCACTCCCCATCTCCGTCTCTCACTCCTCTCCTCCATCTCCTCACTGTCCTGTTAAATAGAGGCTCAATGTGGGGCAGGCTTCACAGGACGACAGACAGAGGAGGATGTTTTGTACCCACAACCAATGGCTTTACAATAATGTTTGTAAATGAGGAAGTGAACTGGGAAAATAAGAGGATGTCGATCTAAAGTGAACTCTGAGTTGTAACGGTTGTAAAAGGGTGGTGTGTGTGTGTGTGTGTGTGTGTGTGTGTGTGTGTGTGAGAGAGAGAGAGATAGAGAGCGCTGTGAGGTAATGCTGTGGGTAGAAGTGAGTGCTAAGGATGTTGTGAAAGGACTGTCGGTTAGTTTGAGAGTGCGCGTAAGTGGGTAGGTGAGGGCTGAGGGTGAAAGTTGTGAGTACGGTGGCTTACTTGGGACACTGGGTGATGATCACAGTAGGGTTCACACTGCGGGCAGAGCTGGGCTCACAGGGAGCTTCAATCTGATTGGATAATCTGTAGCTGTAACCCAAGACAACATTGTGTAAACTTTCTGATCAACAGGCTCTACCATGAGAAATATGATGTAGATCAAACATGAGGCATCTCTCAAAAACATACATCAATAATGTGTGTATCATTCGGAAACACACTCTCTCTCTCTCACACACACACACAAACACACACACACATAAACACACACACACAGAGTGGCAGAGAGAAAGAAAGAGAAATTGCCTGCAACAACTTATTTCTTATCAAAGATCCTTGATCCTTGATCCAACTGTTGAATAATATCCTTGATCCCTGATCCCACTCACCTCTCCTCTTCGCTGAGCGAGGGTACACTGTGGTACCAGTACAGAAAGCCCTCATCTGAGGTGAAGGTGCTACTCTTACAGGAAGACTGCAGCAGACGAATCTGGGCAAGAACCTCAAACTCCTGAGAGGAGGGGCAAAGAGGAATTTTCAGTGATGGAACCTCACCAGCGATGATAACTACACATGACTTATTGATACCATGGCACTGTCACTAAATTGAGTACCAGTGTGCATGGAATATCTATGCTGAAAGATGGTTTAACTATGCCACACCTAATAGGCCGGATTGTGTTTCTTTACTTTACTGAATATGCTATGTGGAAAAGATTACTCTCTGTCTGTATCAAGTTTTTTTTCTTTCTTTTTTTCTTTCTCTTGTAACACTTGAAAATGTGTGTATCATATTTTATATACACAGTATTTGAAAACTCATCAAAATGTATCTGATTCTAAACATTAATAAACTATAAATTAAAAAAAGGAATATCTATGCTACACATTTGGCTAATGTACTGGGTCTTAAACATTTCCCACTATTACAAAGCAATAGGTACCTCCCACACTACCCACAGGAAACATGCAGCATGCACTAATAATGCTCCGCCACTTTAGGCCATTAAGGGTGACATACTTAATTCTCCGTGTCGAGAGGGGAGGTGCTGAAGACAATGTAAAAAGTCTGTGTCACGGAAGATGAACTCACCCGCCTTTTCTTGTCAAAGTTGATGTAGCCATTCTGCAAAACAAGCGCTTGTCATTGCAAAGACCTTTCACACCAAATGTCAACCTCAAAACTTCAAAATGACTCTACAATGGATAAAAAAGAGTGAGAAACAACTCAAAACTAAGTACACTTTTGCTGGTAGCGTTTCCCATCAGCCAGGTGGGACATGTTGTTTGACACATAAACATTGACTATAAATGTTGATTACATATTGTATGCGGAAGATCAGGGTTTGGCACATGTTGTCCCATGAACGCATCAGTGGTTCCTCACTCCCCTCCATCGAGGCCATCCAGGTGACCTTGTACGACCTCTACTCCCTCTTCGTCTGCCTCTGCTCTTGGTCCATTGAATGGATGCATGCACTCCGCGGAGGAACCTCCTCTTATTTGTGTGTGATGGAATTGACTGTGTTGATTTGTGATGAAATTCTATTGTGTGTGTATATAAGTATACATATCGGTATTTATTTGTATGTAAGGCGCGCAGCATCATCAAAGACTGTTCTCACCTCAACCACAGACTGTTCACCCCACTCCCCTCCGGGAGGCGTTACAGGTCTCTCCGTACTGTTACCACACTGTACATAGCTGTACATACTGTACATATCTGTCTATATAGTTCATACTGAATATCCATTTATTTCGTTTTTCTTATAATTATTCTGTTAATACACTGCAAATATCTATATTATGCTGTTATAATGGTACTGCCAGTACATTGCACATATCTGTACATGTTGTTCATAAATTGTTCATATTACATAGTCATATTTATTCTGCTCTTATAAAGTAACTGCTAATACACTGACTGCACATATTTATATTTAATTTACCGGTATATATTGGGCAGCCGTGGCCCACTGGTTAGCACTCTGGACTTGTAACCGGAGGGTTGCCGGTTCGAGCCCCGACCAGTGGGCTGCGGCTGAAGTGCCCTTGAGCAAGGCAAGGCTAACCCCTCTCTGCTCCAAGAGCGCCGCCATTGTAGCAGGCAGCTCAGTGCGCTGGGATTAGTGTGTGTTTCACCTCACTGTGTGCTGTTTGTGTTTCACTAATTCACCGATTGGGTTAAATGCAGAGACCAAATTTCCCTCACGGGATCAAAAAAGTATATATACTTATATATATTACTCTAAACCACCATCTGTATACTACTGTCTACACTGCACTATATTTCTATATCACATTGTACTTTTCTGCTTTTTTGCACTTCTGGTTAGACACAAACTGCATTTCGTTGTCTTTGTACTTGTACTCTGCACAATGACAATTAATTTAGATCTAATCTAATCTAATCTAATGAAGGAGTGCCTGCCACAAGCTAGTTGTGCATTGTTGTTGAATCTGTTGAATCATGCTTTGTAATGTGAATAGACTTGGTTGTTGATCGCCCATTGTGGGAAATGCCCTACCAATAGCACAAGGAATTTAACTTTAGTCTGTGTCTGTGTCTTGTCTGAAATTGTCGTTCTTGTTAGAAAAAATTACACCCACAACTAGGCGTGACTAAAACACAAAAGTGTAATCTAAAAATGTAAAAAACCTAATAATAATTTGTATCTTTGGTTCTTTAAAAAAAAAAAAAAAAAAAAAACCATTCCTAGATTTCTGGCAGAGCGCCAGACTTTTCTGTGATAGGCTTTTGGCAGATGCCACACAAGAGGGGGCAGAGGGGGCTCACCTCCAGTTTGTCCTTTACAGCCGTGTCCAGCATGGTGAGGTCAGTGAGGAAGATGCCCAGGTAAGGCACCGTGCCCTGAGCACTGGACTGCAAGACCAGGACAGAGATCAAGGAACGTTTCAGTCAGGCAAAAAACTTGAACCCATTAACATACAGTTCAGCACCGCTCGTTGCAATGAGAGGTAGGAACCAATGTGTCATATACCTTAGAGGCTTATAATGAATGCAGATAACAAATGCAGACACGTCTTAACCTTGTGTTTTTCCAATAGCTTACCTTAGAGTCCAGGTTTGTGAATTTGGAAGTGCCCTCCTGAAAAGGAAGAGAAAGCCTCGTGGTTAGAGACATGATCTGAACTAAACTCTTCAAATACTGAAAGGATGCGAACAATCTGCATAACACATGCAAAGCATCAGCCATTTCTCTAGTACTAACCCAGCATTCAAATTCAGTCACATAAACCCCTTCATTTACACAGTAAGGATGTAAATACACACACAAGGCGCACAAAGTTCCGCAGTTCTGTTTATATTTGTTCCGTCACGTTGGGTGTCTCCCTTGTAGAGACAGAGCAAAGCAGGCAGAATTGCCTTTCAAGTTGTGTCATGTAGTGCATTAGAGACGGAGGCTGATGCTTCGGCAGAGCTGCCGCTAACGGATTAATCCATGACTCACCTCCTTGAGGAGCTCGCGGCTTTGTGAGTAGTTGTTTTGCTCGGAGAATATGGACGACAGTTCCTCGTATCGTTTTACCGCCTCCCTGCCGTTGTCAAAACAAAGCAACAGTAGTTTTGGCTGCAGCTCCCCTTTCTCACAAATGATTCATTACACTCCATCAAAAAAGACAGCACTTTTTACTGTCCTTACAACATTTTGATCATTTCAAATTTGTTATACAATTCAATGCACGTTCTTTTATAAGCTGCAAACATTAACAATTCACTGCAGAGGCACAGAGCGTTACAAAATTCAACATGAGCCGAAAGAATTGAGAGAAATCTCTTCCCATCACACACCTGTCAGTTTCCTGCCAAGTCCTTCTTAGTCTGTGCAAGGGGTTACTTTGGAGCGCCGACACAATGGCATAGAGGGAGGAGAAGTTCTTTCTGGCACGACAGGCCTACGGAAGAGACACAGGAAACACCTGAGCTTTGTACATGCACAGCCTCGTTCTGAATAATGTGGAAAGAATGACCTCAATTACACCGCTCTCAGATGGCAAACAGAACATGGCTAAGAAAGGGGCCAAGTGAAATACAATTTAGTCATTTTCTGCACTATTATAAAATAAACAAATTTGATTTGCAAAAACAAAAAGTTCAAATTAAACTAAGCCTTAGACAAAATGCAGATGTTTACTAAAAGCCAAGACAGTTAGGGATAGGGCCCGAGGGTCCTTTTACGAAATGGAGAAGTAGATAAGTTGTTTTGGATAAACAATGCTTTGGTAAATGTCCAAGAGCCAATAAGAGATAACTACAAGTGATGTGTGAAAAGAGCACAACTCCTGCAGCTGGTGCTCCGCCTCAACTCTACAAGCAGCAGAGCAGGGCCAGACCCGCTGTGGACCTGCACTGACCTCAGCCACGCTGATCCACTTCTCCACCAGCCGGGCCCGCTGCTGGCTGCGCAGGTCCGTCCGCCACAGGCAGGAGGCGCTGACGGCGTTGGCCAGCCGGTTGAACTGCCGTACCGTCTCCCGCACTGACCAGCACTGGCCCTCGCGACCCTTCTTGTCCCGCTGGGACCACAACGAGCCCAGACAGTGGTAGGGCACCAGCTGCAGAAACAGCTCCTGTGATGGGAGGAGGGTCAGACAGATTCCATATACTTTATTTCATTTGAATTGGGAATCAGATTTTCTGAATAATTAAATTATAATTTAAAATAGATTACAGCAGTCCAGCATTCTATTATGAGTTTTACAGGGTAAAGGAAACATTGTCTTTTCTAGAAATAAACATGCTTCCTATAACAGCTGATATGGAGCACTATTTTGCCAACTGTGTGGCCTTTGTTTTATATACCCCCCTCTTCCCCACCCCAAATGCAAAGTCCATGGACTGCCAACCTATGTAAATGACCTAGGCAACCAAACACTAACACAGTTTATATTCCTGGTTCTCAGCTGCAGAAATAGCTCCGATGACAGGAGGAGGGACAGACAGACAGACAGACAGACAGACAGACAGACAGACAGACACCCACAGAGATAAAAGGTGAGACTTTTCTATCTATTTTCTCTGTGATCCCCTTTTTCAGGGTCTTACACAGCGGCATGTGGCACTGCCTTGGAGATACAGTTTTACTACAAACAGAAGGAACAATATCACACTGATCTGTTCACACATCGTTATGAAGTTTCCAAAACAACGTTTGGTGCATTGATGTTGATGATTCTACACTGATGATTCTATTTAGTGAAAACAACACCCTCAGCATATACTGCAAACATGGCTGTCTTGAAAAAGACAACAATGAGTATACCTGTACTGTATTTAAGGATCTTGTGCTTTAACTGATTAATGTTACTGTAGAGTTACTCTACATTAACAATGACACAGGCAGTATTACTCAAAGACAATGAAGAAAATGTGACACTGAAAAAAACGACTGACTATATTTGAGCCCATGAGTAAATAAATGTGATGCATCCACTGCTGATGTCTGTCTTAGACTCACCGTCTCGATCTTGGTGAGCTGTTCAGCGATCACATTGGCGGGGAAGCCCAGGATGTGGGAGGCATCAAACTGTGTCCTGTCGCCTGTGGAACTCACCGACAGACCCCGGTCTGGAAAAGAAAATAGCCGGTAGGTTCAGGTTGCAACAGCAGCACACATACATTTATAAACAGTGCAACCAAAACACTACTACTGTACAAACACTTCTACATAATCTACAAAGATCAACACACACAACCATTTCTTTTCTAAATAGCCTTTCTACTAGGTATTAGAGCACATTAGCACATGTTACATCAGCCACACAAGACTACAGTACACAGTTGTTGTCCCATTGCATAAAAGCCCCGTTTTACACAGTCCAAAGTCAGACATGAACAACGGGGAGATGGAACAGAGACTGAACAGCTCGAAAAAAAGGAGAGGGAAGAAACCAGCCGAACCGACACAAAGATGGCAATGCCATGTAGACACTGAAATCAAATAAGAATGTAAAAATGACCAAAGAGTTTTGCCAATTAAAAATACTATGGGAAAATGAGAAGAGACAGAGTAATTAAAAACAGTGAGACAAAACAGACAGGGGAGGACAGTGAGGCAGAGCAAGCGAAAGCAGATAAAACAAATCCAGATCCGTGGGAATGTCTGAGGGACCAAAGAGGTAGGCAGCAGGAAGTGGACGGCGAGAGGGAAACCACGGCAATGCTGAGGGACTCTGGCTCTCCTCTCACCTCTGGGCGGGTCGGAGAGCAACTCCCGCTCGCTCAGCTCCTCGGCCACCCCCAGCACGCGCGCCCTCAGCTCGGCCCCCGCCGGGTCTCTGGGCAGCAGGGGAGCCACGCGCAGCAGGGACGCAGCGTCCCCCATGGAGCGGAAGTCCTCCGGGTACTCGCTCAGCCACGTGCTGAAGACGCTACACACAGCCCTGCCCAACACACACACACACACACATCCATTCTTTTAGCAAACAGTTTCATACAAAACAACTTACAAAATGGGGCACAATATTCAGATTACAATACAAGAGTAGACCTTAATTAATACTTAATACTACATCAATAAATACTACTACCAGAGGAGACTGTGAGAAACAATAAATACTACATCAATAAATACTACTACCAGAGGAGGCCGAGGGAGGGCAATGCAGGTGTGAAGGTTCTGAATCCAAGCTAAAGTCTTGTAACCTCATTACACTAGTGGTGAAACTTGACTTGGTTTGCCACTTATAGACTATCTACAAACACTCCTATTATAAATAAACTATCTGTTTGAATTTCAACAAACCATGTGTTAACTCCAAATCCAAATAAACTATTACCTTTTGGACAGTAAAATGTGTGTCATGAAAATGATTTGTAACTTTTCAGAGCAGCATCTCTTGCATGCCTTTTAAGGTCACTTAGTTTAGACATGCCTTTCACTGGTGAACTGTGACAGATTTTGCCTTGATTGCCTTTACTTTGCCAGATCAGCCTTGATGAATTTTAACTCATAGTTTCTTGACTACTATCAGATCTTCTCCCACAGTTACTCATGCAATGAAGCAGCCAGGCTCAGTTGGAGATGTTAGATCTGTGCCTCTCTGAACCTAATCAAATGACTCCAGCTGACGAGAGGAGCATCCTGCAGACGTACTTGTTGAAGGCCTGTCTTGTCTGCGTCCTCGTGCTCTCACCCGGCGGGCTTTCTAATCTAGAATCAGAGCAAAACACATGACACATGTTGAGAGTCCAGCAAAGGCAGAGAATACAGAGGGAAAGTGAAGGAGAAACATTGACAGTGTAAGACGTCACTCGTCAGGACCAATGAGGGAACTGGGAGTGGTCGAAGGAAATCGTGAAGCTTCCGCGCGCTGTTGGAAATAACAATTGATTATAGAACCCCTGTTAACCTAATGATTCTGACCCCGCTAGATATGGAGAAGTTTCAGTCAAAGTAATATTACTATCCATAGTAGGCCGATGTAGGCCTACCCACGATACTGTTACATGAATGCCTTCTAGCTATTTAATTAGACTCAACTTCCCCAAGAATAGTGTGCAAGGCCCTCCTCGGCCGATTAATTCGGGAGGCACCATTTACTGAGTAATGATCCTAGTGTGAAAGTTGGTCAGAGGCTATAGTGCTGGCCTGGACCACTATACTCATCTGGACAGAACATCTTACCGAAGCTACAGAGGGTTCAGGGTGTGCTAAGGTTAGCTGTCTAATTCCAGACTACTAATAAAATCAGTGACCCACCACAGTACAATACGATGGCCAGTTCTCCTGGTAGCATGCCTACTTTCACTGATTTAGCCCCACGGCCCTAGGGACTAATCCTAGCCGTTCCCCCTGGCACATCTTAAACTTTGAGGGATATCTAAAGAAATTCTAGAAAACTATGCGGGTCAAAGCATAACAATTTATTTGTCAGATACAAGCTATTCATCCAATACATTATAGAAGGTACATCTTAATGAATAATGTGAAAGTTACGAAAACAGGTTAAAGGTTCATTTAGGAAGCCATATGAAGCAATCAGAGAATGAACATACCAGCTCAGAGGATGATGACTACACACCTTAGTGGTGCGGGAGATTCTGACTACAGAATGGCTCCTAGAATTCTCTGTGAACCTCACTTAAATAGTCTACCTAGTTTGTGGTTGGTTACATTGATTTGGGATCACATGGTTGGAGGTCAGCTGATTTGAGAGTACTTTGATGTGACTTGAGACCATTGTTGTAGTAAGAGTGAATTAATCAAGACATGACAATGTTCACATTAATTACATTTCCTGCTTCCTAGTTAGTTTCTTCTGTGAAAAAGGCAAAGGTTATAGATATAATCAAAAGTTGTTATAGCAGCCATATGTGACAATGGGCCCACCATGAGGTCATACCATCATGTGGTAGAGTAATTAATCAACAGTTCACATGATCAGGAGTTTGATCAGTATAGAAACATTAGGACTCCTTACAACAGTTATAAGGAAAGTAATACATTCACTGATGCAGCACTGTTTCATTGTATAAAGTCCAGGGCTTTCAATTCTTTTCACAGCCATCTACTGTAGATTAGCCCCAATAGCTCCAACAGAGCAGTCCTTTCAGCTCATGCCAGGCTTAATCTTAAAGGCAAGAACTACAAGCCCCTCATGAATTAAGTCAAGGAAGTCTGAAAAACATCCATTTTAGACAAATGTATTTTTAACTGACCATCCTCATCTCTTTCATACTCCATTCAGTGCTACTGCTCCTCTATGAATCATATTCAGCCATTTCAGCCATTTAAATCCTAAGGACTAAGAGCCTTTGCCACAGTATGAATTGATATTGCTTCTGTAATGCACTTCTGTCCTGGTGACCCTGTGGGACTCTTGTGCTGTGTACAGTACCTGTCAGCGAGGATGCCCAGCACTCTCTCCGTGGTGGTAAAGGAGCGGTACGTGGACAGGAAGATGGAGATGAAGGACGAGTCGCCCACGGCGTAGGCGTGCAGGAGGTGGAGGACGAGCTTCTCTTCCGTGCCGGCCTTCACGCACCGCGAGCGGGATCTGGGGGACTGCAAAGGGCAGCGGGGTATCAGACCTGTTGGTCCCTCTCTGAGCTGCAACAATGTTTATGTTGTTATAACATTGTTTATGTTGTTATAACATTGTTTATGTTGCTATAACATTGTTTATGTTGTTATAAGATTGTTTATATTGTTTAGTTAGCTCCTGGGCTCCTGCAGCACCACATGCTACAGGCCAGGGGTTTCATTGTGTTTGACACTCACACACTTCTGCAGACACAACTTTACTCATCAGTGGCCATTTGTACTTGCAGAACAACAGCCCTGATTTAGGTAATCAAGGGTCAACTACCCTGATAGCAATCAGATGCACTTTTAATAAGGCAGGATAAAAGATTTTCCCAGCTGATAATTACAATGCAATAAACCATGGAAACCACATTGTGTTGCTGGCTGCAAGAGCAAACACTGGGAAATGCTAGCGTGAAGAAAACTCCTCAGGTCCATAGC
The DNA here is from genome assembly GCF_046254945.1 of Alosa pseudoharengus. Taxonomy (NCBI): domain Eukaryota; kingdom Metazoa; phylum Chordata; class Actinopteri; order Clupeiformes; family Clupeidae; genus Alosa; species Alosa pseudoharengus. The sequence goes on from NW_027468587.1 coordinate 31,109,727, forward strand.
CTGTAGATTCAAACAGCACCTCAGCAAATCTACAGCTGAGGCTGTTGGCTCTTAAGAGTGCAGTCTCACCAGAGGACCAGAGGGGGGGCCATGCTGTTGCTTCACCACCACCGTGTACATGATGCCATCCTCCTCCTCTTCAGACACCATCGACTGGCAGGGGAGGGAAACACACTTTAAAGGAACACAGTCGAACTATTCATATCTATGCCCTCAGGCGGCAGTATTCAGCACCAGTTAACAGTAAGACCTTACCCAGTTAGTCATCAGCTGACTAAAAGGGTCCTGATCCTATCCGATTAACAACAAATAACAGGTCATCTAACAATTTGATATTGTTATGTATTTTCCCTGCAATACCAATATATCGTACTATAGGCAAGTATCAGATAATGTCAGATAATGCACACTATGAAATGAGAGTAAACTATTTTACAAAATAGAATAATAGAATGATTATGTGAATAAACTCAGTGTATTGATATCATTTTGCGAGCAGAAACATCACACTATATCCAACGTCAAGTGTTTTCTCCCACTCTAATGGAATGACAGGAGGGAACAGGAAACAAGGATGCCAGAGAGTGAGATCTCTGAGATACAGGAAGTCTCACAGGCAATGCTCATATGCAACGTTGCTAGTTGCTCCAGTCAAATTACTGATCAGCAAAGCCACAGAGGTGCCCTAGCAGTAGGAAATTTGCTTCTGAAGAAAATGTCGTATCGCCAGTGCAGGTGTGATTCTTGATTACCAGTTTCAAAACAAAATCTCAAATAGAGCTACTCATACATATCAAATACTTCTAACTTTCAGAAAGCACATAAAGACCAAATACTGCCCTCTATTTGTAAACAATCATAGGCATCTTATAGACGTTCAGTTCATAAAAAAGCCCATAATTACTCCATAAGAGGAGTGTAACTTTATATACACTTAAAATATAATTCTTCAGTAATGAGGACATGCCTTTGCTTATACTGTGTTTATTTGTTTCACGAGTAAATAGGCCTACACATGATCGCAGCTTCATTATGGCCATGCAGTTTGAATTTAACTCATTATTATCTATTAGCCAAGACCAACTTCAGAACATTATGCCCCTACTTTGTAGCCCTGGGCTATACTGCTACTTTATGAAAAAAACTCTTATTGGCTAAGTATGGTGGTTCATTTCTGCATAATGTGGCCTACCAGGTCCAGCGGGCAGTACCACGTCGTTTTCATGGGTGAAGGCTCCACCTGTGGAACAACAGACAATGAATGCTTGCAATGGTGAACCAAAGAGGGAAACCAGGTGTTATCAAAACAGAAGTTTGCAAGTAATTAGAAAGAATAGTATGCATCAAAGTTAATGGACATTAATGTATACACACTGTTCATAATGAATGTCACTATTTTTTTTTATTTTGTTGTATTTTGTAGTAATAGCATTGTTATTAAAACAAGGGCCTTGTTTTTACCAAAAGAGACATAATTTAAACATACAACCCTATGAAATACGGTACACTGATCATAAAAAAAAACACTTCTGCATTTGACACATGTAACAAGACGCTGGATAGGGATTATGAGTAAAAGTTAATATTATTTTACATTTCAAATATCTACAGGAAAGGTGTTAAATTCCCTCTGCTACAAGTAGGGCATTTCCCACACTTGCTGATCAACAATCAAACCTATTTCACATTACATAGCATGATGTTATATTCAACGACAATATAATAGGCTTGTGGCAGTTGCAAATGTGCCACATACTTTACCCTGGATCCATAAAAGCCCTCCTTCACGGTACACCATGTACTGCCACAGAGACCACTCAACCAAGCCTTTTTAGAATTGTACAACAGGGCATGAGATACAACCATATACAATGGGCTGCTGCTGTTGCCACATATTGTACCAGGGGTCCAACATACACTACTAGTAAACCAACATCATCAAAGATCATATCTGACAATACATCACTTACATGCTCCTGACCCTGAACATGATAAACAAAAATAAAGTTTACATAAACACTTCAGTTTTACAATATACTCACTGCATCACTGTAGAGTTCATTTGACAAATAAGCACATTCACCAGTGTGCCTAAATGAGCACATATATAACACATGTCTTATGTGACAGGCATCCAGAGACTTTCCGTCATGAAAAATGCATGAGGATGAGAATGCTTATGACATCACCGTATCCCTTGTCGTAGCTGCTCATAGCCAATCAATGAACATGTGTCATTTCCTGTAACGGCTAACCCCATTGCAACACTATGAGCATTCAGCTTCTGAAAATTCCATTATATGGCAGCAGAATGTCAGTATGTTGACAAGTGCTGTAACACAAGCATGCTCCTAGCGGTGTAATCTCTGTGGTCTGGCCTCTTTTATCTATTTCAAGTGGTGATGTAAATGACAGGTACAGCATGCAAATTGTGCAGCTCATGAAGTAGGGCACAGAAAGACCATCGTACTGACTCATGCATGAAATCCATAGCTGTAACGGAACTCATGAATGCTGAGCAAAACTGACCTTGTCTCTCAACTGGCTAAGCTCAACAAGTCCTGATTAATACCCACATGGACGCCCTGTTTCACTGCCCCCCCACACACACACCTCCCTTTTGAGAGTCAAAAATACATGGATGACATACTGGTCATGCTCATAATCAGCTGACGCAGATTTGATAGAGAAACATCTCATCCTGTATTCCCAGAAGGTGCCGCGGCTGCTGCTTAGCTGTGAAACACTTCAGGTCTGTTCCTAATCTCATTTTCAAGAGAGCAGAGAAGTGAGATGACAAGACAGAGTGTGTGAGGAGAACGCTACCTTTTAGAGCCTACAAGTCCAGACAGAAGCCGGAGCTTCCTGGAAACGCTCAGAATCCAAACAGAGTGAGCGTCTTCCGCAGCTCTGGTCATCTGACTTCAAAAAGTTCCTTGTCTCACAGCTTCTCACTTTCTTGTTTGCAGCGAGCCTTCAATCCCGGTTCTGCTCCCTACGCTTCTTTCTTTTGTCTCCTGCTTGGCCAAGCTCGCTCACTGAGTGAATGAGTGAGTGTGTGTGTGTTTTTGAAGTATACAAACACACCTGAGGCTCTCACTAGCCCCTCCCCACTGGTGTCAAGTCACCAGGGCACACCCAAGCACGAGTCCCAATGGCCTGCAGCTATTGGCTATTGACAATTCTTTCCATCTCTCTCTCTCGCTCTCTTTCTTTCCCTCTCTCTCTCTATCTCTTTCTGTTCCTCCCTCCCATGGGATCAAACTGACCAGTGTTGCTAAACCTGTTTGACTGATTACTATAGCACAAAAACAGATAGTTTTACACACTCTTGCTCAGACTTTTCTTAGAGACTACGTTGTGTTTTTTTTAGCTTGTTCAACTTTGCTCACAAATAAATAAAAGGACAAATTATATTTGCTCAAGATAATGGCACCAGATGGATATGTGTATTTACACTAAGTTTCACATCCAGAGTTCAAACAAGCTGCTAGCTAGTTTAGCTATCTCTCTGAAATGGAGACAGGGTTCCCTTATAAAACGGCAATTATGGTATTTTGGATAAAAATGCCATAACCTCCTGCTTCATATCTTCCATTTTGCCTGTCTGTCATGGATTTTTACTCCTGCTTTGCTTCACAGCATGTGTCCACATGTTCCAATCAAGTGAGACCTTTTTCCCATGAAGTGTGAACAGTGACAGGTAATCCTGCTCCTGCCTTTCCAAGACTAAAGAACTTTGAAGTAAATTATTTTCACAGAGCTCATAAAATATTAAGTGCTACAGCCAAACTGTGGAAAAACATCCTCTATTAAATGCTTCCTATTGAAGGCAGCACACTGCTACTGTGTGACTACGTTCTGCCCTTCTCTTGAGGCCTATCCTGTCACGGTGGTTCAGGACTGATTGTATGTGCGACTCTCTTGCAGTTTGGTCCGTTGCTTCGTTTGTTTCTTTTCTGTCCACCACTGGGCTCTGTTCTCTGCGCACAGGAAGTCCGTAATGAGAGTGGACAAACACAGGAAACAGGACATGTTACCATGTCACGCTGCCACCCGCGCCAACCTCAAGCACCCTCTTACCCCTCCATCCGCTGGCTTTTCCACTCTCCCCCCCCCCTCCACTCCCTCGCCCCCCTCTCCCCCGTTCATAACCGTGGTTCCCCTATGGTGGCCTACATCCCTAAAATGCTGGCAGCCTTGTGAGGAGAAAACAGGAAAGAGCCCTTTTGAATCTCTCTCTCTTTGCCTCCTTTGCATGTTTACTCACACACCACTCAATGCAGAAGGCTTTGTGAGCTTTTCCAAGGCCCACCAAGCCTTAGGGATTTGAGTGCAACAATATAAGCTGAGAGTTCTTATGGACGTATTATTGTTGTCGTCTTGCATGTTTGTTTGCACTATGAGCAAATGTCCTATTTTTGCAAGCGGCCCATAAATACTTCTTAGACTGGTTTATTTAAAGACACCCATTGTCTGTGGCTCTTTCTCTCACACTGTTCTCTCTCCTCTGGGGTTCCACCTCTTCCTTCCATCCTCTCTGGTTCTATCCCTCTCATGCATTCATCCATCACGGACATGCAATCCTTCTCCTTCCCTTCTTCCATTTCAAATTCCCATTGTGAGCAAACTGGCCTGCGGTGCCCTACAGTCAACTGACCCTCACTGTTTCAGGCAGTACAACCATGTGACTGATTAGAAACAGTATGGATTATGTGTATGTGTGTGGTTGTGTGTGTGTGTGTGTCTGTGAAGGTGATTGTGTGTGTGTGTGTGACTAAGAGTGTGTTTGTATGTGTGTGTGTGTGTGTGTGTGTGTATGTGTGTGTGTGTGTGTGTGTGTGTGTGTGTGTGTGTGTGTGTGTGTGTGTGGTTGTGTATGCGTGTTTGTATGTGACTGAGTGTGTGTTTGTATGTGTGTGTGTGTGTGCATGTGTGTGTGTGTGCGTGTGTGTGGGTGTGTGTGTATGTGTGTTACTCGCACACATCACATCTCAATGATCGACACTGGTGGTGGAAAATAGGGTCATGTGTCGACCCATATCTCCCCAGGCCTAGTTGGCGGTGTGCACTGGGCAGACTTGACACAGATCAGCATTCTAGCCAGACAGACACATGGATGCATACAGACCCCCCCATGCTAGCACATCCCTCAATGGATGAGACTACTGACCCAGCTCCACTGTGTGTGTGTGTGTGTGTGTGTGTGGGGGGTGGGGGGGTTAGTGACACCAGAGCTTGGGGTGGTGAAACAAAAGCCCGAGTGTGTGTCACAGCACAAACCCGGCACCCCCTCCGTGCATAATTCACAAGTGAAGCCCAGTGCAGTTAGTCAGGCAGTCATGTGACTCGTACTTACACAGAGGGAAGTTACAACAGCGAGGGCCATGCGCCTGAGTCAGTCAGTGTGACTTCTTTATTTAGGACCTCGAATCAGAGTGCTACATGAGCATGCAAGCAGAGCACAACAGCGAGTTGCAGAACACTTTGCTTACGGTGCGTGCAGGGGGGGGTTAGTCATCCTAAGAGTTCCCCTGTGTCACGTGTGTGAGTGTTTCTTGTGTTTATTCACAACATGTACATGTGTATATCTAGTGTGGGTGCACTGGGTATCGCGTTCTCAGTGCAGGCTGATAAGAACTTTATGGCTTCGCACCCAATAAGGATTAACAGGGCCACTTGTGGTGAAAAGTTGCCAGTCAGCCAGTCCACGCATTCAAAGAAACTGTGGTCTCTCTTGTGGTCTCTCTCTCTCTCTCTCTCTCTTTCGGTCTCTATTTCTCTTTCACTCTTGCCAAAGATAACGTCCTGTAAATATTCCGACTGTAAATACGCTCCGCAGGATGAGTTTATAAAACAAATAACAATGGCTGAGTCAGCGGGTTTCTTCACACTGCTCTTTCGGTTTTGAATCTACCCTGACGCCCAATGACGGCTTAAACTGATAGCACTATTTTTTATTAAAAAAATATTGATTAAAACAATTGCTACATGCTCTATACTAATACTGTTTATTGTTTGTAAAAAACACGTCCGTAGCATATACCATATACTGTAATATGCAGAGAAACAAAAAATAACAGTACATAGATAAAACGTCTCAGTGTAGTTTTCACACGTTAATAAGTTATTTATTATATAGTACTCAGTTGTTAAGTCAAAATGTAAGTCTGGATTATGCAAAATTAAGTCATTAAGTCTTATTTTACTTTTGGAAAATTAAGTGCAGAAATATAGAAAAGACAAATTATAGTTTTGTGTGGGCATATAACACATTGCACCCTATAGCACCATTTCGCTAACCTCACTTTACACGTTCCTTAAACAGCTGTTGAAGACCCCACCTGATGCTGGTGCACTACTGCAGAAAGACACTGATTGCTTTCTGGTCTCCTCTCACAGGCTTAAGAGGAGGGTTTCACCGACACATATAAAAACTGGGCCTAACCTGTGTAGTGTCAGTTTGCTTTGTGCCTGGTGTTTTGCCTGAGCCATCGCAGGGACGGTCTGTGTCGGGCTGCAGGGGCCGGTAGCCGATGAGAGGCACATCCCTGGATCCCACCCCAGGCAAGTCCACAGCAGCCGTACGCAGGTTGCGGGAAAGCATGGTGGAGATGGCTAGAAAGAGAGAGAGAGAAAGAGAGAGAGAAAAAAAAGAGATGAATATGCTTGTGTTTATATTCCATAATAGAAAATCTACATGTTTCATATCCCTGGTACTCTGTTCCTGAAGTGGTAATGTCATCCAAAGCTGATATGGATTCCTATGTATGTTTAGATCAAGCAAGTTCCACTTGTGTGAGAGAGAAAGGGGGGTGGTGTATTAAAAGAGGGTCATGGTTATACAGTATACATTAATAACCTAGGCTAACTCTTTCCATCAGTCATTTGTACCGAAGTTCTGAACCAAGTCAACACAGGAATTGCAACAGAGTGTCACCTCACCCTGCTTGCTGCTTCATTTGTTTACATAATTTACATTTCCCCTTGCTGAGCAACAACTTCTAATTTGAATTCCAACTCCTCCTTCCCCTTCCCCTTTCTCTGAGAGGTATTTTGATTACTGTGCAGATAGGCACCAGCGGCAGGAAAACAAGTGCCCTAACCCACGACACTTTCTGTGCTGCAGAAATGGAGGTCAGGTGGGTCTGAGTTCAACATTAACCTACGGTAATACAAAACATATTCATAGACTTTCCAAAGCCCTGAGCCAGCCTGGAACTAAACCAAATGTAACACAGCCTAATTAAATGAAGCAGGACAGCGCATACGATGAACAGACTTACTTCAACAGACTTTTTTGACATGACATTCTCAATGGCCAAGATAATTAAACGGAGTTAGGTTTTTACCAAACAAAATGTTTAATAAAACCGCATCTTAACTAGGGCCCCAAATGATCCGGCTTTTCCAACATGTTTACCCCTCCAGTTCTGTTGGATCATTCACTTCCTATCAATAGGCTCTATTCATAGCCAAAGATGGCCTCAGCTGACCAGCACAAATATTTACGTATGAGTGTCTATAACGTACAGTAGGGTGAGACTGTAGGTAGGTCACACCCGAAACAAGCACAATAGTCCGTTTAAATCAGTCGACAGACTTTGTATGTCTTTTCTTTAGACCAACTGAATGCACAACTTGCGGACAGAAAGCCTATACATGACAAAGTTTAGGGACACTCACGGTTGTCGCCGATTAAGACCATGTAACAATAACTCCTACAGACGAAGGCAAACCGAGACATAATTAATAGGCCACAGATAAAACATACGACTCAATGTTGGCACCATTATTGAAAATCAGGGCAACTTACGCCTCCGTGTATGTAGTCTACGTTGTCTTCATATGCGCTCTGATGCTTGATTCGGCGAGCGTAATTCGCATCGGTCATACACCGTTGCGGTATCCTCAAGGGTGAAATGATACCTGCTAATGGTCGACCGCAATGTCCATCCGGTCTCGTTCACAGATGCCTCCGAAGTCAGGGTTTCTCCTCCTCCATATCTCTGCCTCCCCCCTGTCGCCTGTGAAGCCTTATCGTGTGATTACACTGGTGAACTGAACGTATCCGTGTGCTGCACACTCCCTCCCTTCGCTCTGACGGCGCAGTTCCTGTCATCTAGACTACGTGCTCAACGCATTTGGTGCATTGAGGCAGAGCACCTCTGGCAAACTATTTGACAGGGAAGATTTTATAGTACACTCAAATCCATTTCTCATGCCAATTCCGCCCAACGCGTATGCTTCTAACATGTAGCCTAATTTGAGTGTGAAATGGAAATGGTTCATGTTTATTCGGCATCACAGTAAGGGTTTAGGGTAGTGAAAATAATGACAGTAGGCCATAGGCCATAATGGTGCGCATACCCTTTGACTTTTTGACAGCTACATGGCGCTCGAGGTTGTTATTTGGCGACTAGGCTAATCATTTGCACTGCAGCAACTGGACGGGAAGTGAGGATTTCTGGATATGAAAGGGATTTAAGTTTATCCCTCGGGGCAAAGTGATGCGAAGGAAGTCATGAGATATTAGGAAGAAAAACTAGAATCACTGTCAGCATTGAATTGGACCATCTGAGTCTCACAAACCTTCTACAGGCTTATGACTAACTCATTACAATTTCTTCATGTGACTTTTGAGAGTAGGCCTAGCCTAAGCCTCTCTGTGATGTCCTGAACAGTGATGTCCTGGACAGACGTTCTTTCAACGCATAAACAATGATAAGAATTCAAATGATCGTGAATGCTGTTGTCTCTCTGACTGTAGGCCTAGGCCTATTTCCCAAGTTGATATCTGACCGTTTTTAAATGAGAAACGATGGGCACAAAGTTATTTCAGGCTAACAACTTATTTGTTTAGACTCCATTATCATCATTTGTACATATATCATGTCGTTTTGACCCAGTATTTTTCAACAGCTATTACAATAGGCTACATTTGTTTGACCCAGTATTTCGACAGTAGGCTATTTCAATATGCTACATTTTATATTGCATTCTCAGTTAAGGTTTTAGAATGACTGCTGCTTTGTCCCTTAAAGCGTATGTTGGAGGATATTAAATGGACAATACACCTGGCAAACGATTATTATGTAGCCTACCATGACACAATCCTCAATATGTTTGCTCCATAGTCAAAACCTCGACCTGGCCTTTTTTTTAGCAGGCTGGGGCCAACATAGCCTAGAAATCTAGACGCGCCCCTAGGGCCAACAATCATCAATGGACTAAGTGAACTGAGTGGGAGGGGTGTCATCGCCACCTGGTGTAGAAAAAAGAAAGTTAAATACAGCGCACCTAAATTGCTAGTAGCCATTTTATGACAACATTGGCTTACTAATTAACAAACGTGCATTTAAGACGTTGTCGCGATTTAAAGTCTCGGATAAATATGTAGGCTACATAAGTTATGTCGTCTTTGTGATAGTTAGTCCTCCTTACCTGTTTGGTTTAACTAGCCTATAGGACCAAACTGAGGTATTTTCAGTCTCAGTCTTCAGGTCGGGGGGGTTATTCCAAGTACGTGGTTTAGTGACAAACCTGGGTAAGTTAAATCCGAGTAAGTGGGAAACCTTTTACAACAAGAGCCCTATGACATTGTTTTGTGAGGAGAATGAAGCCATACAGCTCTTCTATTAGGAGGCTTACCCTTACTCTTACACTAAACCACGTAGGCCTACTTGAAATACACCCCCCCCCCCCCACACACACACACACACACACACGCTCTAAACATTTCCCTGGAAGTTTTTTTTAACACCGTATCTCCCATAATTTTCATTTTTTTTAATAATAATGGCCTAAGGCTCTTTTGGGTTAGAGACAATTAGAACATGTGCTGTAGTAGGCTATAGGCCTAACGTAAAAAAGTTTGTTGGCAGCTAAAATATGACTTTAGTTGGTTGACGAAACATTATTCGTCAATAGGCTACAGCAGTTGAGTCTATCATGGCAACCAAAGCAAAAGGCTATACAGAATTGTCACGTCATATGCGTATAAAATGTGTGCAGATCAGCTACTTCAAATTTGCTGCGTTTCACAAGAAAAGGGAAATGTACATGTACGTGCAGATTAAATTGTAGCATTGGTTAGTCGTGGTTACGAGCTTTGAGACTGATGATGTAGCTTATATATTATAAATAATAATAATAAAGGGGTAAGGCTACGTGCTTTTAAATAGGCTAGCGATCAACTGAGACTAAGACTGAACCCTGGGCATGGTGTGCCTGTGTGGAATATTTAATTAGGATCATATTTCATTAAAGCGACTTGGCTGCACGAGGAACTTTTCGGGATGTAGCTGCAGACTACTCACTGGGCAGCTTTTTCTACGTTTAAGCGGCAAGGAGGCATTTTCAAACTTTCCTCAAACAGTCCCCGGCGCACTTTCAGCTGGACCAATTAAGACTGTCGCCTCACAACTTTCTTTAATTAGCAGCGCGCGAATTAATACCCGGCGCTGAGAGCCATTATCGCCCTCCTTCTAGGTTTGGGACGATTACACTCTAGAACAGAGTCTAATTGTCCTGATAGGAAATTCACATCAAAATATCGGTCAAATTTACAGATGTGAAGGTGTTCTCGGTCCGTTCACTCCCCGGTCCCCCTATCTCCCTCCCACTCGATCTCTCTGTTTTATGTCTGCGTCACAACAAGTCGGTCGAGAGAGAGGCAGAGATGATGGCGTCTCTCGCGGGTTGATTCTCATGCTGCTCTGACAAACACGTTTAATAACATCAATAGGAGGGGGAAAGAGAGGAAAGGGATGGGAACATGACGAAACGACGTCGCGGAAGACGGACTGATAGAGAGACAGACGGACAGACGCCTTTTCACTGACGGGTTGACTGACACTCGGTTTGGCACCGACACACACGTACACATCCACTCTTGCACACACAGACACATACATAACCGGACAGTAATTGTGACGGGGAAAAACAACAGAGGAGAAAAGGCATTTCATGTCAAGCTTGCACGGAAATCTCTGTGACCCCAGCGGAGAGGAGTTCGACTTTACAGGTAGCTTTTTGTCAATATCGCTTCGGTCACTGTGTTGCTGCTTAATTGATCCGTGAATTTGATCATGTGTAGCGAATTTCTTGAGTGCATTCATCTGCATAATTTTTTGCACGCGAGCCGTAACATGTCTAAACATTAAATATGCACAACAGTTAACATCTGTTCTGTTCGTCTGTCATCAGGGAAATAATGGATTCGTGCATTGTTTGAGTGTGATAATATAATGTGACTAGATTCCATCATGCATTGTATGGTTCTTATCATATCATGTATGGCACCGTAAGTGTTTGCATCTGTGCTAATGTGTACTTACTTATGCCACTCAGTGTACTGTACTGTATAGTGTCGCTATGCTCTTAGTGTGAATTTAACCCTTTGTGGCCCTTAGTGTTACTGATATGATAAGGCCCTGCAGCGTTTTGGGCTCTCCCCGTCTACTGTTGGAGAAAAACTTCATACTGACTGGTAGCCTACTGAAATGAAAGTCTGTTGCTTCATCTCTCTTGCTCTCTCTACCTCTGTCTGTCTCTCACTCTTTCTCTAAAATCACACACACACACACACACACACACATACACATTGCCTTGCAGGATGGGGGTAGTGAATGAAGGAGATGATGTTTTAGCGCGATGGAGTGATGGACTACTTTACTTAGGCAATGTTAAAAGAGTGAGTGCACTACTTTTTGTGTTTTTTTTTCCGTTGCTCTTTTTTCATTTCATTGAAACTTCCCTTTATGATGTACCCATATAGCACACATATATTTTTTCTGTCCTAGGTGGATGGAGTCAAACAGTGCTGTTTGGTCCGATTTGAGGACAACTCTGAGTTCTGGGTCTTGAGGAAAGACATACATTCATGTAAGTTTGATAAATGCGACCTGGACTTTTCAACATATTAAAACGTGGATACCAAAAACGTTCTTTGATTCTACTCCGGCTCTGTTGTAAGGAAGTAAACACCTGGTTAAAATAGGCTGCAGACAATGCTAGACGAAATGGAGGAAGCCAGGAGGAAGTTGTGCTTGCAATCCAAACATTGGTGGTTTAATCTATGTCCTAACAAGAGTAGAAGGGAAATATTCTCTGCTCTTTTATTTATTTTGTTAAGAAACCGAACCGTTACATTCTACAGAAAGTGTTTATATTAAAGCGTGTTTCAGTGTTGGCTATGGCCATACATACTATACCAGAACAGTCCTGAGCATCGCATTCCTTTACCCATTTGAACTTTAATGTTAAAAAATGTAGTATTAGCTAGGGCTTATTATTGCACATTTTATGGTTATATCATCTCTCTCTCTCTCTCTCTCTTTCTCTGTCTCCCTCTCATTCTCTGATATAATGATCTTAGTGTTCCTGTTGAAACAGAGCAAAGATTAGAAGTCTTGGCAGCATTAGGAGCAGGGTTGATCGTCTTCCGTGAATCAGAATTCTGATTTATGTCATGTGGAGGAAAGAGACTACTGTGTGAGAAGGCTGTTGCGTTTTAGCTCTGGTCGAACACACCCAGATATGCACTTCAGTGGCTCAGACATCTGTGAGAGCACGATATGTGAGAATCATTGAAGTGGCAATTATATGAGTCAATAAACAAATAAATAATGTGCTCTCTCTCTCTCCCTCTTCTGCTCCTCCCCCACTCTCGATTGCATCCACTCTTTTCTCCTCTCTGACTTTCTCTCTTTGCCGCCTCTCTCATCCCACTTCTCTCTCGCTCTCTCGCTATTATCTCCATTTCACATCTACTTTTCCTCTCTCTCTCTCTCTCTCTCTCTCTCTGCAGTCTCTGTTGGAGTGGAGGAAGTTTGTTGTATCTGTGATGCTCCACCTCTGAAAGAACCTCTCATCAACTGTCTCAAGTGTCGCCATGGTGAGATAACCGAGGCTAATTTCTCGCAGAATATATTATGAGCTAACGAATGACCATTATAATACCTTTCAAAGGCTAGATTGTTACCTTTTATGCAGTGCTCTTTTTTTTTTCCTATTCCGTCCTAATATTTTTCATTTTTTGATGATCTTAAATCGGCTTGCTGTAAGAGTAATCGCAAGCGCAGTAGAAGTATAAAATCTGAATGCTCTCCTCCTGCCATGTCAGTGATGTACCATAGCGTAATTATGTTACGTTTAATACACTGAAAATGAAATACAATGAAAGTGAGCAGCTCTTGTCTTCGCCCTCCTCACTGCAGGCTACCATCCCCAGTGCCATATCCCGGCCATCGAGGCCGAGGCGGAGAGTGACGCCTGGATCTGCCGGCAGTGTGTTTTTGCAGTTGCCACAAGGGTTCGTCACACTCCCTCTATCTAATTGCATTGTGAAGCTCTTTCATAGCCATAAAAAATCCAGGAGGACAGCTCTGGATTGCATCGTTCTGTCATGTCAACCCCCACCCCTCCCCCCATTTATTTGCTCCTGACAATTATAGCGTGGGTGACGGCAAAATATTGTGATGGGGGAATTTTGTGCATTAATTGCAGTAGATGAAAGCAGCAAGAGGTTATTTCCTCCGTCATGCTAGTTCTTCCTCTTTTATTGTTCTCCTCCTCTCTCCGTGTGCCTAGTCTGAGTCAAGGTCTGGAGATGGAAAATAGGCCAGGTGTTGCATCCATCAATCCCTCTTTCTATTTCACCCCCTGACATCCCTGCCTGCCTTTTTCTCCAGACAGAATCCCATTCTGCCGGCCCACATTAAAATAGCATTAGCAGCCCTTCTGCTGTCAGTCCTTGTCATGTTCCCTGCGCCAGGTAATCTCTGGGAGATGCGGGGGCACGGCGCTGGGCTTTGACTCACCGCGCCCCGGCTAAGCTACGCGCTGTGCCGCCGGCCGGCCGGTTGTTGTTATGTGTGTGTCTCAGAGAGGGGGTGCCTTGAAGCGGGGACGCTTTGCCAGACTCATGCAGTTCATGAAGCTCCGGCTGCCCTATCAGCTGTCAACTTTGGACTGGGACCCCCAGCACCTGACCAATCAGCAGCAGTGTTACTGCTACTGCGCTGGGCCTGGAGAGTAAGTCAACCTTGTCCCATGTTAATGATGCATGACAGGATGTACAGAATATTCACTTTAAGTAAGATCTTTAAGAATTGTACATATGTCTGGTTTGCTGGAACCTAATTAACCAGTAAATGACTGAGGCCAGGTCTGTGTTTGGTCCTGTGAAGACTTTTCGGTCACTTTGTCATTCCCTTTGAAATGGCATTATGCAGTGTTTCATTGTATGCCTCACTGTTTCTTTGTGTGTGTGTGTGTGTGTGTGTGTTGCTCGTGCACCTGCTCTAGGTGGAACCTGAAGATGCTGCAGTGTGGTAGCTGTGGTCAGTGGTTCCATGAAGCATGCACACAGTGCTTGGCCAAACCCCTGCTGTATGGAGACAGGTGAGATCGGATTGCACTGTTATTATGCACATTGTTGTAGACTTGTGGCTTCAAGGTCATCATTTGATAGACAGGGTATAAAATTAGCCATGGCTGTGCATTTTTAATTCAGGGACAAATGGCTCAGTCAGCCAGCTTTGATCTCTCTCTCTCTCTCTCTCTCTCTCCCTCTCTCTCTCTCTCTCAGCTCTTTCTCTCTCTCTCCCTCTTTAGAAACAGTGAAAATATGACTCTTTTTGTAGATAGCAGATACATGGGGGCTGCTGAGCCGTACATACTTATATTTCTATTGGTCATATACAGAGTTGCATCAGCAGCGCCTCTTTGGAGATGTGCAGGGAGAATAGCAGGGAAGGGAGAAGAGTGTGTGTGTATGTGTGAGGAACAGAGAGAGAGAGAGAGAAAGTGTGTGAGTGAGTGAGAGAGAGAGAGAGGACCTCTGAAGCAATAGATATGCAATCATGAGCAGAATCGCTGCTGTCTCATCCTGACATATATTTGCCACTATGCACCAACCATCTCCCTGTCGCGCTGAAAAACATGTCTACATGTGTATTGTGACGTACTATGTCTAAGCCACCTCAGAAAATGTACCAACATGAATTATTTTATGGTCTCAGATATAGGGTTCATGTTGTAACATTAAGAATGTCCGACACTTTTTCTTCTTTGTCTAAGTTTGACTTGTACTATACATGCCACTAACCTTGTACCGTTTCACTTTTTTCTTGACAAATTTTTGAAGTATATTTTTTTGTTTATGTTTATGGTATTTGCATAATGTGCCTATGTGATGTAGCATTTCTAACTCAGGCCAGGAACTACTGTGTCGGTTTTAGTGTTGGAATAATGTCCTAATGTGGGACACGTTCTCTTCTTCCTCATTAGGTTCTACCGGTTCCAGTGTTCCGTTTGCACAAGTGGACCAGAGACAATCCAGCGGCTACCCATGAACTGGTAAGGTCACCGTGATTCAGTCGCACCAGAGGGATTTTAAAATAAAAAGTTCTGTCTGCAAAACTGTAACAGTGCCGCAGAATGGAAAATTAGGATGTATTATTTACCACAAAAGAGGAATCTCAAATAATTCATCAGGCTGCTAGCTCGTGCTTGAAAAGTTTTCTGTGAAGGTAACCTACCATATAGTCTAGAGTTTCGACGGCAATCATAGTTGCAGATTGCTTGCATGTATGGCAGGG
This sequence comes from Alosa pseudoharengus, assembly GCF_046254945.1. NCBI lineage: Eukaryota > Metazoa > Chordata > Actinopteri > Clupeiformes > Clupeidae > Alosa > Alosa pseudoharengus. The sequence goes on from NW_027468587.1 coordinate 31,125,332, forward strand.
GTCTCAAACTAAAATGACCTATGGGCCACTTGCCAGTTCATCCTTTTGTAGGGGGGCTAGCACAAAATGGCATGAGGAAAAAATTGTCTGTCATCTCAAAACAGTCATTAAAACCCCTGATAAGTATGCATAGCCAGTTGCACATTGTCCTTTAACATTAGTCTATGTCCATGTATGTATCAAGCAAATGAATATGAGCAACTCTTGCTTTAGTGCACACCTGTCCAGCAGTATTAACCATGGTGTTTACGTTCTGCCATTGTATTTGAGTCATATTTCTGCGGCATGCTCACAATCTTTTTGTCCTTTTAGGGTAGATTTGGCCCATTTGGTCCTGTATCACCTCTCTCTGTGCTGCAAGAGGAAGTACTTTGATTTTGACCACGAAATCCTGTCTTTCACCAACGAGAACTGGGAGTCTCTGCTGCTGGGAGAGGTGCCGTGCTAGAGGAGCTAAGCCTTATTTTTGTAATGCAAATCAAGCTGACTGACTGGGCTTTAATGCCCTTTTTACAGGCTGAAATTACAGTGCTGTCAAAGCACACAGAAACACTTATGTTTTTTAATCCTGCGCACAATCACACACTTGCAGCAGAAAGTGTGTGTGTGTGTGTGTGTGTGTGTGTGTGTGTGTGTGTCTGTGTGTGTGTGTGTGTGTGTGTCTGTGTGTCTGTGTCTGTGTCTGTGTGTGTGTGTGTGTGTGTGTGTGTGTGTGTGTGTGTGTGTGTGTGTGTGTGTGTGTGTGTGTGTGTGTGTGTGTGTGTGTGTGTGTGTGTGTGTGTGTGTGTGTGTGTGTGTGTGTGTGTGTGTGTGTGTGTGTGCGTGCGTGCGTGCGTGTTGTGTGGTTTATAGCTGCAAGGCAGACACAGGCTGTGTGATAGAGATGTCTGGAGACTTCATCAGTTTTTATGTCTCTGGTTATGCAAAAAAAAAATTGATATCCTCTATTTGTGTGAAAGTGATTCCTCCTACTGAAAGCCAAAATCAACACTCTCTTTCTCCCTCCCTCTGCGTGTCGCTCAGCTCTCCGACACGCCGAGGCAAGATCGATGCCATAATCTGCTCAACGCTCTGAACTCCCACAAAGACAGGTGAGCGTGGATGTGGCAGCGGTAATTAACATGCATGGTGGTGGCGGTGGTCCTTCCAGCTCGCCACACAAGATGCATGGGAACTTACATAAGATGTTAATCTGCTCCGATGCCTCGGTGCAGACGGGAGGCTTTGTATTGTTTGCTTAGATATTGGCCACTGGAATTACGTGCGGCAGGTTTGCCTTGTGGGGCTCACTTCAGGGTGTGTGATTTCACACCATTGGTCTCTTTGCTGGGTTAAAAGGCATTTCAAAGTTTGAACATAAATAGGCCTGAGATATTAATGATTATTTTGCACGGCTAGGAGTTTAGGATGGCTGCATTTCCATGTCAAAGCAATGAGATGAATGACTTGTTTTCATCTCCTCCTACTGTTAGTTATTCCTAAAGGGAATTGCATCAGTTCTAATAGCATACAGGAGAGAACTGGATCGGCTCGACCCAGACGTATGTCTCCTCTCTTCTGCCGTAGGTTTGTCTCTGGCAAGGAGATAAAAAAGAAGAAGTGTCTGTTCGGGCTGCAGGTGCGGGCGCCTCCCCCTCTCTCGTCGGACGCGTCTCCGCTCATCGCCGAGCCCCCCATCAACATCACACACAGGAAAAGGTCAGATCAAGGATCTCGCCTCCCATTATTCTTCTCCTCACTCTTACACTCCCCACTAATGGTCAATACATTTCCCTCACACTCACACAGCTCTTCAAAGCTTCTTTGAACGATTCTGTGCAGAATCCTTTCAGTAAGAAGGGTTCCTCTGGACTAAAGTATATGTTATATTCACATACTGTATTTATATACTGCTGGAAGTACATATAATTTTTTTCATTATAAGTAGTATATATTTCACAGCAATTGCTGGCATAGCTTATAACCAAAGAACCCACAGTAGTGAATTACAGCAAGGTTCCATCATCACCTATCTCGTGCTCTCGCCCATTTTGCTCAAACTGAATGATCACATTAACACACAGGCCTCAGAAGCTTTGTGATTAGACAGTGTGTCATAACCTAGGCCTTTGGCAGACGGATCTTCTGGCCTCTTCCTCCTGCCAAACGCTCTGTTGTTGCCTGATCAGGCAAATTGTTTGTGATGAGAAGCTGCTGCCCACTACATTGGTGGAGCCAGAATACAGTATACTTACATATTTCATCAAGAGTTGCAGTATAAACACTCGGTCCTTTCCAAAACTCAGTTGTATGCCCATCAACACCTTTACAAAATCCAATTGTATCTGCATCTCAGCAGAGCCTTATAAGTTGTGTGTGTGTGTGTGTGTGTGTGTGTGTGTGTGTGTGTGTGTGTGTGTGTGTGTGTGTGTGTGTGTGTGTGTGTGTGTGTGTGTGTGTGTGTGTGTGTGTGTGTGTGTGTGTGTGTGTGTGTGTGTGTGTGTGTGTGTGTGTGTGTGTAAATGTGCAGCCTTTTAGCGTTCTCAGGTCTTTTGAAGGATGGAGGCTTCTCTTAATCTTAACCAAAGTGACCTCCTTCCCTCTATCAGTATTCTGTGCAAAGCTGGCCACAGAGAACAGACGCTTCATTTGCGTTTGATATGTATGAAAGGAGGAGGAAGTGGGCTGAGGGTCGTTTGAGTGATTCTGGGAAATGTTGTTTTTCTGCCTCCTGATGCAGCCCCTTGTCACTGCCGTGTCAGCGGAGGGTGGTGGGTCAGGAGTCTCGCAAATCAAAGCGCCGCATCATGGAGACACAGGTCAGTAGCTCTGGTGACACACAGACACAGACACACACACACACACACACACACACACACACTCCTTTACAAGCCACTAGCAAAAAGCAAGATCCAAGACTTGAACTTGTACATCTGAATGAACAAAAACACACAGGGCTCTATCTTGCACTCCAGCGCAATTGACTTTGTATACTCTCGCTTTTGTCTTTCCTATTTTGCAGTCAGCGCATATTGGAATTTTCCCTCCACAGATACATGTGCGCCCACGGGGGTGTTTCAGCGAAAAGAGGGGGCGTGTTCCGGCGCAAATGGTCCCTGTTGATATTTTGCAGTTTCAGAAAACAATTCAGAAAACAATTTAGACTAGGAACCTCCTGGTCTAAAGTCAGTGGCGCAAATTTAGATGCTATTTTAAGGGCGCATGCATGGCCACAGGCCTGCAGGAATGAATGCTATGCACACCGATGTGCACCTGTGCACAGATGGAAACATTCAAAGCCTTGATAATATTTGTTCGTTTCCCGGTTTTGTTTGTGCATTGGTCAACTAGTAGCCTATATAGTACATCTACATGCAATATCTTTACAACAACAACGCCTAATTGCGACCTATTAATTTGGACAACTTTATACAGCCCTATAAAGGCTAAAGTTACCTTTAGTTTTGTTCCAATTTACCGTTGTGTATGGCTTTAAACATCAACAAAAGTTGTGTGTGCATTAAGTTGATGAAAACGTGTTTACAAACTTTACTTTACATAAAATATTGTGAATAGCCTACTGTCATGCAGTTAATGGGATACTGTGCAGAGTTGGAAAGTTAGGTCAACTTGGAAACTGTTTCTCGTTGTTGAGTTGCCTGATGGTAAGGTACAGCCGTAGCTTACACCTGCAGGAGCGCTTGCTTGGGCGCCTGTGTTGCGCAATGCACTTTGCTCCTCTCATCTATACGACGCAGTTACCATTTCTCCAAACCATACATAATTACAAGGACAAATATTGCTACACGAGGGAAATCAGTGTGGTGTCCGATGTGAAAAAATAGGTATAAATCTAGTGTACACATTTCCATGAATCACGGATGTGTTGATGACATAAATTAGGAAATATTAGAGGACTTAATGAGACGTGATGTTGAACTGCATGCCGATGCCATTTAACCCAAATGCCCCAGCAGCAGCACGGGAGAGGAGAGCTTATCTGACAAAAGATCTGCATTGTCTATAGTGAGGTAATGTTAGATTACATTGCAAAAATATCACCATGCATTTATAACCTCGTGATTCTGTGAGAGTGATCCCAAAACATCGGAAATTGACATTTCTGTATTACATTTTGTCAAGAGGAAAATCAATAGCAAACTGTTCCCAACTGACTATAGCCAGAGACTTTCTAATGAGGAGACACAGCACTCAAAAAGCCCTCCATAGAAATGCATGGGGCTAGTTTGTAACGCCAATATGGCCGTTACTACACATATCACACCCCTTCCTCGGCAAAACGTTGACATGTGAATACATTGAGCCAATCATATGGTGTGTTGTGAAGACATCGTGCCAATCATGTGTTGTGATCTCGCCCCTGGAGCAAGACTGATGTCGTGAAGCTTTGCACACGTGCATTTCTGGCCGCCGAGTGGAGGGACTTGCCTAAAAGGACTTTGCTATAGCGCTGTGAACCGTTCCTGGCTACGCCTGGCAAATCCGCCATCATAATAGCAATCCGCTATGGAACAAGCGTGCCTGTTAAAGGGAATGTGAGATGACGCTCTGATTGGTTTATTGCACGTTACGCCTAAACCACACCCATGAGTAATGTAGCTACTACAGACCACCACATTTTAGATTTGCGTCGGGCGCAACAGTCATTATCCCGCTGGTAAAATAGCAACAGCGCCCAAGATCCGCCCACAAAGCGACTTGCGCAAAGTCAATTGCGCTGGAGTGGAAGATAGAGCCCACAGGGTCTCTCTCACACACACACACACACACACACACACACTCACACACACACACATACTACTGACTTCCGCACCTGATTGCACAATGTAATGAGTACTGTGCGCATATAGACATATCAGTGTGTCATTCTGTGTTTATTTTTGTATACACTCCTTATATTTTATTTTTTTATACACACTCCTCCCCAAACGTCTTGGTCCATTTCGCCCTGTTAAAATACTGGAGATGGCAGAGCTCTGCGCCTGACCGATGCGCCGCTGCCAGGGTAGGAATTTCATGGCCGTCGTGGCCCCTTGCGTTGGCCTTGATGCCCCTTTGAAAATCAGAGGTTTACAGGCCACTGTGGCCTTGGTGCCCCCTTCTTTCAATATTCTGGTTTGCGTCCGACTAATAGCGTATTTTATTAGCCTATGGCCTGACAAAATAATCTTAGTATTAACAACGCAAATTAGTGTAGTCTTTTACGCAGTGGAGAAAGTGACAGCGCACGGCAAAAAAGAAAGTGTCCAGATTCACCCATTCTTCTCAGTTGAAATACTCGCGAAGTAGCCTACTCATCATACAGACATCACAAGTATCACATCACATGAAAGAGCTTTCTCAGCTTTTAAACGTTGTTAGCCGTTTGGTGAACGGTTCGCGAGACAAATAAATACTAAAAAAAAGTTTTTCTCAGTCGCTTTGGTGCTTTTTGCAGATCAGAATGAAAATTCTCATAACTATTAGTTCAACCTCCACAACATTTAGTCATTTGTGCACATCATAGTAGCAAATTCTCCTTCCTCTGAACAAATTGCAAATACTTTTGGACATGTATCAGTTGCTTTCATACAATTCTCTGCTGTTTTTTAACATTATCATTTGCATATGTCATGTCAGTCAAAATGAACTATACTTATGGATACTGAATAGTTGTTCCCTATAAAACTAATAGTCTTCATTTCATTGCTTGAGTCATTACATACAAAATTGTTGAACTAGTTATCAAATTCTGTCACAATGCTGTAGAATTGCAAAGAGCATACAGTAAAAATGTACGTATTCAGTGTCTTGTACTCACTTACTCCCCTAACTACAGCAATGTGTAACTTTGTAGTTTTCAAATGGCTGTACAAGTACTGTATAGTGCTGTCTTGAGCATGTTCAGGTAGTGTCACTGAGTTCTGACCTTTTTTTGTATTGGAAAACACTGAGAGAACTGTCATAATGAAAACATGACAAAGCCATTTGACTATCTTGTTCATAAACAATGATGTCAAGACTTCTCATTTTGATGACACTGACAGTTTCATTGACATGAATACGTGCTTTTGAGGAATGGACTATCCATTTTGAGCAAGTGACGTGCTTTTGCAGGTCATCCACTAGGTTTTGCAGTTTGCACTAATTGTTTTGAGAAATGCACTAACTGCTGTGCAAATGTTAATAGTGATGTGAGAATAGCACCAAAGCGACTGAGAAAAACTGTAAATTGAATCATAAATTATAGGTTCTGCGCCTACCCATTCATCTTGGTGGAAAACTTCACAAACCCTTTGTTCAAAACATGGCAAACCAGATATCAAAATAAACAGCAGACCTTACCGAACACGAAGGTTTAAAGCAGTCCCTGTACAGTTAGCCGTTCCAGAGTAATCGGGTTTTGAATTTGCAGCAAATTTCGACATGCATGTCTCCAAATTTGGGCTTTAAGTTTCACAATGTGTTTACATTTTTCTACATGATTTCATAACAGGCCAAATACAAAATAAATGTTACAAATATCGCCTAGATGTCGGTAAATATTAAAATCAGAGGATATACAGCTGCTGACTAAGAGTTTGTTAAAGTAGCCTTAATGATCACAAAATGCTAAGCATATATCTGGTTTGCCATGCGTCTAGGCTATTTGAGTTTCTTAAAGCTGAGCTGTGCTTGAATTGTTCAATACATGATTTCATAACAGGCCAGATATAAAATAAATGTTAAATATAGATATCTGTAAATATTAGATGATCAGATGATTTACAGTTCTATGTTATAGGCCTATGTCACGTTTCATGTTTTTGTAATGTTTCATACAGTGGTGCAGGTCTACTGCTGTGAATAGGCTAAATACAATTTTGATCATTTTTATAGCCTACTACTGTATAGTTAACTTTGGCCTTGGTGCCCTGACATGTGGCCTTTGTGCCCCCCACCAAATTTGCCCAACTGAAGACCAAGTGGCCTTGCCCCTAAGATGGTGAAATTCCAAGCCTGGCCGCTGCCCTTGTGTATGTTAGTCAGCAATCCCCCGGATGACTGTCCTGTTAGCCGGAGCTGATATACATCCCTGAGCTGTCTCGAGGCGGGTTTGTTGTGATAAAAGGGGGAGGAGGGGAGGGGGAAGGTATGGCCGAATGCACAGTCTGGGATCTGGGCCAAGTGCACTTTGCAGTCGATTACAGTTTGGCCAGGTGGCACTGGCACTTTGACAGGGCAGCATTGATGGAGCACAGAGATTTAAAGAGCTAGAGGCCCCTCAGACTTGCACGAAAGGTGTGTACACACACACACACACACACACACACACACACATATACATTTACACACATGCACATATACTACACGTATCTATTCACGTCATTTACACAAATATTCACGCATAACCACACACGTATTTCCTCAACAGACACAGTGTATGTTCGTGCACATGCATGGGTGTTAGCGCATATACACACTTGCACACATACATGAGCATATGCAGATACATACACAAAATACACAAAAGTTTGGGGTCACTTAAAAATTTCCATTTCAATCTATTATAGACTACCAGCTGAGATCAGGGCAGCAGTTTTCAGATTACATTATGTGCTTGCATAATTGCAAAAGGGTTCTCGACTGTTGTTGAAATGTGGAATGGAAATTTCTAAGTGACCCCAAACTTTTGACCAGTAGTGTACACATACACATATGGAGCATATGCACATCCATACGCATACACACATACATACTGTACGCATACACACACATCTGCACATAAACATACATACACCAATGCATGTTCCTAAATACTAACCCTTGTATTCACGTTTCACTTACTTATATTCACATATATACACACAGACACAGACACACAGCAAAACCCAAGTACCCATGTCACAGTGATCGCTCTAAAACAGGTGTCGGATCTCCGAAAACACGTCTCAGATCTCCAAAAACAGGTCATGGATCTCCTAATACATGTCACGGATCTCCAAAAACACGCCTCGGATCTCCAAAAACATGTCACGGATCTCCAAAAACATGTCTCGGATCTCCAGAAACACGCCACGGATCTCCAAAAACACGCCACGGATCTCTAAAAACACGTCTCGGATCTCCAGAAACACGTCTCGGATCTCTAGAAACACGCCACGGATCTCCAAAAACACGCCATGGATCTCCAAAAACACGTCACGGATGTACAAAAGCATGTCTCGGCAGACTCAGCCCTGTGCCCTGCACACTGCTCTCCCCTCGCAGCAGCCCCATCTCACGCGCTGTCACGGCTGATTTACATGGGGACGTGGAGAGAGGGAGAACACAGGCGTGTGTCCAGGCTCACGGTTGGGATGCTGCGGGTGAGACATCCCCCTGTAGCCCTGCAGCACGCCTGTCTCATGCCCAGAGCTGCCGTTTGGACACAATCTGGCCTGACGGCACGTTATGTGGAGGAGAGGTGAACCATCAGTGTATACATGAGCTATGTGCTGGGCATGTCCGGTGGATAGGAATATCATCCAGTGCTGTCAAGGAATAGGTTTTGGTTGCCATCTTCAATTAGAGATTAGCATAAGTAAATATGTTTGCGATGCACAGGATTCAGATTTATCCCCATTTGAAATGAGCAAATCACATCTTTTTTTGTCCTTGTCTGATTTTTCCATCATGTGGTTAGTTTAACCCGCAACCTTGGCATCACGAACATCCATTGTATAACTGTTTAGTGTGTAAATACCAAAGCAGAACCAACACAAGCGCTGTTGGCTCACATGGGACTGACCGTGTTTCCCTCTCCCTGGTCCACACAGCCTTGTCCACAAGGAGCGGCGGCCAACCCCATAGATCTGGTGCCATGTTGCCATGGTTATGTAGGTGGGACGAACCTTTACAACTCCAGGAAATCCGAGGAGGAGCTGACGTTGGGGTGAGTGCTCGGTGCATGAAATTACACAAAATGCTTTGGAATCGGGCTCCCAGCTGCCACTGATGTCTTGTATCTTTAGCATGCAAGCGCATGGAGAAAACCAAACAAAAACGGTGTAGATGCTGATTCCCATGGTCAAATTTGTATTTGTTTTACAAGACATATTTTGTGGCACATCATCCCATAAATGTGAGATTCCTGTATTTAAAATCTAAGGTAGAATTCCTCTTTTTGCACCAACTTTAGATCACCTCCCAAGAGAATGTTTGCACTCTACCACCCCTCCTACAATGGAACCCAGCCCCTGAGCCACAGAACCCTGCATCACTACAGGTGAGGAACATGACACTCAGGCACATGCATCACTACAAGTGAGGAACATGACACACAGAACCCTGCATCACTACAGATGAGGAACATGACACACAGAACCCTGCATCACTACAGATGAGGAACATGACACACAGAACCCTGCATCACTACAGGCGAGGAACATGACACACAGAACCCTGCATCACTACAGGTGAGGAACATGACACTCAGGCACATGCATCAGTATATATGAGGCAAGGGAAGTGATGGCAACCTTCTAAACAAAATATGTCCACCATTTACTACACAAGTTAACGTACCTGTGTAATGAATAGGGACAATACAATTGTTTATGTTTATAACTTGTTTATTTCACTACTTCGTCTGTAGTTGTATATGTGGGCATTCTCTCAGACAAATAAATTGGGACATTCATTATTAGTCAAGCTATGTTTTCAATCAAGACGAGACACAATTGTTTTTTTTTTGTTATGTATTTTCTTGTAGCAAATGTTAAATCATTTACCATTCATGTTAGTTTCACCACTATGATGGCTATATAGCAGTGTTCAGTCCTCAACTCTCTCTTCTCTCTGTCTCTCTCTCTTTCTCTTTCTGTCTCTCTCTTTCTCTCTATGTGTCTCTCTCTCTCTCTCTCTCTCACTCTGTGTCTCTCTTTCTCTCTCTCTCTCTCTCTCTGTCTCGTTCTCTCTCTCTCTCTCTCTGTCTTTCTCTCTGTCTCTCTCTTTTCTTTCTCTCTTGGTCTGTTTTCCTCCCTTTCCCTCCGCCCCTCCCTCAGTCCGGAAGACCCTTGCAGACACGCGCACCCTCCTCCCTGCCTTCCGTTCTCCCATCACCAGCCGGGCCAGAGGCTGGAACCGTGTCCCTCGCTCTTCCTGCGTGATGTCACTTCCTTTTCCGGCGGGGTGCCAGGAGAGGGGGCGGCGCCCCGGAGCTGGGGAGGCGGGGAGGCGGTCAGGATCCTAGCCAGGCGGATAACTCCGGACGGAAAGGTCCAGTACCTCGTGGAGTGGGGCAACGTGAGCGTGTACTGAGTTAGTTTAAGCGGGTGTGTTTGACTGTGTACGTGTGTGTGTGTGTGTCTGTGTCTTTGACTGTGTATGTATGTATGTGTTTGTGTGTTTGACTGTGTACGTGTGTGTGTGTGTGTGTGTGTCTGTGTTTGACTGTGTATGTATGTATGTGTTTGTGTGTTTGACTGTGTGTGTGTGTGTGTGTGTGTGTGTGTGTGTGTGTGTGTGTGTGTGTGTGTGTGTGTGTGTGTGTGTGTGTGTGTGTGTGTGTGTGTGTGTGTGTGTGTGTGTGTGTGTGTGTGTGTGTGTGTGTGTGTGTGCGCGCGTGTTTGTATGTGTGTGTGCGTGTGCGTGCGTGTCTGTCGGTCTGTGCAAGTGTTTGATAGACTGAGAGAGAGAGAGAAATGTAAGGGCAAAGGGAAGAGGCCTAGAAGGAAAAGAGACGGAGAAGCAGACACGATTAGCCCGTGTGAGGCCACATCAGAGAGAGGGAGGGAGCTGGAGAAGCTCTCCAGGGAGAGCAGGGATTGGCGCGGCCGCGCAAGGAAACCACAAAGTCGAGAGCGCAAGAACATGTAACGTTTCTCCAAATTCAGGTTAATGAAATAATACAACAACAACAAACATGAATTAGCACCGTGATCTGCAGAGATCACCCTGCTACTTCTCTTTTGTTCAAGTGTCAGATACCTTTAGAATATGCCTTCTTGAGATCTGCAGATCAGAATTGATTTTTCTTCCATCGCGTTATGTTATTTTGCACTTTTTTGGTCATGAAGGCCTGTAGTAAGACGTCTTAGGGCATTAATTTGTAAAAAGATTTCTATGTTCACTCATGTCCACAATAACTACCATTGGATTGTATACCTCTACATATACTGTTAAGTAGGGTAACCTTGTTAAACAGATCAGGACAACTCTCATACAGTATGCCTCCTTGTTTGCAGATATTTTGTCATACATGACATTGACACAGGTTTACTAAAGTTATTTGTTTATGTAATATAGAATGGAGAATTTGGAGAGAAATCACACTATGCATATCCGTATTACATTGTTAAGGTTGGCAGGAACTGTGGATATTACAGTTGAAAATGCGCTCACAGTATGAACAATATGCCACTAACGCGCCTTTCATATTGTGAATGCATTTTCTCCCATGATAATCTGACTCAATATGGCGTCAAGCTGGAAAACAGCTGTGACTATCTACCAGGATTTTCCCTCTGGATATTATTTGACTCTTGTTTGGTAGCAGAAAGGTTGTAACCCTTTTTTTTTTTTTGAAGAATACTTAACATTCATGACTGATGGTGATAAATGTAGGAAGACCTGTTCCATCAATTTCTGTGAAGACCACTCTTGAAGGCCAGCCAATTATGTACTTATTTTTGTAGTGGATTTTCAACATTCAATTGTACATTCACAGGAGACAGACTGACAAGAGGCATAATAATCCACAAATATTAGCAAGGTGCTGGAATATGTTTTTTTTAATTATTATTCTTATTAGCTACATCTATTGAACAAAGTGAAACATGAATAACAGAAACTTTTTTGATTTCCATAAACTGAATCATACTATTGTAAAGAAATGACAAAATGTGGTGGTTTGAGACCTTCAGACCAATCATATGCTATTGACTGTTTGATTCTAAGAGCATGGCGAGTCCAGAACAGGCCAGATTTAGATCCCTCTTCAAGAACTTGGCAGTAGCTGTTAAAACATTACAAGGGGTCTAACCATAAATCTGAGATTGGTAATGAATGTATTTGTGCGTTTTTTTTATTTATGGTATGGACAATATACCTGTAAAGTGCTTGTTAGGTCATAGTTGGAATTTTATAGTATATATCTATCATATGTCAGGGTTAAAACTTTAAGTCAAGGAAGAATAATCCTCGACACCGTAGTCCTTGTTTGAGTTGTTGTCAGGTCCAAGTTTGCTTTGATGTATCCTTTGGCTTTTGATCAGATTAAGTTTATACTGTACATGTACTATAGATTGACACACATGAAGTATCAACAAATAAAAAAGTGTTACAGGTCTCATTCAAGTAGTCAACTTGTCATCTGTGTTCCCATTTTTTTGTATTAACGTTTGACTGAAGAACAGACTGTGAACTGTGCCCTAGGAGGTTTTATTGAATTTTTTTTTAAAACATAATATGCATTATTACTTTCTGACACATCTATCATGATATTGTTATTTTGAACGTCTTCAGTGTTCTCGTAAGGGTGATATTATTAACCAAGTGTAAAGCAAACTATTTTAATAATCAGTTTTCTCATCAAAATGTCAGACAAAGAAACTGAAACAATCCATCACAAATGTTTAGTTACACTTGGTATTTGCCGTGCTAATAGACAGGCCACTGCTAGATCCTGTATGTGTCTAGGTCAACCTTTTCCCATTTAACCAACAAGGACCAACAAGTCATCCTCATTGTACACACACACTCAAGACAGTCATGGCCCCACGGTTGTCAACATAAAATTCCAAGGCTTAGAAACACAATAGATTGATTTCTTCACTGACTCTAATTTCGTGCCATACAATCATGGCATGATGACGATCACAGACACTCCACTGGCAGTCTGACAGAGGGTTACGTAATGCACCTTTAAGAGAAAAGCCTGCCTACGAAAGAGGCTATTTTCAGAGACCTGTATAGTACTGGTTATGGCTTGGCATGTAATGAATCTTCATATGTTGTGTGGATTCTACCACTTTGAGTGTACTGGAGAAAAGGAACAGTCTGCACATGGAGGTCCATTTCTTTTTTCCCCCATATATATATTTTTAAAAACACGCAAGCGAAAGATGAATAGTGTACTTAAATAGATATAAAGCTTTGGTATTTAAAGCCATTGTAACACTATACCAGGTTAAGAGTGTAATTGGAAGGGCACTGTAAATGGAAAAGGCAAGCTCACCCACCACCCACACCCTGCCAATGATTGTTCAGTAAGCTCATTTCCTACATTTAACCAGGTGGATCATGTGTAAGCGGTCACATTCCAGGAAAGGTGCAGCATGATTTTCAGCCGGCAGATAATTATGGCCTGAAAAAGGGGTGTGATAGCAGGCACACACTTACATGCTACAACAATACAACTGTATTATTTTGATATTAATGAAGGTCATATAATTTTGTCCTCTGCACATACACTGCTAGAAATGTTGGGCGCTATGAGAGAATATATACACACACCACCCCCATTTCTATGACAGCTCCCTGTCAGTGCGCGGTCCTTGAAATCATCTTACCCCGCCTTAGGGCACCCCTGATAACATCTACTATTCTGCCTTCTTTATTACTGTAGCGTCATGGAGTGGATACTTTGACCATGACCAACTTCAGCACCTGGACAGCTCCGTGTCTGCAAACCTCGCGATGACCGTGATGTTGAAATGTTCTCATCTGGGTTCTCATGACTTTGCAAACAATGTTTAAGTTTTTCCTGAAATGCCTTGAGTATGTATTCATGTTGTATTTTACACAATGTTTTGTACAAGACGCTAGTGGGTGTCTTTTCTGTTCGATCTTAAGTCAAATAGAACAACATCTGCACTTGCTCTTCAGTGTGTATGTAGCCAGTGAGAAGCAACGTGTTCAACATCAAGCTTTCAGACGTGTAAGAAAATGCCACCTGATCCTTTCAGCCAGTTATGACAATAGATGTAAAGGCAGAAGTCATCCATGTTGGCCAGACCAGGGACATTTTAGCAAAAGGCTGTTGTGGCATTGAAAAGTTTATGGATAATTACTCCTTGTTTCTTTAAACTGACTGGTAATCGTTTCGAAATTCAAGCCATATCGAAGTGGTCTCTTTCCGTCACAGATGGGTGCAATAGAAGTGGTCGACCAGCAGATGGTAGCCATGTCTGAAGATTGACATCCTCGTTTCCTACTATGAAAACAGGTGAGGATGCTCTTGGCTGCCCTGTTCGCCATCTTGGCTCAGTACACCACAGTGGCATCAGCTTCCTGTTGATGCATCTGGTCATGAGTTACAATGCGTGGTGCACGAGCGTGGTAGTGAGTGTGCCCGTGAGCTTGTTAAGAGTGAGTGATCGTGTGTGATAAGATACGCGGTAATACAGCAAACAGATTGTGCATTTTAGCATTGAGTAGTTATTGACATTTGCAATGTCAATATCATTGACATTTTGCAAAGAAGTAATTTTGGTCATGCTGGTCCAGTGTGGCACATTCAAATGGAAGTTATTTCCCACACAGCTCTTGCATGTTATAGCATTTATATACTGGAGTGGTTTACCAACTCTGGTCGCCAGGCTCGTGTATTTGTCTGAATCTGAAAATTGTAAATTGATGCTGAAATGCCCAAGTTTCTGGGGAAATTTTATTATTCAGAATGTACAATGAAATGCGCCTAAGCGAAGGAAACTCGTTTTCACACTCTCTAATACATGTCATAAAGATGGTATGGGGTGTGAGTGAGATTCTACCGCGTAATTGGCATATGAGACCCCCCCTTCTCCGTATCTATAGGGCGTGTGTGAATTAGAGTGAGCTTGCTGCTGCGTGTGCGCCTGAAAGCGGTGGAGGGAGCCGTGCTCCACTACGGCGAATTTGGACGGCATTGAACTTGAATACTTTAGAAACAGAAAGGACGAGGGACATGTAGTGCATATAGATTTTCTACACTGGAATATAGACACACGCATACTCAACCGCCCCCTTCTCTCTCTCTCTCTCGCCTCCCTCTCTCTCTCTCTGTCCCTCGTTCCCCCCACACCACTATAACGGTGCGTAAAATATATGAGTTAATTTAACTTTATGCCATGGCTTACATATTTTGAATGGCTCACTTCGTTCGTGGATTACTGTTTAAATTTTCCATTTTGCATCTCCGGAATATTGGGCTGCGTCGACTCCAACTGTGAACAAATTCTTCTCTGATTGGTGAGGTAATATTTTTGCGTGCCGACAGACTGTCGAAACGCGAAGACCACGTTCAATGCCGTTGGAACATGTCCTATGTTCCCTTTCAAGGTAAGAGAACTGATATATTTCACCACTGCATCTCACCCTCCCTCCCCCTTCCTCCTCTCTCCCTCTTCCTAGCTTCTCTCCTGCGCTATGATGCCTCTAATACGGATTTTAGCAAATGGGCGCTATTATAGCGGCGCAGTCTCTTGGAGTGCGATTGTAAGACAAGACAAATTGGACTCTGGGTTAACGCTAGTGTAGTATGCAGCGTTGTGTTTCACTGAAGTGTGCATGCGTACCAGTGCCATCGGTATTGCAAGTGGATTTCCCTGTGTGCGAGAATACACATCTCGCATTATGTCGAAGTTCTTGTGTAAATTCGCCCTCACATTCATGGCAGGGCGCACATTCTATTTGAGTCAAACATGAAAATTCCAGCATGAACAGCACACGGCGTTCGTTTCCAGTTTAGCACTGAAAAGGCCACAGGGCTTACTTTTGGCGGTGTGTTCTAAGACTCAATATTTTATGAGCAAGTAGTACGAGAATGTTGCTGTCGAGAGAGTGTTCAGATTCATTGATTTTGAATTGTAACGGTGCAGCCGTGAGAGAGTGTTCAGATTCATTGATTTTGAATTGTAACGGTGCAGCCGTGACCAACATTTTGACAGCGAGCAACATGCACTTTCCAGTAGGCATATTATGCTACTGTGGCACACTGGCATAGTGCAGAATGAGAAAAAAAAAGGAAATGGTCGAGAGAGCAGTCATTTGTATTTGAAAGGGAAATTATGTATTATTCTCCAAAGTTCATAGTTGTCATTTGGAGCATTAATATGTACAGGCTTGTCTTCCCAATAGCCTGCATCCTCAACCACCATTTCTAGCTGAAATACAATATCTTTTCTAATGCTCTACCCAAAGTAGTAACATTTCATCCTCTGAATTGTGAAAGCCACCCCTACATCTTACCACCAGACACCCCCTCACTTAAAAAAGAAATAGTTGAAGCACTTTATATATTTTATATTATAAGGCCCTCACAATTGTATGTTTTAAGCCACTGTATATTTTAAGGCCCTCACAATACCAGTGGCTGGTGCACTATCATGTCCAAACGGCCTCAGTGTGAGCTCCTGCTATTGAAATGGGTTACATAATATTTGTGGGATGTTAAGCTGTGTGAGGCTCTGTGGATATTGTTATCGGAAATTCTTGCATGCACAGTAATCTGACTTGAAATCATGTCAAGAGACCAGTGAATCCTTCCTTAGAAAATCGTCTTCACAGAAAGACGTCTTACTGTGAGTGGTGGAATGCAGTTGATCTTTTTTTTAATTTTTTTTTTTAAGCTCAGCATGATTTTGGGGGTGATTGTAAAAAGACATACTTGGTAGGATTTGCGACCAAATTTGTACACCATGTAGTCATTTCAGTGTTGAGTTGAAGTTTTGTTAAGTATTCAACAGTTGTAGGGCCCAGGAAGTGACTAAGAATTCATGCAAATTCAGAAATGTTCATTTGAGCCCTCCCATTGGTATGTTCTGATAGTGAGCCGAACATGGGTATCTGGAGAAACCATCTTTACAGATCAGCCGTTAATACACCTAACTCAATCCATCATGGATCATGGAGAAAGAAATAATGGGAAAATACATAAATGGCCAAATTTGGTCATTGATCCATTCAGCCCAAGTCATGTTGATTTTACAGTAGTTTGATACGGCACTCATAGCGGGGACATTTAAAGAGACAGGGCGACCGTGATGTGCTGCAGCCTTCCTCCTAATGACTCAGTACACTTGTCTTCACACATTCTGTCAGCCCAATATGTGCAAATGTGGTGGCTTTCCGTCAGTGTATTCAATTTCTCTTGGCTATAAATAACTCTGTCTCAGAGACTTAGCAGAATATTCTTGGTTATGCCATAGTATCATCTTTATAAAATGTCATTGTCATATACTGTACAAGCATGTCATTTTTGTATGAATTGCATATACGTGCCATTAGGACTCCTTTCTTAGTAGGCATCATCAGATTTTTGTATTTCATTAGTTGTGCACATGCTTAGTGGGATATTAAAGCAGAGTTGGGGATCTATGAAGAATCAACACCCAGTGGAAGTCCATCAAAGTTTAGCTGCCCTTTATTACCGAGCATTTGCATGGATATTAGCAGATTCATCACAGCGGAAGGCTGTTGTCCAATGAGGACGCGCAGGAGGACTGCAGCTGGTTGGTTCCAGCCCTGTCACACATATCATTATGCCGACACCTCAGGACCTTTGATCCCTCCTGCAGGTTAATTGCATCCTAACTCACATTCAAAGTGGAAGGGAAGGGAATAGAAAACTATCAGCACTGCAACATTGCCGCTGCACATTCACTGCTTGAATCACATTTTTAAAGTCCTTTTATTGTAACATTGACTTTGTTTAAGTCCTTTTAATTGTGACATTGACTTCTCTTCACGAGCATAGTGAAAAGAAAAATAAAGGCTGTACTGCCTCTCTCAAAGTTGCAAAGCTCAGCTTTTAGCCTAGCCTCCACCTGTGCAGGCAAGAGGCCCAGCCTGTCCCTCTAGCTGCTAGCAAAGAGCTCTTTTGCCTCTGAGATAATGCAATCTGTATAAAGTGCCACTCCGTAGGAATGGAGTGATGAGGAGAACGTGAGGAGAGTCTGAGCTCCCTTATGGGTTTTAAGTGTAGCTTTGCAGATGAGGAGCCGGGAGATGGGAGGGATTCTCTGCAGTGGAGGCCACAGTGCTTTCTGATTGATCTCTGCATTTTGCTGCTGCCAAAAGGTCATCGTGACTCCCCTCACACACACACTTTTTCCTGTCACTATGATGAGCGATCCCACCTCCCCAGCCAATGAGAGCCTTCCTTGCAATGAGAGTCATGTCTGCCTGATTGGTCGTCTGCCAATAAAATTACAAGACACCCATCTCTGGACAGCGTTGCCTGTCAAAACCAGTAGGCAATCAGTAAGAGTTTAATTTGCTAATGATATCCAATCAAACTATATAGGTGGCATAATGATGCTAGGAAAAACAGTTTTGTTGCAAATGAAGTTGCAATGTATCTCACCTCTTATTGTTGTCATAAGAGACATCCTGTCCTTGTATTTCTAAAGCCCTCTAGTTATTTTAGCTGTTCATGAGTTATACAATTAAGGAAGCATTTAGTAAAAATAAAATAAAAATGCTAAAGAATTGGTTTTATAGGCTGCTTAATAACTGGTCTCAGCCATGTTTTCCAAGCTCAGTCTCAACAGCAGCAGACTTTGCTGTGGCGCATGCTAAATATGTCACATTTTTGCCTGATGATTTTAGTAAAGCTAAAAAACTAACTAATATGTGGAGAACCCTGGAATATGTATAGCGGTGTATGAGCTATCTTACTCTCAATGTATTTGGCAATGGTTAGCCTTAATGTTTATGCCAGCATTGCTGAAAGAAATCTGTAAGTATCCTTGGCTTTATGAATCAGTAACACATCATCCTCATCACCAGATTTTCCACTTTATGTGTGAACTGTACTGGTATTGGAACTGGCATAATTTAAACACTTTGTAAAAACCTTCAAACACCTTTATTATATGAATTTAGCAAACACTTTTATCCAAAGTGACTTACATACATGTATACTAATTACATTACAAGGGCCATTGTCCCCGGAACAACTTGGGGTTATGTGCCTTGCTCAAGGGCACAATGGCGGAAGCCGGGATTTGAACCCTAAACCTTTCAGGCTAATGCATGCTAGCCCAGCTCCTTAATCACTACACTACTGCATGCTAGCCCAGCTCCTTAACCACTGTGTTACCTCTGCCCATGAAAGTGCCCACTAGTATGACTACTGTGGTTCTGCATCCTAGAGAAAGTGAGTTACGTGTTTTATTAGATGTCCATAATGCAGATCATGACATAATGGGTTTGGAAATTAAACTATAGGTTTAGTCAGCACAGTGCAGCCTTGGGGACCCTAACAGTTTATAACGTGAGTTTCCTTATGCTGACTGGCACTAATATTTCTCACACAACATTTCCCTCTCAAGGATCCTCTAGTTGCCCAGATTCTTGAAACTTTTGGTGTTCTCGGTATGTATATATACATATATATATTTTTTTATATATATATATTTTTTTTTTCTAACCATACTATTACTGCATTGGACTATATGTAATCAGTCTAACAAACAGTTAAACGAAGAAAAAAATGGGAAAATCTTTATTTGCCATCTATCCCAGAGTTAGTAATAACGATAATGCATCAAATAAGATGATGCATACCTTTCACTTATGCTAAGCTAGGCTAATGGTGTCAAATTGGGTTATGATAACGGTATGTATCCTCTTATCTAACTCCATGGGGTAAATGGCAAATAAGATAATTTCCAAAAACGTTGTCATGGTCCTTTGTCATTCATCACAGTGAGAAAGCTGATGAAGATAGAGAACTTCAGCTATAGGAATCATAATATTTTGGGACAATAATAACATTGTAGGAATACTATAGATATTGTAGGAATATTATAGTATTTTGGGACAATAATAACATAGGAATACTATAGATATTGTAGGAATCATAGTATTTTGGGACATACAGTAAATAAACCGAGACGGTAAATGTAACGTGGAAACAAAATGCCAAAATAATATTTTAACGTTACCATTTTGCTGTGATGATGGGCTCAGGTGGGGCTTGCAAATTCCCAACCTCCAAAGTGGGGAATGGCAGAAAAAGTTTGAGAACCACTGCTGTAGATGTACTATAAAAACACTATAGAGGGCAGGACATTGCAGAGGTGTGACAGAACCTCTAGAAGTATTATACACTACTTTAGAACTACTTCCGGTATATAAAAGTATTACTATAGTTCTTATATAAAAGTATTACTGTAGTTCTTTTTCATAAGGAAATGCTGGACCTGGTGGTTCAAACTTCCATACTCCTATGAGAGCCATGACACAAGTGGCAGTACCCGTACATTTGGTCTAGGTGCCCATGAGGTCCTGGCCTCAATTCAGACCTACGGCCATTTTCCGATCTCACCCAATCTCTCTCTCCCAATTGCGTCATCTCAACTGCCCTAAATACATAAAGTTTAAAAAAAAATAATGACCAAAAGTCTTTCAGACTCCTTATGTCAGTCATTTTCTAAATGAGGACATGCTGTGAGTAGCTGACTACACATCCGAATTAAACTAGACTAATAAG
>NW_027468587.1:31148250-31150750 GCF_046254945.1 Alosa pseudoharengus
AACTTAGCCTAGAAATCTAGACGCACCGTAGCGGCAGCAAATTACATTTGCTTCCAGGGCTAGTCTAGCAACTCTCCGTTGGCTTGTGAGCTGGAAAAATTAAACTTCTATCAGGCCAATCAAATCGTGTATAGAGTCGTTAGGCGGGCTTAACATAATGATTGATGGCAGAGTTGCAACGGTTTGGCTTGAATTCCCTGCTACTTGAAAACAAAGAAGATGGATGTTGCTGTTGGCCAACAGTGTGACACGAGTTAAGCTTGTTTTATGTTGGCAAAAGTTTGAACTAGCCAACTAGCTCCGCTGGTGGGAAAACGCATGGGACTCAGTGCTGTCCTATTGCGTGCAGAGGGAATTTGAAAGACAACCGATTATCCCGCCCCTCGGACTGAGCACTGCGAACTGTGAGTGCCCAGACCCTACATTTTAACTAAAACTAGTACATTTGTTCATGTTGTCCTGATACTATCCTAGGGTAACATGTGGGTAATTATGGGCAACAGTATGCTCTAATTGCGATGGAGGCCTTGCTTTTGCGGTTCTGTCCAGATCTGTTCCAGGTGTCAGGAACAGTGAGTCCTCTGATGTGCTAACTAAGTGCTGCCAGCAGGGGGCCCAGTCTGGGTGAGCCCAACTCCTGTCCATGTTCCTTCACTGACAGATGGAGGTCACTATGCCGAAAGTGGCCGTGCAGGCAACATTTTTGGTTGCAAACAGTGAGTGAGCGATAAACCATATATTCCCTGTATTCTGTCATTGGAATGGGAGTGTTTGAAGGCACATCTGGTTTGATTGGTGTTGGCAGGCTTTCGCCCGCCAGGCTCGGTCAAGGCCCATATCTGTGCTACGGCTACGGCTGATGCTCCAGGGCTCAGAGTGTGTGCGGTCACCGCGCGGATCCAAGAGCACCGGGTCACGTGTAGCTCACGGCCGAGCGCTGGGGCTGGACAGAGCAGAGAAGAGCTGAGCTGGTCTGGGCTCCATGAGTAGCCTGGATACTGGCCCTCAAAACTCTATGGAATGTGGAAATGTTCCTTCATTGCAAGGTCTTCTCCAGACAGACAGAGACATCCAAGTGGTATCCATCGCTCAGCTGTTGTTTAGCTTTAGCTGTAGTTTAGATCACGTTAATGCATATCAATTCACGCTGAGTGATAATTGTTTAGATGAGGAGTCTAAAAAAGTATTCTTAAACCACTCCGTTTTTTTTTTTTTGGTAATTGCAGAAAGGCAGCTTGGTCCAGTTACAGTACAGGACCTTTACTTTGCCGAAACCAGACGGACGCTCTTAGTTGTGCTCTGAGGTCAACGGTTGATGTTGTTAGAGAAATAGCGTTGTCTGTGAGTGCCACAGACGCCTGTTCAGAATAAATGATCGCTGACATTTAGCAGTGGAACAAACTGACGAGCGTCGGGTCAAACGAAGCCTGGCGAAAAATGAAAAGGCAAGGCGGGTGTGCCATTTTTAATTTAAGAAAATGAGTCTGAGACGTAGGAGGAGAAGCTGCAGGACAGCTGTACCTCTGCATGTTCTCACAGTCGCTGTTGGAGGAGATTAGAGATTTTAGGCCTAAATTTCATTGCGGGTATTGCGCATAATTTGTTCAAGTCCCACAACTCTAGCCATCATAATGCGAGAAATTCCCGCATACACTTTTACAGCCTGTCTGATGACATTAATCTAATCATGAAGTGGCGTGAATGCGGTGCTATTGACCTGACGGATCAACTACCGAGTTGAATTGAACATAGCCTCATGAAGATGCAGACACACGCGCACACACACACACACACACACACACACACAGAGAGAGAAAGAGAAAGAGAGAGAACCACTTTGCGCTTACGCAAATAGGCTACGCAACCATGGCAAACTTTTACATCTGGAGAGAGCTCATTGGTAACTATCCTGCTAGCTCAGATCACGTCTGCCAGTAATGCTCACTAAAATCATTAGTGAACATTGCAAAACACTTGATCCCAGAAAGATTGTCTTCGACTTGTTAGTTTTTTGAACATTTATTTTATCTAATGACATAGAAGACATAATGAATTGCATCCACATATCCTTATGCTCTATGAGCAACTTTTATTCACTAGCCTAAAACCGTCAGGATGAAGGCTAATTACTCTCACGTATTTCTTAAAGTGACAGCCACTCAATTACACCTACACATCACCAATGTGCACTCAATTAGACCTACACACCACATTAAAGATATGCCTAAGTGTAATAGTTTAAAAATCAATATGAAGCATTCAAATTACTAAATATGTTTAGCTACTAGTAATTACTAGTAAAATACTATACATTATTAACTAAATACACTCTATATGAATTTAAAAAGATATGAAATAGAAACATATCACATAAACCATCATTTTCAGTGTGTGTTGAGAGAGTAAAACAGAACCTAGGATGGCCACTGTTGTGAATGATCCCACTACTATATTCAATATTACTGATGACGTCAAGGTGGTGGGGGCCGCCGAATCAAGT